>NC_044246.1:48546985-48858485 GCF_003957555.1 Calypte anna | reverse complement strand
ATTATAATCACCTTTTTGGTATTTGGAATTTGCTGTTCTGATAAACTTGTGGACAGTTCCCCTACTTTTCATAAATAGTCTGTTAGGCAAAGACATGCTCACTTCCCTTTCTTCATCAAATTAATATAAATTTCTAGAGTTTATAGTCAAACAATTAGAAGATGAAAGTTTATGGTGAAAGTAAGCCAGACCTCTGGCTGCTGAGCTCAGATAGGGCCTTGAGCTGTTAAAGGTACTGGGTTTTGGGTGCAGTAAAATGAGAGTAATGTATTAGGCTACTGAAATTGTCAAAAACCTCAATTTTTGGCCACAGTTGTACCAATATGCTCACAATTTATGCAGAATCTCAACACTCCTGATTCTAAGTGCTTGTTTTATAAGACATAGGAATTATGAGGTAAACCTCGTAGCAGTGCCAGACTTCATCTTTTCTGATAACACAAAAGAATGCAGCAGCTAACGAAGGGTTTGCCTGACCATATTGTAAAGCTTCCTGAAAGTGCTGGGCTGACTTTTCTTTGCACTACAAAGTGTCCAAAGTGACAGTCGATCAAGCCAGATGTCATTAGAAGTCTACAGGCACTCAACTGTCACTGCTGAGGAAAACCTAAGTCCTAAGTCAGCAGGTCTTCAAGATGTGGGGTCTTGAAATCTCTGTGCACAGGGCTGAGTGAAAGGGTAACAAGTGACACTGAAGCCAGTTCACAAAGCTTTGGGAAAGCTGCTTCTGCAAAGGGCCCAGCTGAATTAGCCTCTTCCAGTCCTTTCAGATATGAAGAAGGGAAGCAAGATGATGTATTCCATTCTCTTTCAGGCAGGTATGGGAGAAAAGCTGTAAATCTTTTGAGGCAGAGGTTTTCAGGAGAAAATATTCCAAATCCCAAATTTTTCCTCTTTGTAACTGTGCTGTATGTCTGTATGAAGACCCTGAGGACTGTGTATCAGATGGGATGTGAATGCTCTAAGATTGATTACATAGTGTATAAATTTTGAAAATAGTGTTACAAGCTAGAAGGCCACTTAAGATAGAAGCAGTGAGTCAGTTATAAGACCTGAACAGCTGCTGGTCCCACTTCATTGCAATAGACTAAGATGTTCTTAGAAGAAAGTGTCCTTCTATATTTTGATTGTGTATTTCAGAAAGGGAAAACTGTGCATTATTCATAGGTATCATGGTTGAAAACTAGAAATAAGAAAACTAAGTTTAAATTCAGAAAAGAATAAAAAAACAAAACAATCTTCCAGCTCAAGCAAGAGAGAGGAAGAGCTGGACCTGTCACACTGTGTTACTTCTTAGGAAGTAACTTCTTAGGATCAAGGACCTCAAGCTCACTATGTTTCTTTCATTAAATAGTAATTTTCAGAAGGTGAATTGCTGCTTACTAAGTTATTCCTCTGCTTAAATAATACAAATATCATTCAAAGGCATTATGTGACACAGGAGAAAGTTTTTGTTCAAGAAGATGTCTGTTTTATTTTTCTCTTTATTACAGCTACATTTCCATCTTTTTAACATTTGTGTTTGCTAGAATAAGCCTGCAGAACTGTGCCTCTGCAATAATGAGAGTGGTGAATCTGAAAAACTCAAAGTACATTATGTCTCTAGAAATAACAAAATGTACAATTCAAGAGGAATTTGATCTCAGGAACTGTGATGTGTCTCCTGAAACAATTGCAAGTATATCATTGAGAGCTGATTCAGGCAGTGCCAGCTTATGAGTGGGAAGCTTTGAACAACCACCACCCTCCTTCTGGAAAGGAGCCATCAGTTCATAAGTGGCTCCCCCCATATTAATACAAAGATTTGTCTCTTCTCTCCCTCATCATGGGAAAGATAGCAGGAGGACAGATTTGACCCAATACTTCACATAACTGTGACTCTAAGCAGCTACTGCACACCTTCTATTACTGTCCAGCACGGGCTCTGTGCTCTGCACAATCCAGTGAGACAGAAAGGAAATCTATGTTACAGTGACCTTCTCCACTGAGCCCCTAAGCAAACTAGGCAGAGAAATATAATTATTGTAAAGGGCAAAAATTTTACATATGGCAAACTTGGGAATAATACTAAGGCTTTTCCTTTAAAAAGAATATTGCAGCCCTTTATCGCATGTACTTTTACTGTCTCATTTATTTACATAATGAAAATAGCGATAATTCAGCAAATGTCTTGAAGGAATGTACAAGTTATGTGATAGATTTAACTTGTAGGATTTAAAACCAAAAAAAAAATCACGGTCTGGTATTTTTGGGGGGGCCCAAGATTTACTGTCTTTGTCATTAGAATTAAAAATAACAGGAAAGATGATGCTGAGGAGCAGTTTTAAAATTAATTACAGGTATATTAGTTGGTCCAGTTGATTAAAAGAATTAATTTGTTGTTGTTTCTCTCTCCTCTCCCCAACCTTCTTTTTTTCCTCTTCTCCCTTTCCTTGTCTGTTCTCCTATCCTCCCCACCTGCCCTTATTTTTTCTCTTCCCTTTTTGCTCCTCTGATTGGCATCCTCTTCTTTGCCCATGTGGTCCAGAAGTGGGGTGCCAATGAGAGGTGCCACAGGAGCGGTCTCGCGCTGTGGGAGCTCCAAGAGCAGTGCTCCCACACCGCGGGACCACTTGGTCACTGGTGGGACTGTCCCAGACAATCCAGGACAATTGTAAGCTATACTGTGTGTTCTGCAGGAATTGTGCTTCATTGCAGGAAAGGGCTAGCTTTTGAACTGGGACTGGTTTAACTGGCAAAGAATTTGTATGATAAGAAGTAAAACGAGCTTGCGAGATGACTGTGTTCATGTTACTAATACAAAAGGCAAAGATCTGTTTGCATTTTGCATTTTACTAACCGCTAACATATACCCTATGTTTGCAGCTTTCATTTAGTTTGATTTGCATGACTCTACATAAACTGACAACTCTTGTAACTGGTGATGGAAAACCCTTTAAAGCAGGTTGAATGTGGAGAAAACAAAAAGCGACATTAGCATGTTTGTCTAGTTTTCTGTTTTCTTAACATACTGGCTTGTCTCACTCTCTGTGAGTTATCTGTCTCAGAGCCCGTTCTCACGTGTGTTATTATGCATAATTTGTAAACATATGTTCTGATAATGATGAGAAGTTAAAGAAGGTTAAAGAGTTGGATTTTCTCTCTTCAAATATTATTCTTTTGATTATTTATGGCTTTAATACAACATGAGCTCATCTAAGCTTCCAGAATAGCCCCCACAAGTGGTAAGTACCATAAACTGAATTATTGGACATATGGTTACAAAATTTTTTCATGTAATTTTACATGCACACTTCTGTGGGTGCAGTGTAAAAGCTTTGAATGTGAATCTGTCTTGTATTATGTGTAGGTGGGAACTACTCAAAATGTATCTGGAAAAATGCATCTCTGGGGTGGAGAAAACTTCAAGCTGATTTCAGCAGCATCCTACTGTTTGAGAATGAGTAGTGTCCTTTGCAGTGTATTCACTTGTACTTTCTCAGCAGCATTATGTCAAGTTAGTGCATCTTAAATGTGTTTGGCAGCCTGATGGTTTCATCACAGTTGTCCCCAAGGCTTGAACACACTGCAACTGGTATTTTTACATTCCCTGCCAACCCCCTGAACTCAGAGTCAATCTCATTTCTCCCACAGGTCAGCACAAAGCTGCCCAAAAGGTCTTTTCCATTTGTGTGACTCTTGGTGGGTGTGGAATTGAAGGATGACAATGCTGTCACAACACACAATGTGTCACCAACATTTCTCTCTCTGAACAGTCACTCCTCAGCTCTGTAATGAAGTTGCTGTGAGATACTTAGCATTTTTTGAGGGTTGCTGTGTAGGTTGTAGTACAAAGGGGACTGAAAAATCATTGTTTCTGATATGTTTTGTTATTCGGGGGAAGGATGCTGGTTTGCATCCTCTTGTTTTACCTCCAGACCCAGAGTCCTCTGTATATTGGTTTAATATTTTTATTTACATAATGAGCACGGCTTCAAAACATGTCAGAGTTTATGTAAGGGATAGCAAAACAAATGAAAGGGATGCTTCCTTTCAAACACTATCACAAACCCTGCTAGAAGCCCCAGGAAAGGGAAAGATCTTCCAGCATATGCTGAAGTTGGGTTGATTCTGTTGCCTTGGTAGCTCATGGAGAGAGAGTTCTGCAGTCTCACTACCTCAGGTATTCAAAGCCTTATAGCTCAAAGACTGCAGTTTAGGTTTTGCATAAAGCTGGTTGCAATATGTTCCTTGAGGCTAGCTTTGGCAAAAGGGGCTGAGGAATCATCCAGACAGCCCTGCCTGTCTGGTGTGTTGAGTTGTGGCAGATCCCTGTGCTAAAGGGCCAGACAGCCTGTTTACAGTGGTTGTTCAGTTTAACAGTTTTAGAGATGTTTAGAACAATAAACTTGTTAAAAATAAAGGCCTTCAGATTTCATTCAGAACTGATTATCCAGCTTATTAATCCGCTTTTCTGCTTGTTTCACATTTGGAGGCTGAACTAAAATGACATGTGAATGCAACAAGCTTCCCTCATACCAACATGGCTATCACCACCACACCTTCTGCTATACCTTTTCCTTTCTTTTTTTAAAGAGTGCATCAGCATACATGTGAAATCAGTATTGTAACCATTGTAATTGTAGCACTTTTTCAGTGCTATATCAATTTTTGAAATTGATTTTTACTACAATGGCTGTTTCCCTCTAGTTTTATTTCAGCTTTGCTTTGATCCACTGTATAAGAGAGCAGAATATTTTCAGAATTAATACTATTTAGTTGTTGTTGTTGTCTTGTGTAATCTATAAAAGTTGAAGGAAAAGTAACAGCAGAAAATGTATAACTCAGATGTATGTTGGGATGGGAAAATACAAGGGATCAGAATTCACAAAATCATTTAATCGCTTCTTAAAGCTCTAGGAGTTTTGTAGCTGGTTTAGGGCACTTGGGAGTCCCTCTCCTGTCAGGAAGTCAAAGAGTACTTTTAAAAGCTGCTTTGGAATTTTTTTCTGAAATGAAAATTATAATTTTTATTTTTATTTTTTTACATCTTAGATTTTTAATTCTCTTGTTCCTAAAAAACATACCAAGTGAATTATCTTACCTCTTATTAAACCTTACTTTCTCTTCTCTAGAGTAGCTCTGCTCATTTTGGTTTCTGTGTAGCATCCCTCTCCAGTTTGCAGTCATCTCAATGCTTATGTCAATCCCTTGTTTGGACTCTTCAGCTGCTTCTCTAGCCATTTTTGCTGGGACCATCCTGTCACTGTCTCAGTGTCAGGACATTTTTGTCTACCTGTGGCTGCTCCAAACCTCGCTGTCTCTTTCATGCCAGGGTGTTTCTGAAGATCCAGTTCTGTTCCCATTATCCTTGGAACAGAATATTTGTGTTCTCGCAAATTTGTTACTGATGCAGGCAGCATCTCTCATCAGACAGCAATTACACCTGAAAACATGGGTTTCTCATCCCTGTCCCATAGAATTTATCATAACGGATCTAGGTCTGCTTTTTCTCCTCTTAATTTTACAGCTAAATGGATCTGACAGAGCCCTCTTCTTCGGCCCTGTTCTCTAAGATCTCTCTTCTCCCTCAAGGTGCTCCACTCTTGCAAAGCCCCATTCCCTCTTCCCCCTGCCTAGCTCTTGGTACGTCTGTCTGTTACTCTCTGTCCTAATGCTTGCTCACCCCACCTGTGACTTAGGCTCCTTTTCCTGCCCATCAGAATTTCAGGTGGCCTTCTTGGTTAGGTGAGAGGGAGTAAGTTGTCACTTGCACCTTTTTGCATTTCTGCATGAAGACCCATGCAGACAGTGGCTGGTGTTTTGTTTGTTTAAATTTGGGGTCAGGTCTCTGATGTGTAACCATGCATACTCATGTATCATCATGATAACCATTAGTAATAGAAATTTTATTTCCTGTATTCACAGTATCTAAAGAACTGAAAGCCCTCTAATGTCTGACTGTGTCTTACCTCTCCTGGAACTCATTCATCCCATAACGTAATATAAGCACATTTATTTTAAATTACTGGAAAGAAACCGTTAATGCTTGTATTGTTTTAACTTGCTTTCCTTTGGAGGCAGGGAATTGTCAAGTAAGTACTAACAGCACACAGCACAGAAAAAGCAAAGATTGCTGTGAATGTACAGTGCAGATTGTGTAGGTCACGGAGGGTAAAAATATGGCATTTGCTACAAATTTCTTGTCTTAACACTGCCATCTTATGTATCAAAATAAATTAGGTGTAGTCAATAGACTTGTTAAAAATGGAAGTTAATTTGATGCTGTTTTACATTTGTGTTATTAAGATGACAATAAAGCAGTGAATGCATACTTGTGTGTATTTTTAGATGTACGTGTATATATGAATGCACATGACGTTTGTGTTTGTGTGTACTGTGAATAGATATATATGAAAGCCTATGTGGATGTTTCCAAATGAAATCTCATGCTTATAGTCTAGTGATTATCAATCATGTCATAGTGGTAGTGTTCTCTTGCCTTCATAAAAAATTTTGGCTTGCTCCTGTCATAAACTTTAACTGATATTCCTAGGTAGAAAAATGTAAAAATGCTCCATTTTAAAATTCTACTAAAACAGAAAGAAGAGCAGGAAGCATACTAGAAAATGATTTATTATTTTCATAAGTGCTGATTCAGAGGCCTTAGTAATCTGGTCTGAAATGGCTTTTGCTGTTCAAGTAGCACCTAAGGATTTTATTTTGTAAGCTAATTAAATTTTGGACTAATTTCCCCCGCCCCTTCTCCACTGGTGAGCACACTGCGATTCGGGCCAGTTCCCACTGGTGGTTGTGTAACGTGACTTGATTGGCCATGTTCAGGGAAAACAGAGGTGCTTGTTTCCCTGTGAACAAAAAAAGCACAGGCTGTCCTCGTAACTAAGTTGGCTGAGCAATAAACAATTACAAGGCTAAATTGCAAGCTAAGCTAGGGCAGAAAACAAGCATCCATTGCGTGGAATTCTCAACAGTGCTCATGAGACTGTGAAGTTTCTGCCACTATGCATCCCTGTCAGGCACCCAAAACCAAACACAGATGGGGAACCACGTTCTCTTTCAGTATAAAGTGTGCAGGAAGCATGATGTAGCTTCCTTTTCTCCCTCCATCCTGTAGTTCAGAGCATACTGAGTGATGTTTCTGAATTTGTAGTCTGGTGCACTCTTTAATTTCTGTTTTAGTTGTTGCTGGCATGCTTGAATAGCATGTTTTGTGCCACAAAGGAATGACTGATCAACTGTAAAAATGCTTGTGCATGAGTGAAATTGTCAGAAGTACAACCTAAACTGTATTAAGTTTCTTACTTGGCTTTGTTTGCTGCTTACAAGGGGATCAAGGTAACTCTCTTGCTCTTTTAATGTCACAAGATCACTTGCTATTGTACTTTGCTAGTACTTAGTGAGTTTGCATGTTTGCTCAGGAGTGGGTTAGTTTGTTTACCTCCAGCTTTGTTCTGTCTTTTTAGAGCTCAGATTTTCACTGCACTAAGCACTCCAGATCTGTAGCAGTAAGTGTTCTAGCTGTGTATTTTGTCAATTGTTGCCTCTAATACTTTCCATAAGAAATACAGTTCCAGAAAAAGCAGCTTCCTCTGAGCAAAAGGGATTTTTTTCATTCTTCTGCAATTAATTTTTGAAAAATGAGAATTAATGGTAGTTACAGTATAAGGACAAAAATAATCTCATTTTCACAGCATATATAATGTATGGCAAGTTCACACATTTTTGAAACTGTGGAAATGATTTCCAAATTCAGGTGTTGATTAAAGAAATGGAGGCCAGGCATTTTGTTTTCTTACTTACAGACCCCACTGTTGTTTAACCCCATCTCCAGAATCTGCAACTTAAGTTTGAAGGCAAGCAGTGGGATTTTTTGAATTGTGAACAGCAGCCACCAAGTAATGTTTTGGAGCCATAATATCTGGTTCTATTCTTTTGCCATCATCACTTCTACTCACGCCTTCCAGCAAGATCTGTTTTCTAAGTAAATGATGATGAAGAATGCAGACCAGATTTCTATGGGCTGATTTCTCCAGTCACCCAGTGCTGTGTTTAGGTTCTGTGCTGCTGCCAGTGACAGGGTTAGAATTATCCCTTGTCAATTTCTGTTAGCAGCAAGGAAGAATCATTATGCTTAAATTAACACAGCGGACATGTAAAGTGTAGCCCCTGCAGCGGGTATTCGATTTTGTAAGGTCATGAACTTCTAGAGGCTGAGCTCCCTCTGTTCCTCCTAGATTTGTGCCTCTTCTTTTTTTCCAGAAAGGATGAAGTCAAATAGTAGCAGTAAAGGTTATCTGCCTTTGAACACCGGTTCCACTTATCAAATGTTGTTTCAGTCTGTGTTTTCTAGTTGTCTTTTTAGCTACTTCTGGCAACTGTAATTAAATAAAAATGCTTTGCTGGCCTTGGTCTGTTAAATTCAGACAGATGAATGACTTGTACATTTTAAAATGTAACCATTTTATCTGTATTATGATTTTGAGAAGATTTTAAGAAAACCTTGTCAAGGATTTGTGATGAAGTTTCTCAGGAAAAGCAAGCTTGGGAAAAGGTCAACTGCCAGCTGTAGAAAATATTTTAGATAATTTCTGAAAGCCACAATTTACTATCATTTAGTATTCAAGGATTTTCTCATGGATTTGTATCATTATGACTTAAAAAATCAAATTGTTGTACAATGGTCTGTTCTACTACTCATCCACAAAATCTGCATTGATGTTAATGCTGCCCTTCAAAAATGCATATTATTTCAGTCAGTTTATTGTACAACTCTAAAAAATGCTAGGCATTAAGCTCATATGGTTGCAACTGGCCATTTCCTGCTTACATGCAAAATATATGTTATGGTTTTGAAGGTTTTATTTTGCTTTCAATCATATTGATTGTCTTTTAAAATTTGTTTCAGGCCACCAGTTAGCAGAGCTGCTCCTCAACCTGAAAAACTGCAAAAGAACAATATCAACAAAAAAAAGAAACTGGTTGAGGTCAGGCTTAATACTTTTCCGTTTGCTTGAAGTGTAATATGTCCTGAGTGAAACTCATCCCTGCTTTGAGGGCAGCTAAAGTTATGTATAGATAGAAGAGAAGAGGAAGAAATTTTTAGGAAGTACTTTCAGCCCTGGTGGCAACACTGGATGGGCAGTAATCTCTGTCAGAATGTCAGATTCAGGGTTTGAGGCTTAATTTGAAGAACAGGTAGAGTGGGCTGTAAAAGCAATTTTAACTACAATCCATAAACCATTAGTGTTTTTCTGGAGAATATAGCTTATTGTAATAAAGAAATACACCACTGATTAATGTTGTAAATGTAGAGTCACTTATACCCTGCCTTTGAATGTTTATAGGATTTAAACTCAAAATTTGGTCTGTTAAAATTTGGTAGTTTGTGAGAATTATTTTTGAAGACTCTAAAACAGAAGTAAAGGTAATTACAAATACCTGATACCCTATACAGCTTATTTAGTATGATGGGAAGGTAATAAAATTGGGCCTTTTTGGTAAGTTTTGTATATTTTGAATAGAAATTTACAGAAACAAAGCATTTACAGCTGGCTGAAATACTAAAGATGCAGTGCCTTAGCTGACTGATTAAATCATCATAGTCTGTGACAATGTCATGCCTCAGTAAGTTATCAGAAGAACAGGGATAACATATTAATTATTGTTTGATTAATCTATTACCTCTACAAGATGTTTGTAGCCTGTGTAATTACTTTAGAACTGTGCTTACGAAATCCAGACTCTGCAATCCCCTTATTTCTTCTTTTGTTTCACTCTTACTCTTTCTG
Source organism: Calypte anna (assembly GCF_003957555.1). Classification (NCBI taxonomy): domain Eukaryota; kingdom Metazoa; phylum Chordata; class Aves; order Apodiformes; family Trochilidae; genus Calypte; species Calypte anna. The sequence goes on along the minus strand of NC_044246.1, from coordinate 48,848,697 downwards.
TTTGTTTTGCTTGACCAGGAGCTGGCTTTAGATCATGTTTTTGGATACAGAGGATTTGATTGTCGCAACAACCTTCATTACCTAAATGATGGTGCTGATATTATTTTCCACACAGCTGCAGCAGGAATAGTTCAAAATCTTTCTACTGGTAAATGAATGTGAAATAATACTTTGATATAAAAAAAATGCCACACAAGTAAAATATTTCTGATTATTTTTCTAAAATAATTCTGATTACTATAACAGTCTTAACTTTTTAACATTCCTGTAACTTTCTCACATTTTGCACCTTGATAAATAATACCAAAAAAAATTATATGGCCATTGTGTCAGAGTGACAATTTCTACTGTTCAGGTCATCCCTTACAGCCATCCTGTTCCTTTCAGAAGGGGTGAGGTTCTTCTAGAAAGTGTACTGAAAACTTTTCGGTCTTTTCCTAAAATCCCTGGTGAAGGCATGGGGATGGCTTTCTAAGAGGAAAGAGCCTGGATTATGGAATGACTAGTACCCCCAAAAATATCAGGAGCAGTAACTCCGTAATCTTTTTAAATTGTTTTAGCAAAATCATGCCTCCAGAGAATGGTATAGTTTAATGCAATAAGCATGAGCAAACTGCTCTTTGAAAGGGGTAGAAATATTCCCTGCCTTTTTGGTAATGAAAAGGAGCAAAACCACCCAAAATTTATCTTACTCTACGCTGCAGCGCCAGCATCTGCCTATTCTTCATATATCTCAAGAAACAAAGGCAAGAATTGAAGGAAATTTGGTTTTATTTTACTTCCTCCTGGTTTCTACAGTGAACCAGTCACAGTGGTGTGCTTGGCAGCTTTGCTGCCAGGAAAGGGTGGAGGCAGAGAAGCTGTTCCATCGATTGACCTCTGGGAACTCCAGTCAGACTGTGGCCTCCAAACCAGGGAGCAGGCTGGGTCAGTCCCATCTGTTCTTTTTGGGCCTTTTCCCTTGGGAGGATGTTGTAGAGCACAGAATTCATGGGGTTTGGCTCTCTGCTTGGCTTCTACATGACTGCTCCAATTTACTGGGAAACCTGGGTCCTGAATTTCCAGTTTTGCTTTTTTGTGCAGTCACAGATGGCTGCAGCACAATTTTTGTGCTGATTCCTGGACATAGCTAGTTTACTAAATATTGGGGGTTTATGTATCATGTGCATTAATGGTTATGTGCAGTGTTCATTGGTACCTGGGAGCTGTCATTGTAGTTACTACCCTACCCCCAGTCCCTCCTGGGGGAATTGGGTGTAGGGAGTATAAGAGTACAGTGGGACTGTAGCAACAAGCTACTCTTTGCTTCTCTCTGCTTCTGTGGTGAAGCTTTCATCAATACTACTGTTGCCAATAAAAAAATATTTGAATTTTATTAGGTAGTCAGAGTTTCTACCTGGAGCATACTGATGACATTCTCTGCCTAACTGTGAATCAACATCCAAAGTATAAAAATATCGTGGCTACCAGCCAGATTGGTAGGTGACTCTTCATATAACAAAGTTTTACTCAAAAATTATCAGGGGCACTGGTTTATTTTGGGCTTTTCCACATAGGAATTTTGCCAGGACATGCCAGCATTACTGTCCTCAAATTTCTGCTTTGATTTTGAAGATTTTTGAAGCTTCAGGGTTTTCTTATGATTTCAATTTCACCTCTGATTGTGAGACACTGGATTTTAGAGTTAATTGTAGTATAGTAATTTTTTAGAAAACAGCTTTGATAAACTGTAATTTTGTAATTTGTAAATTTGTAATTTTGAAAGAGGCTCAAGCAAGTCCTTTACTTCCATAATAAGAAACTAAACAGGGGCAGAAAAATGGTAGGAGATGACACCTTGGCAAAGCATGTTTGTCACCTGTACCAATTGCTGTCACTTCAGTCTGAATGTTGAGTAAACAGAAAATGTGTCCATATTATCAGAGCTCTAGTTAAAAACACCAATTTCTGTGACACAGAAAAGGTGACAGTTAAAGGCCTATTTTATAGTCTATCAGTAAGAGCCCATGATATCAGTGTTTCTGATTTTGGTTGAAATTCTGTATAGCTACAGATTAATTTAATTTTAAATTGAATAATTTTTTTTAAAACTGCATGTCTTGAGCATTTGTTTTAAATACCATTTTAAATACTCAAAAGTACTAAATATTGTTGCGGAATTTGTGTATAAAAACCAATATACCCAAAAAAGTACAACAATATTCCTGCTTATTTATTTTGTTGATTTAATCCATATCCATTTTCAAATTTTTAATTTTTTTTCTTCCTTCTGGTGCTGATGCTGGCACTTCAGCATTAGAAACATGACTTATTTCACCTATTGTTTTCCCTTGGTGCTTCCTCATTTGCCATTGCTCTCACAATGCAGGTGATATGACAGAATTTTCAGGTAAGGCTGATTCGTTTGTGAATTTTAGTCAGCAGAGTTATGTAAAAGTTTCATGTTACCTCATTGTATCTGCGTGCATCGTGGATACAAGTGAAACATCTACAGACAATTTCTTTTGCATGAGGTTCTTCATAAATGTTATGTTGTTCTTTTAGAATTTGTCTTACTTCATAAAATACAATTATTTCCCCCTGTGTTTTGCAAGCTATTATGGTTTGGTTTTTTTGGTTTGTTTTTTTTTTTTGATCAGTGTTGATCTTAAAACAAAAACCCACAAGTGTCTGTTTAAGTTTACTGTTTTTGAAAAATGCCTATTTTGCATCGAAGCTTTCCAGATGCTGAATTAATTATCTTTTAATACATCTTTTTGCACATAGGTACAACTCCCACGATTCATGTATGGGATGCTATGAGTAAGCAAACAATTTCAATGCTCCGTTGCTTCCATACCAAAGGAGTCAACTATGTCAACTTCAGTGCAACGGGCAAACTTCTGGTCTCAGTGGGAGTAGATCCAGAACATACTATCACAGTGTGGAGGTGGCAAGAAGGTAACTCTGGGAAAATGCTATTTTTTCAGTGTACCAGAACTATACGCAATTATTTACTTTTGCTTTCGAGTCTTTGGAATACATTTGTGTGCTTTCTTCAAGTATCGTGGCTCCCTTAGTCATAAAATCATTAAAGGAGGTAGCAAAGTCCTAGAAAATATGAATAAGAAAATGTTTTAAACTTCTATTATAAACAGAAGTTAAGGAAAAATGTTGTTTAATATAAAATGCCATGAAATTAATGAAAGTGTTTTATTTTTCTTCCTGAAATACTTGAACTTTAAATTCTACTCCATGGATAGGTCATTGGTAAGTCATTTCCAGAGAAAAATTCTCATCTTCAGAAATGGTGGAGAGGAGAGGAGAAGTGTCTTGGTTTATTAAATGCCCCTCTCTGTATTTCACCAGGTGGTAACTCAGTGATGATATGCAAAATGTTTGTGTTGGTATTTCACTATCCAAGTATTATGCTGTGAAGATCTACATTTGTGTTTCCTAGAATGGTCAGATGCAATGGAATAAGCAAGGACCTTTCAGGTTTCATGAATTAAGATGTTGGATACAGTAAATAATGTTGAAATTTTAATATAGCTTCTAGCAGCTGGGACACAATTCTCTAATCCAATACCAGATTAATTTCTTTTATAAAATTATATATGAGCTTCATTTTGCACATAAATGTACCTTTATTTTTTATCCTTTCCTAATTGAAACAGGGGCTAAAGTTGCAAGCAGAGGAGGACACCTGGAGAGGATATTCGTTGTAGAATTCCGCCCAGATTCAGACACTCAGTTTGTGTCTGTTGGGGTAAAACACATGAAATTCTGGACGTTAGCTGGCAGCGCTTTGCTTTATAAGAAAGGAGTCATTGGTTCCATGGAAGATGCCAAAATGCAAACCATGCTTTCTGTTGCCTTTGGAGCAGTGAGTTCACATTTCTTGCAACAGGATTTTATAGTGCTTTTTTGTCAAAATTGAATCAGTTTCCTTTGTTGAAATCCAGTAGGGTGTGGAGAGTGCAAAACAATAGAGCTCTTGCTTGTTAATTAATTTTAATTTGAGATCTGTATGCTTTTAGATCCTCATGTCAGTTTTCTGAACTGGGTTGAGTTTCTCTGTCAGAAAATGTCTCTGTATAGCTACAGCATCAGTTGTCACGGCTTTTATTACATTACATACAAAAATGTAGTATTGTTATTTTGTGTGCAGACTGCACAACTTGTTTTTCCACATACTGGTGGTCCAACTAATGATGACACTATATAATACACTCCTGTATGATCACTGAGGAATCACTGAGCTAAGCTTTTTACTTAATAATTAAGGAAAACAATGCATATTAACAAGTAGAAAAGAGGTGTTACTCTGATGCTAAGGTCTAAAGTAGTTTCTGCTTCATCCAGAAACCTCGTGGAAATTACTTTGCAAAGGTTAAGCATAAATTATACAATCACTAATTCCAAAAAAACCCTTGCTTCCAGTCATCCATGGACAATAGTACTAATTAGGATTCCAAATCTGCATCCTTGTTTATTTGATCTGGTTGTAAAAAATTGCTTAATACTAAACATTTCCATCTGACATTACTCCAGGATAGAATAGGAGTGATATAATGGACACTAAAGACCCCGAGTGATTTTTTAAAAGAAGCAGAATGTAATATTAGAATAAACAAATTGCTTATCTTTCCAAGTAGAAGTTGCTTCACTTTCCAAGTAGAAGCAGTCCAACAGATATTTTACACTCTTTTAAATAATAAACCTAACATTCTGTAAGGGCCACCCTCAAAACCAGCAGATGAACTCTAGTCCATTACCATGTCAGTCACACAGAATGTGTTGTTCTTCTTCGTCAAGGATGTGTCATTGAATCCCACTGAAAGTATGAGCCCATGTCACAGAAGCATGAGTAAATTGCTCTTAATAGAGATGAGGCTGTCCACATGCCCTCTGCTTCTTCGTGCATCCATGGACCTCATTTAGTTTCTTCCAGGGCTATCTAATGCCAAATCTGAGAATTTGTGCTGGGATAAAGCCCTACTAAACTTGTGTCTACAAAATGGTGCAAAATCATTCTGAGGCTTCTATCCCCCAGCTTCTTCAACAGACCCCATTGCTGTTTGTTGCAGAACATGGGACTTCCCTTGGAACCCCTATCAAAAGAGTTGACTCACCATTTTTCCTGTTACCTGTTATTCCAGAATCAGTGAACTTTGAGGTCAGATTGTCTTTAGTTCTTTAGGCAAGCTTTTCCATTTAACAGAGCGGACCCCAGAAGAGTGTTTGCAATGGAGAGTACTCACTGGTTTTTCCCATTTCCCAGACCGTTGAGCACTTTGCTCCCTGTGTCAGGATTAACAGCTTTTATGAGAAATTACACCATTGTTGTGGTGCCTGAAGGCGGTACCAGGTTGAGCTAGTTCTGCATTTAAGTTTATACATTTCATTTTCAACATCTTGAAGGCCCTGCTTGCCAGCCACCTGTGCTGGGATTCTCACTGGCACATCCTCAAAGAAGAAAGGAATGTCACTTAGAATTCAGCAGCTGGAACAGCCATCCATCTTGTGGCAGGAGCACGTGCAGAGCAAAATAAATATGTGCATGAAAAGTCCCAAGATGAGGTGAATGTGCCCCCGTAGATGATTTATAACATCTCAAAGAAACACCATCGGAGAGCAGTCATTAAACTCATTCTCTTGATGCAGACAGTTTTAATTCCTACATTCACGGCATAATTGACTTTTCTCAGGAAATTCAGTAGCTAGAAGAATTTTAATTCTAGCTGAACAAAAATGCTGAGGTATTTAATATATCAGAGACCATTGCTATTTGTTTCAGAATAACCTTACATTTACTGGTGCCATAAATGGAGATGTCTACGTCTGGAAGGATCATTTTCTGGTCAGACTCGTGGCAAAAGCTCACACAGGGCCGGTGTTCACAATGTACACAACTCTCCGAGATGGACTCATTGTTACAGGAGGGAAGGAGAGACCGTAAGACACAGCATTTTCCTCAAGTGGCACAAATTTTGTCTCATTTATATGGTATCTTTTGTTTATCCAGTACCCTAGACATACACAGTGCTTCCCAAAGAGAAATGCTCTGTAGAGCAGCAGTTCCAATCTAGTTTTTACGTAACATGCCCAGGGGTCTTAATAAGTAAGGGACTGGTAAGTGGGACACTTTTGGGTCACAGTGACACACATCACGTGCAGGGGACGTACAGAACCTCAAATTAGCAATTGATAGAAACGTCTGCATGAGCTCCTTGTTGCTTGAGCTCCTGCCAGTCTGGCATAAGTGAGTTTTTTCTTAACTTTTTAATTCTGTCAGACTGCAAACAACTCCCAGTGGAAACTCTGTCATTTAAAAGTTCTTTTTACTCGAAGAAACGTATTTGCCAAACTTAACTTTGTGACAGAGATACAAGTTTAGGTGATGAGAAAGCAACTTGTTTTTCACAAATTAGGCACAATACTGTTTCAAACATGGTGTGATAGCATTTACATTTTTATTATTTACTTTCTGTTGTACAAGAGTGAGATGTCTTTACAGAAAGTAGATGATTCAATGTATGTCTTATTATTACATGAGAAAAATACTGATGAGGTTTACATACAGGATTTGTTGTAGCCTATGCAAAAAAGAGACAAGTGGGTAACAAGCACATTCTTTTCAGCACTAAAGAAGGGGGAGCTGTGAAGCTATGGGATCAAGAGATGAAGCGGTGCAGAGCGTTTCAGCTTGAGACAGGGCAGCTCATCGAGTGCGTGCGCTCCGTCTGCAGAGGGAAAGTGAGTGACCTGACATGGCAGAGGTTACACTTTGGCACACACCACTGCATGTTGCTTGTGGTGGAGGGTGGATGGGAGACATAGGGAAGAAGACTTCTGTAAAGTTGTGGGAGGTTTTGTTTGCCTATAGACTGATATTTTCTTACCTGTCCTCTCGAGCTCAGTGTTGGGTTTAAATTCCATGAGGGCTGTATTTAGAGGCCTCTAAAGGGCAATGCTAAGTGTAGGAATGTATTTCACCAGGGTGGGACCTTGCCTTTCTTGTTGAATGACAAAATGAACTTGGATGACTGCTTTGCAGGGTTGGCTTCCCCAAAATGTAGATGCAGCTTGGCAGCTTCAGCTAGGCAGAATATCCTAGTTTGTTTGGATTATTTTTTTAAACTCACAATTAGAACAAGATGGCACTGAGAGCTGCTGATCAACTTCACATTTTGGTAAAGAGAAAAACAATAGAAATGACTGAGTCATTTGAGATGCTAAAATCACTCTTGCACACATCTAATTGGACTTGGTTTTGTGAAAGGAGGGTGTGATGATTCAGGACTTCATAGGACAGGTATCTGATCAGCCTCACACTTTTTAAAATGGTCTCTTAAGTCATAAATACAGTCTCAGCAATTTGATGTGTGCTCTGATAGCATTGCTGAGGAATGTTGTGTTATATTTCTAATCAAGTAGCCACTAACCAATTCGAAACCCTCTATTTATTCTTTCTCCAAGTATTGGCCAAGAGAGCTCTTGCAGTGTAGAGAGTGATGGTGTGGCTACAGGAGACACAAGGTGCTCTTAAATAGCCTAACTGAGCCTAAAAAATATATATTTTTTTATTATTGCCCAAAGGTTATATTTATTTACCTCAGAGGTAGAAGAATCATGCTTTGCCAACCTCTATGTAAACACTTTGATCTGAATTGAAATGCTGAATGGCAAGATGGAAATCCACAGTAACTCAACAGTAACATCAGAACATTACATTTGACCTCAAGATGTCAAAGTGTCTGTGTTGTACTCTGCTGTTTTTAAGGTGCTACATGAACAGCAGTATAAATCAGGATGAGTTACCAGAGATTTTCAATACATTGGTGTTCACTGCTATTGATATATTTAGTCTGTTATACTGACAACTCATCTCTCTCCATCTCTCTCTCTCTTTTTTTTTTTTTTTTTTTTTTTTTGGCTTCAAACAGGGGAAAATTTTAGTGGGAACAAAAGATGGAGAAATCCTTGAAGTAGGAGAAAAAAATGCTGCTTCAAACTTGTTGATTGACTGTCACATGGAAGGGGAAATCTGGGGCTTAGCAACTCACCCCTCAAAAGACATATTTATCTCTGCAAGCAATGATGGAACAGCCAGAATCTGGGACCTGTCTGATAAAGTGAGTATTAGAACATTGAAAAGTATATAATTAAAAATTACCCAGCCATACACTTTTCCAGCTCTACCATATGCCAGATACATGGGTACCTTTGAGCCATGTGAAGAGAGCAACATTTCTCTTCTGGTTTGGTACAGTTCTTTTTATTCCTGCTATGTGGACATGTGAAAAGTCCTCAGTGAGGTACTGTTCTGTTCTCTCCAAAAGCCAGCAATTTTCAGAGAAATGCATTTATTTAAAAGCTCTCATGATGATGGCATGCCTTTTATTATGCATTTTTCTATTTTGATCTCAAAGTAAGGCTGGAGTGGTTTAAGGAAGCATTTTAATTCCATGCTGAGAGACTGGGTGACACAGATTGTCCTGCCACTAATAAGCAGCCCCTGACAGTAAGCCTGCCTTACTGGCAACATGGCTGCTTCTTTTCAGAGCCCTTCTTTAGAACTGGTCATGTTGTGTATGGGTAAGTCAGGATGTTTGGTTTTTTCCAAGTCAAATTACATAACAGTGACCATTTTTTTAAATAATAAAACCTTTTTTTAAATAGCAGGTTTCTGCTTATTCTAGCCTACACAAGCCTTTTCAAAAGGCTTACCTGAGCTAACAGGGATAATTTTTAAAATGGGAAATAAATCTGTTTTAAAGAGCATTCTAGTATGCTTTCCCATAGCGAATGAAATGGGGAAAAAATCCTACCCTGATCAGACATTGTAGAAGTTGGCAAAATTCCATTTCAAACATAACAAGAAATTGACTTTTCAGCCTTTTCTGCTAAATAGTATTCTGTTGTGATGTAAAACTTGGTCACCTTGCAACAGGATAGAGCAAACATAAAGCTTCAACCTGAATTGCATCTATATTTTGAAGTCTGTTTTGCAACATATGCCTGGTGGGATGTGATTTTAAATGTGAAATTTCAAATTTATAATTGGAGGAAAATACCAGCAATTTGTTTTTAATAAGTGACTTGTGTACTTTGCATTTGGAAGCTTTCCACTTGCTTGGTAATTTTCTCCAGGGGAGGTTATGAGCCTCTTGCTTTTGTTCATACAGAAACTGCTGAATAAAGTGAATCTGGGTCACCCAGCAAGATGTGCTGCATACAGCCCTGATGGGGAAATGGTTGCAATCGGCATGAAGAACGGAGAGTTTGTTATTCTGCTTGTAAACAGCCTTAAGGTTTGGGGCAAAAAGCGTGACAGGAAGTCCGCAATTCAGGATATCAGGTAGGTCAGAAAATCTGCTTTAAGTTCTCTAAATATACAGCTTTTACTAAAGAAAAAGTCCCTCGAGTTCCAAGTTGATTTCCAAAATTTTTGTAACTCTGTATTTGTTGAACTCTCCATGAAATAATGAATTACATTTACTGGTTGACTGGTGGCTTTACATATACCTAAAGCTTACATATCTTATACACCAGATGCTTTTTTTCCCGTGATTAATTCAGTTTTATCCACTTACATACAGCTAGTAATTTCTACACTGTGGGGTTGTGATTATGGGAATTAATATAGCACATTCTAAAATTGCAGTTCCTGTTGCTTTTTCACCAGGGATTAGTCTTACTTGGCACATGTGCTGTGTGCTTTACACAGATGCAATATTAACACCAATTAATAACATACAATAGCCTCCATATTCCTCATCTGTTGTGCCTCAAGGTTTGGTTGGGATTCAGTCTTCCACTCAATTGAAGGTTTTTCTTGGTTTTCAGTAAAAGAAAGTCGGGGGGGGGGAGTTGTGTTAACATGAGCTGAAAAAAAAACTAGCACAAACCCAGTAACTTATATCCCTATTCCATGTTTTAATATCTAGGATCAGCCCAGATAACAGGTTTTTGGCAGTGGGTTCACAAGAACATACTGTAGACTTTTACGACCTCACTCAAGGTACAACCCTAAACCGAATAGGCTACTGCAAAGACATTCCCAGTTTTGTCATACAGATGGATTTTTCTGCAGACAGCAGGTACATTCAGGTATGTGTCAGGTAAACCCATGTTTGTATTTATTGTGATTTGTCTGTTATCAGACATAGGAACAAGATGGAGGTAGGAGAGGGTGAGGGAGGCTTTCCAAAGCTGTTCTGAACTTCAGTGAACTTCAAGAGTCCCCTAAGTTCTCTTAGTTGAGCTGGGTAACTCAGACTGCCTCTAGGATGTTCACTGAGCTCTATTTAAAGTCCTCTCTTTCTGAGAACTGGGATCTTCCCACTGGGTTCTGCATTTCCGACCACAGGAACGTGGCTCAGTTCCTTACAAGATTATTGGGGTGCTAAAGGCAAAGTGATCTCTAACATCAAGGGAATGGGTACAATGCTGAGAAAGAAATGGTGGATTAAAGCAATATAGAAACAATTCTCCTCCTTTTTCCTAGGACAGGATGTACATTGTAGCTGAATTAATATGTGAGGTTTCCTTCTCATTTAGTAAAATTGGGTTGGATAAGGCAAAGTGTATAAGTAAAAGGCCATCGATCAGCTATGCATTATGTATATGAACACCTATTCAGTTCTCGTCCTGTAACATTGTTATTACTTCATGTTGCATATAATGAATTCTAACTAATTAGGAAAAAAAGAATTTTATCCTAGATGTTTATTTCCCAGTAAAACCTGTTGAGACTATTACTGCTGTGTATTTTAGCCATAATTACTTCATTTTACTGTTTTCTAAGTTACTAGCTTTTTCCTGTCCTACTTTAAGGTATCAACAGGTGCCTATAAGCGTCAAGTTCATGAGGTACCACTAGGAAAGCAAATAACAGATCCTGCATTAATAGAGAAGATCACATGGGCCACATGGACAAGGTAAAAAACTAAAGAACAAAGTTCTGCCTCACTAGGGACAGGAGTGATACAGAATGAGGATCAGATTGTGTAAACCAAACACTTGGAATGTCCCTAGGGTTCAGCAAATCTGTAAGAGAATACACACATACTCTTCTTCCTCAAAACTCTTATCTTTCACAGTTTTTTACACACATTTGTAGCTGGTTGGTGCCTGTAGTAATACCAAGGGCTTTCCAAGCAACACCTTCTCAGTGGTTTGTTGAGATATACATTCAGGTTTCCCAGCAGCAAGGCCCATGGCTCCCCACAGGGCTTTGTACCACTTAAAGCTTCACTTCTATTGCCATGATGTAAGCCCTGCCTTATGCCACATCAGCAAACACAAGCAGCATGACAGGCATGGAAACATGGGCTGAGTGGATTAAGGAAGGAGTTTTGGGTCTCATTAAAACATATTTACTGATGTGAGTTTATATGGGACTCTCCCAAAATGATTACAAAACTCTGGCTGTGCTCTTAACTGTAGCAAGTGGAACAGGCCACAGGCAAATCTGGCAGCAAGAGCGGGTGATAACACAGGCAGGTTTTCAGGAGAAGGTAAGTGGGAATCCTCCTACTCTTCTCACTCTGCTGTCAAGCAAGCATCAAAATCTGCCCCAAATTACCCATTTCCAAGGACTCTTGGCAGATTGTGGGAGTGGGGCAGACACAGCTGACAGTTAATCTGCAGAAAACTAATAATGATTATAAAGGAACTTAAACTAAGGGAAGAATAGCTATTTTAAGAACTACTCTTCAAGCATTCTCTCACAAACAAGCATTCCCTCATTCAAGAGCTTATGGCTAAGAGAGGGTTCACACATACCCATAAGAAGAGGAGGAGACTACTGCTGCACAAGCTGTTTGTATAGAATTGTGTGTGTGGTTTTACAGGAGATTAACCTGAGGATTTGTGGATAGAGATGGTTGGTGTCACACAAAAAGATGCATGCCTGTGATGTTCTCTGTGACTGGACTGCACTGCACTCACTGCAAAGATTTAGAGGGATAAGATTATTTTAAGGGTGGCAATTTTTTATTATTGGGCTGTGTTGCTTCCTCATGCTGTGGAACAGAGCAGCAGTGGGTAAATTTTATGGCCTAATGCTCTTCTTTTAACTTGGTTTTGGAACAGCATTCTTGGAGACGAAGTCATTGGAATTTGGCCACGAAATGCAGATAAAGCAGATGTCAACTGTGCGTGTGTGACCCATGCTGGCCTAAATATAGTCACAGGAGACGACTTTGGTCTGGTGAAACTGTTTGATTTCCCATGCACAGAAAAATTTGTAAGTATTTTATTTTAGTTTCAACAGCTTGCTTCTCCCCTAGCATTCGATTTTCAGGCATCCCCATGGTGTGGCCCAATAGGTCACCTCCTGGCTGCTCCCAGCCAGCACTGGCTACAGAAGTTTGGGGGCGAGTTGTCCCCAGGGGGAGCAGGTGACAGGGCAGCTGCCATCCAGCAGCCAGGGAGGACACAACACACAGAATTGGGTGCTGAGCTGGGATTACTGTGGTCTTGAGGACACCTGTAGCACAGGTGATGTGTTTTTGTCCACACTCTCAAGACAGCTTTTCATTCTGCAATGCCACACCACTGTCCTACCTCCCGACCTTCTGTTCTTATTCATTAGGCCAAACACAAGAGGTATTTTGGGCACTCTGCACATGTCACCAACATCCGTTTTTCTCATGATGACAAGTATGTTATAAGTACAGGAGGAGATGACTGCAGGTAAATATTGTTGTTTTTTCCTATTACCAAAAATTGTGTGTGTACATATGCCAAACCCAAATTCCTTCCTGGGAGAAGGCACACCATCCCTGTTGCTGCATGGGCCAGCGACAGCCTCAGACTTTGGGTGCCAAGAGGCAGCTGAAGGAGCCCCAGCTGCTGGCACAGGAACCACTTGTGTAGCTGAAGAACACTTTAACTCAGGCACAGACAGCTGGTGGAGGTGTCAGTCACACAAAAATAACTGAATAGCTCCTGCCCAGCAAAGGGTAGGACAGGAATTCCAGCTGGGTAGAAGGATAGACAGATTTAGAAAGACATTTCTAATAACAGGAGCCTTCTTGAAAGGTGCTGTTTGTGTTGGGTAGTTTTTGAGATTTTTTTTTCCTCCCCTAAAAAAAGACAAAAACAAACCACCGTGTGTATGTGTGGCGCACATACACACACACACAGGTGATCTTAAACAGGGAGCAGAAAAGGTGAGAAACAAAAACCTGGTTAATTAAAAAATGTAAGAGACTTTTTGAAGAGCAAAATGAGCTAACTGAAAAGCAACAAGGTAGGAAAACAAAGGGTACAAATTCTCACAGGAGCAACTCAGGAAAAGGTGCATACAAGAACTAGAAAGTTGTAACTGCCTACTTGGCAGGAAAAATGCAAGTCAGAGACTGCAAGATTGACTCATTTTTGTCAGTGAACGAGACCGTGCGTCCTTTCCAAAGGTAGAACAGCATTAATCAATGTTTCATGACACCAGGCTCCGCTCAGCAAGCCTGCAGCATCCATGCTGCTGGAACCTGCCATTTGTTCAACCCCCCACACTGCATTTGCAGATAAGCTGCTGAACTTGAACAGTGGCTGCATAGGAACAAAGATAGCATTCAGCTCAGTGCTCACCCTGCAGGCTAGGAGTTACCTCAGCTCAGAAAAGCTTAGCAGCTGCCTTAATTTTGACAATACAGTTATGAGGATTTCTTGATTCATAGTGTAAGCATACAGAGTAAAATAACAGCATTTCCAACCTTGAGGCCTACTATGTAGTTAATCTGCTTTAACTCCAGAGAAAAGAAAATGCATGTGAGCACAAGTACTTGTTGAGTAACTCCAGGGATTAACATTGCTTTACCCGGTATCTTGCTGGCAATCCTGCATTTATAGCCATACACATACCTGACACAGTCTGTTAGTACAGCATGCTGAGGGTTGTCCCCTGAGTTACTCAGAAAGCTAACTGTGCCCTCTGTCAATCCTTTGTAGTGTGTTTGTGTGGCGATGCCTTTGAGAGGAGACTCTTCTTGCTGCTGCTAACTGCCACCACCATGTGACTGCCCTGGACTGGACAGCCATGAATGCCTCTACGATGTAATTTCCATACAGTGCTGCATGGATTACACATTTTCAGCTTACACTTACGAATTTACTGAACATGAATGTACTCTTGCGTTGCAAAGACCAATATCCTTGAGAAGGAAGCTGAAGTTTGAAAGGGAAGTTTGGTAGCCTGGGTAGGCCAAAGTGAGAACAGTTCACTCACAAAGCTGCTTTTGCCTAATACTGTGTTATTCAAACCCTGTCTGAAATGGGAGCACACTGAGAAAATGCTGGGCCCTTTAATCTGCATTATTTCAAAATCAATGGCTTGAACATTTGTTCAAGAAAATTGGTGGGGTTTAACTACACCGACTAAAAAAGTCACATCTGGTGCACTGCGCAAAACTGCAAGATTGAGCATGCTGGGGCTCACACTTTAGCTTTCACTAATTGAAGGAGCTATCATTTTTTAAGTCCATCCTATTTCTTAAGTATGTATATTTGGCTAATTTTTCTATTCATGAAGTGCCTTTGAATAATTTCCCACTAGTATGGGCTACAGTCTTGCCTCCCACCAATTGCTTTCAACATACGGTGCTACAACTTTCTCAGAGAGGAGGGCTAACCATCAACATCTTTTCCAGCTGTATACTTATATTAATCCCTGTTTTCTGCTTTGGTTTTTTTAATATCTTCACAAGTGAATTCCAAAATGTTTCCAAGAGCAAGAAGCTAAGTGCTGTTACAAGGACAAACTGCTGATGGCATTACACCTCTTGGTAAGCTGTTCACAACCGGTAACTTGACTGCAGCCAGAATCTGAAGCTGTTCTCAGACAGTGAGTAGAGGAAGAGTATGGAGAGCCTTGATTAAAGACGTTTTAACATAAAACATGGAGGATGTTATTCCCCAAGTATCCCTGCACTCTCCCTGTTCGTGGGAAGGTGTGCTTATATGTAACTATTGCCACAGGCAGCAGCCATCTCACTAGAATTAGTTGAGAAGTGGTTTGGAATCCTCTCAAAGTCACAATTTCCCATTCTTCCCATTCTGGAGGGGCTTCCTGAAGACATCCAAAGCAATCTCTAGGAAAACCTGGTACAACACCAGCAAGGACTCCATGTACCCTCCAGAGGGCAGTTAGTCCCAAGCTGCTTAGGAACAGAAAATAAATGAACTACAGTATCATAAAATGTACCTATCCTGGAGAAAAGTGTAATCTTTGCTGATGCTGGACTCCTCTCCCCGTCACTGCTTCTCTCGTGCACCCCATGCAGCCCCTGGGCTGTGACCAGGTTCTGAGATCATGGGGCAGGAGATGAGAGCTGCCTGCAGGCAGATGGGGAGACCACAAGCAGATGCCCACAAAAGTCAAGTAAAGCTGTTACAACATTTGTTAACAAAGATTTTCTCAAACCCAAGAACTACAGGGACAGAGGAATTGGAAAAGAAGTTCAACTGTTTCCAATGGAACTGTGGGCAGTGTCAAGGCAAATTATTTTTGAGCTATGTGGCATGGAACAACATCTGTATTCTGGAATTACCTTTCTTTTAAAAAGACTTTGTTTGTTAATCAAAAGAGAAGCAGGCCAAAACAAACCATTTAAACCTACATTTAGTCTTTGAAAAGAAATGTTAATTAGTGCTTTAATCCCAGTTCAGCAAAATAATACAATTTTGAACTGTGGAAACTGCCTACACTTCTTATGCCCACTGCATTAAAAGGTAGCTGTTGGATGCAAGGAATATCCAGTTAAAGGAGTGGATCAATGTACATTTAACAGACACAAAAGTGCTTCAGCAACCTCAAAGAATCACCTTTTTTAAAACTGAATTTATTAATGCCTTATATTACTATACAGAAGATCAGTTTGTCAGATACACAATAAGAGTCCCTATGCAGTCTTCTTTTTTTAAAGAAACTTTCTTGATCAAATAACGTAATCATGTTAGGTAGTAATGTCAGCAAGCACCTTCTTTGCCTATGTTGTACTAATTGTTTGCCTTCCTTTCACATTGATTGTATCCCAAATAAAACCAGTTGTGTGGCAGAATGAATTAATAAATGGTGATGTGAAAAAATATCCTAAAGCAATAGTGTCTGTCAGGAAAACACTTAAATTTGTATGTTTATATGGTTTGGCTTTGTGTATAAAATGTTCAGAAGTAATGATGTACTATACTGTAAAGTA
This sequence comes from Calypte anna, assembly GCF_003957555.1. Taxonomy (NCBI): domain Eukaryota; kingdom Metazoa; phylum Chordata; class Aves; order Apodiformes; family Trochilidae; genus Calypte; species Calypte anna. The sequence continues at coordinate 48,832,510 of NC_044246.1, read as the reverse complement.
AAATATTAGTGCATGAATTTATTTTTCAACGGTCAAGATGCCATTAATTTAACCTCTGTGTCTCAAATAAATTTAGATACAAGTTTTCAGTGTCCAGCTCTTAAATCACATTCAATGAGTTGATCTGAAAAGATTATAAGAACTCAGTTTACGATTTCTTTCAAACTAGAATATGGCATCATACATCACTGTTTCAAAACTAAAAGAAACCCAGGATCTTCACTTGGTGTAGCAGAATCTAAACTCTCACCTGTCACAACTTTCAATACACAAAACACTCAAGCAGCCCCACGTGGTGCAGCGGGCAGGGGAACAACAGGGACCATCGGAGTTTAAGCATTGAGACCTCCTCAGTGCAGGCAAAACTCCGCTGTGAGACCCATGCACCAAACTGAGCATCACCGGGCAACACGGCCACTGGGGACAGCAACTCTGGAACTGGAACTGAACAAACTGCTTCACACTGCACATATGGAAAGAAAAGTTATAATGAAAAATCCACCTACTCACATTGCTATACGTCTGACAGACTATTTCCACCACCATGTACAACAATGGCTATTTAATCACAATGAACTTAAACAAAATAAACATAAATATATTAAACTTGCATCAAGAAAAGAAAATAGCAGTATTATTTTATGTCTATAAGCTTTATTGATACTTGGGGGGGTTGTTTTGTTCTTTTTTTTGCTTTTTTGTTGGTTTGGGATTTTGTTTTTTACATTTCACAATGCATTCCACAGACTTAGTTCAATACAGCTTTAACTGCAAGTGTATAAATTTTCATTTATCATTTCTTGCATAACAATGTTTAAGTTTCCAAACAACATTTGCAGCATTAGATATTCAGTCCACAGATTATCAGAGTTTGAGAGACTGTAGAAGTATTTGCTCAAAATCAGCTACTGTATGTTTGTGCAACAGTGTATGCTGTCATTTTCTTTTAATATACACAGAAGTTCCTTTGTTCATTTCTCTTTTGTAAATTTTTTTGAAACAGATGCGAGTGTTTAGAGACGATTTAGTTTTTCAAGCTTGTGTGCTATGGAGCTAAGTCCAGAACTCAGTCAATTCTCTGAAGTATGAAGCACTGTGGAGCAGCTGAAAGATCTAAGCTTTGTGAAACACATATATATATATATTTATATATATATTGGCAATTGATAAAACAATAAAATCACAATACAGCTATACTCATACCAAAAAGGCAAGATTTTTCAAAACTTGCTAAAATGGTATATTCTTCTAAAACATCTCATTTTAGAAAATCTGCATCAATCTACACAGACCATACACAGTGCACAAACTGGGAAGTGTTATCCTCTGCTCCACCTGCACTACCTCTTCTGGAACACAGCAGGGACTACCTCTGATGAAGCAAAATGTACAGCTTGCTCAAATCTTTTTATTAGCCAGTGCTGCACACAGGATAAAGAAAGATGATTAGTTTTAGATCCATACATAGCAGCTTACAATACTTAAGATGATGAAACACATGGCAGTCAAAACAGTTATTTTTTTTCCTCAAACACTGCGTTGCTAAAAAATAAAGATCTGTGAAATTGCACTGCAATGTCAAGGGGTTTGCTATTCCCTGACCCTCCCCATGTAAATCCAAATGAGTATTTTTTTTTTCCCCTTAAAAGATGAACTTCCTATCAGTAAGTTGCTTCGGGCTTTTTACTCAGTTTTGCGCTTCAACCCAGGGATCTTTGCTTGGATCCTACAAGAGGAAGGGGAGAGGAAAAAGAACAGCATTTGAGTGAGGAACAAAAACGAGTAGGTGTAAATATAGTCTTAATTATCAGGGCAATGCTAAACTATTGCACTCAGCAGCCAATAAAACTGCTAAATGCTTCTTCATTCACCCCTCTCAGCAATGACTGAGAGCCTCCTCAGGCTTCAGATATGCTGATTACTATTAGAAATATTATATAATGATATGCTTTTAATATAATAATCTAGAATCACGTAATACTTTTGGATGGAAAATGCCTTTCAGACATCAAGTCCAACTGTTAACCCAGAACACTGCCAAGTTCACCACTAGACCCTGTCCCTAAAATACATTCCTGTAATATTACACAGCAACAGCATCAGCAAGAAAGAAGCCAATTTCACAGCCATTCCAAATTCAAAGGACCTCGCCTCCCTACCCCTGCCCCCACCCTGAGCAGTGCATCTGCTGCAGCTGTTGCTCTCAGGAGCAGCACATACAGCACACAGCAGTAACTGTAAACATTATTTAGAAAGTGCAACAACAAGAACCTCACTCACTTGGCCATTGCATCTGTGACGTTCTTGTTCACGAGTCCCAGATAATGGTCAATTTGGGCCTGCAAGAGAAGATGAACAGCCTTTACAGAGCAGCGCTGACGCAGAGGGCACTGCCGCCTGGCAGGCAGTCACAGCGCACCCAGATGTTTCGCCCAAAGCTGCTGATGGGAGGAAGGGGCTCAGCTCTTATTTCCCATGTTGATGCCAGAGCTCCCACGGCTTCAGTTGTGGCCTGAGCGAGCATTTGCTTCCAGGAATAGCAAGTAAGTAACCAGATCACTTCATCCCAGGCTTCTGCATGTTCCCCTGCGTTTCCCCACACCTCTTCTCAAGGCCACCCCAACACAAGGGTGCACCCCACAGGCCCTCAGCGCCTCTGTCTCCTCCGGGCATCGCAAGCAGCAAAGCAGCTTAGAGGGGCTGGGCTGTTAAACAGCTTAAGCCTTAAGGGAGCAGCCTGCAGCTCCTCAAGAGGATTGAGGAGCCTGGGTTAAGCCACACGAATTGTCCGTCATCTCTTCTCAGGGCTACAGTACTTCCTTCCACTGCCGAGCACTTTGCTCGGCCCTAGAAGCTCGGAGAGGAGCCCTGCAGGCTTCATCATCTGCTCAGTGTCTTTCTTTCTCCTTTCCCAAGTCCCTTGATGGCTACCATGTGCAATGTTGTTTTTGAAAGAGGAGAAGGAACTGCTAAGCCAGAGCTGGCTTCCCTCCTCCTGTGCCATCACCTGCTAAAGACAGACCCTGCTCAAGCTCTGCTATAACTTCACCATATGAGTTTTATTTTGCCCCCCTCTTAACTCCTTTTACACTACCAGACTGTGCTGAGTATCTCCCACCTCCTGTTTTTGCCAGGGCTACAAATTCCACAAGGCTTCAGGACACGAATCCTGAATGCCAGCTCCAAAGAGGTTTCTTCAAAAATTGTTTTAAAGTACTTAGATCAGGATTAACACACTGTGCTTACTGCTGCTTTAGTCTCGACCAAATCTGGACCAGGGCAGAAGGCCCCCAGGCTAACCAGGCTGTTCTGAGAACTCTTTGCTGGGCAAACCTTCCCAGACTTCCGGCAAAGGAGAGAAGGGGAAAACACACGCAATCTGGCCTTCAAAGTTAATTTGCTTCTCTTGGCCCTGGAACTGACTCCTGACATTGAACTTTTAAATGCTTTAAATATTTCAGAAGATTGAAATGAATTCTGGCTTTATTTGCTTGTGGTTATGCTTAAATAGAGCTAATTTTATGAAGCACTTAACGGATCATATGAAACACTCACCTGATGTCTCTCATAAATAACAGGAACACTGAAGAGTGAAATCAAAGCTGGAAAAGAGCACATCAAAGGTATAAACATTGACAAAAAGGGATTTACATTTCTTTTTAAAACATGCAAGAAAAAGTAGTTACTAAGCCACATGCAATGATCATTGGCCAGTAATTTAGATAACCTTTATTAAGGAGAAGCTGGGTTCTTCAGGCCTCATTAACAGTAAGCCTGGCACAATTCATTTTTTCACTGTGGGTTACGCAAATTCTTAAAAAAGGATGCTCAGGTTTCAGGCAGCCTCAGTCGGTTTCTGACAGCTGGAACAAAACTACTTGCAGAGCCAGTTTTGTACAGTGATGACATTAAGGTAAGGCTAACCAGACAGAGACAAGCACAACAGAACATGCTGTTTAAATGATACAATGTCCATAAAGCCAGCAATCTCGGGGAATTCAGCAGCACAACTGAAAATGATCTGCAGCATTACCCGTGTCCTAGAAAAAGGACACACAACTGTAACATCTCTCTACCCTCTCAAGAACACAGGAACAGCCTCCAAGTATCAAGCGGAGTTCAGCACTTTTCCAGGGTTATTTTGTATGTCAGGTATTTCACACAATTTAGAACACTTACCCAGAATCAGTAATGTCAGACCATTAAACAAGGCACCAACATAAGTGAATACCCACATCAACACTGCAAACTGAAAAGGAAAAACACAACCATGTCAGCACAGAGTCTGTCTTAACACAACACAGTAGTCAGAGCAGTCAGAGAACTTCTCTAAACATACAGATGTAACTAAAATGCCCCAAACTCCACTTCACCTTTGTAGGTGAAGTCTCATATAATTATAGATGAGTTACAAGATGGCTGAAGGATTTAGTAACAGGATATGTGGCCTCTTGCCTGTAGGTCATGGGGCTGAATTCAGCCCAAGTCAGCAGTGACCAAGGCTGTCAGTACTCGATGGCTGCTCCTGATTCATACAGCACTTCCAGTCCTGGGTTTCATAACGATGGGCAAAAGCAGTTCCTACCTCCCACCCTTCAGAGATGGAGCAAGACAGGCAAGTGAGAGGTCCAAGGGCTGGCACATGACATGGCACTCAGTGGCAGAGCGAGACAGCAAGCAGGCTGAACACTTATCTGCATGGCAGCCCAGCAGCCAACATAGGAGCACATCCACTCCAGGACCAGAGCACAAGTGGTGGCACCAAACAAAGGTCTCAGTGACCTGTGGACTACACTAAGCATTGCAGGAATGAGGTAGGAACCTGTTTGGAAGGTTGGCTAGATTGTTGGGGTTTTTTTCCTTAAAACAAAACAAAAAAGCAGCTTTGGCTAATAAAAAATTCAGACAAGAAAGGAGTCAACAGTTCCACAAAATGGATGCTGTCTCTAAATCAGAGACAATGTTCAGAGGCGAAGACATCCTTCTGTTCACAGACACCTAAACCTTCCCACTGCCTTAATTTTTGGCTCTGTATCCCAGCCCTTACTGGTACCCAGGCACTGCTCCTACCCCACCACCACCCCAGTGACTGCTCTTTTACAGGTTTGGCTCTGCTTCAGTAGCTCTACATAAACTTCTGCACGAGTCCGAGCCCCTCGGCTTTCTGCCAGGTGGAGGGTGTCCCAAGCACACCTCTGACCTATACCAGGGCAGGAGGGGCTGAAGGCTGCCAGCTCTATTTCTGTGTAGGATTCCTCTCCTAGGAAAATCAGCCCATTTCTTCTTGTGTTGCACAGCCCATAAGGGGACTGAGCAGAAACCAGGATCTGGATGTCAAGACACAGTGGATTTACTAGTGGTTGCTTCTTGCTAAGCACTAAATTTTGCTTTGTATTACGCAGAGTACACAGATAAGACCCCCCAGCCCTCTAATCAACTGGGTATTCTCTGTGCAAGACACTCTGAAACACTGAGGGGCCAGACAAACACGGTGGGGAGGCTGCTGCTGGCATCAAGGAGAGAAAATCTGGGCACAGTCAACAACCCAAGGTCAACAGCCCACTCAGATTAAGAGATAAACGCAAGGAAAAGATGAGTACAGAGCACTGGAAAGAAAAAGGCAGCGTATGAAAGGACTGTGGGTGTGGCCTAGCACCTGGTGTGCAGCTGGGTTACACTCAGTTCTGTATCCCAACATCCATTTTTAGTTTGTCCTAAGATGCAAAATATCTGAACCAAACAAAATCAACAGCCAGATTAAGGTGATGACAATGCAAGTTTAATTGCCCTGTTAATGAAATAAAGTTTACTTTAAGAGCTTCATTCAAAGCTGATCCCACTCAAAATGCAGTAGGATGAACAGCCAGTGATGCTGTTCTTTATCTGTCAGTCCTTTTTAGATGTGATGCAAGCAGGGCCAGAGGCTCAGAGTTAACCTACAGACAAGGCTGCAACGTTACCATCAACCGCATTCCCACTGAAGAGTTTTGGCAGATTTATCAAGAAAAATAAAGCAGATTTCTCTAAACTCCCTCATGATTCATTCAAACCTTGGCCCAGTTCTGCTCTCCCCCATGCCAGGGTGAGAGCTGGCTGTCAGCCTCTTTGCACAAGACATTTTAATGGAGCAAATACTTTCCTTTCAGAGCAAGCCTGTGTGTGAGCAGTACATCCCCCTCCCCGACAAAGGGAGGAACACCAACAACTTTTCCTCCAGCCAGAAGCCCCACGGTTTGCAAGCACTCAGGAATGATTCAGTTGCTGGCTGCATGATCAGTACACTAAATATTCCACACACATCACCTTGACACCTATCCAAGATCTCCTCTGCACGAACACTGTTCCCAAAGTTAAGCACCACCCCAGTCAGGTGAACATCAAGCAACATTGCTATGACCAAGTCAGAAAATCTGAGTTTATGTAAGCAGAGGGGAAACAGATACGCATCAATCTCAAAGTCCAGCAATTATCAGAAACATCCAACCCTATTCAGTGAGCATTGAAATTTATTGCCCAAGAAAGATCAAAATCCAGGAGTTAGCATTTGACTGACTCAGGCTTTTCTTCTCTTAATGTCTGTCCAGAGCAGTATCAGGGTCTAAGAACAAACTGTGCTGCATGTGCAATTTTTAATCCACTTCAAGGGACAGCTATTCCAAAAGCTGGGGCTGCCAAAGCAATTAAGTTCAGCAAAAACCTCAGAACCCCTCAATCCACGACTCCTTTTCTCTTCACACTTCTGACGGTTCAAACAACATTCCTGGGATTAAGGGGAGTTCATCTCAATGCCACACTGCACTCCCCAGTACCCAAAGCATCTCCCAATTTAATAGCAAATCTGAAAATGCCCATATATCAGCTTCTTGACTATAAAAGAGTTCAAATAGAGCAGAGAGCTCTGTTTCTCAAAACATCAGCTGAGAAAGGACGAACTGAAAGCAACCATGTCCCAGTGTCACAACAGAGCAGCCATCAGGGAACAGCTGGGGTGTCAGGACAATGTGTGTTTTCTCCTAGGACTCTCTGGCAAGGGCTCCTCAGGGCTTGCTCCTCAAGAGCTGTGAGCAACTTTGCCTTGTGCTGCATAAATATTTAGTCCTACTTAAGACTTCCATGACTGAAGCATTGTTTAATAAAAAAAGAAAAAAAATTCTTAACAAGACAGGTTTTACAGCCAGAACCATTATACATAATTAACTGACCTGGAGACATTTTCTACACCAAAGCCCTGTAACTTTAATTATATACAAACATGCTGTTTCCTACACTGAAGATGTTTAAACTATATGAGCCAAGACTTTTATTTTTTTTTCCAAACCAAGTTGTTACATAAGACCCCAGGACCTTAATGTTCTCCTCAAGCACAAACTCTTCAAAATCAGTAACTTGTGCTTGTGAACTGTCCTGACATTCCCTGGTTTCACATGAGGGTTGCTCCCAACTACCATAAATTAGACTAATTAACCTACATAAAACATTTAAAATGTCAGAAGAAGAGAGGGGAAACGAATTAGTTCAGCTGAATAAACATGTCTTTCCTCTATACCATAGTATTTTAAAAGTGATTGGAGTGCCTTGAAGACATTCTGACTAGAATTAATTCTACTTTTAGCACAATTCCTCTGAAAGGCCTTACTTTTAAAACAGTGTTAACTGAAACAGCAATTTTCTGTTCACTCCTTCCTTTTCTGCAGTGGATCATGATCTCTTAACAAATGGTGTGGAAATTCTTACAACTTAGATGAAGGAACGTACCACAAAGGGCTTAATTATTAAAGAAACACAAGTGACCTTGTGACTGCAAAGTTTTCTGTGATCTTGTTTAAGCATGACTTAAGCAAAGTAACTTTTCTTTGAACACTGAAACTCAGTGCCCTTAAAAAAACACAATAAGCAAAGAAAATGTCCCTTTCTTCCCTCACATGCCAAGTTACAAAAAATGTTATTCCAGCCATCTAAAAGCTATTTTTTCAGTCAAGGTGGTGGCCTTGAGATGCTGCTGAGATGTATCCTAAGTACCCTGTCACTTCAGCATGAGGGTGAGACACAGCTTCTTACAGGCCACAGACGGTACTGGGAAGCATTTAGCCATCACAATGTAATCCCTGCGATGGTAACATTGGCAAGGCACAGCCAGGAACAGCCTCATTTAAGCCATTTTGCCATAATATGACTGCAGCTGTATCAATCACATCCAGAAAAATCACTAGAAGGCAAGAATGTATAGCCACTTCATAAAAGTACTTCTACTTCACAACCCTTCAGGACCAGGAAGACTTTTACACAAGACCCTGGGCAAATATCCTCTTCTCCTCTTTCCCTTCTGACAAAACAAATCTCTACCACAGGCAGCAGACTCCAGGTAACAACCTGACTGCTTTACAATCTTTCCATTCTCCAGAGAGAAAGGACTCTTGCTGCAGGAGACTTGCACAGCATCACGTGCAACTTTTCTGGAACAAACTCAATGTTTAAGTTGGAGTACAATGAGAAACTCGACCCAGAAACTCTGGGTAAGATCCTTAGATCTGCCTCCCCCCCATTTCTATTCCACAAATGTAACAAAGGCTTTTACAGCCTTCCTATTGTTCTCTGTGTTTCACTAGAAACCCCTTCCCCCAGCACCACAACAACTCAAAGGGCTTTACAAAGCACTAAGGAAGGGATTTACTGGAGGATAAATGCAACTTTATTTCAAGAAGATTAAGCAAACTGAAAAAGAAATGGACAACGTGTTGTATTCAGTAAAGGAAACAACCGTTTGAAAAAAGAATAAAGGCGATTAGCTTGAAGGGAAGGAATGTAATTCTCACAGACCAAAACTGGAAGGTTTTCAGCCACGTATTTCTTTTTTAAATTTTTTTCTTATTACTCTTCACTGTCAGTTTTGTTCTGCCACCTTCGGTAAACCGCATTAAATAGTACTCGGACATGTTCAACATACCCACATTAGACAGTATTGCACACTTTAGGTAACTTGTACAATCCATTTCAGTCATGTGCATCACAAAAGGAAGCAGCTATCCAAATCCAGGGCCTGAAACTGTTGTTCGCCTTCTCACCTTCCTTGGCAGGCATCACTCGGTCCCCACTTTTGCAGCAAAAAGGTGGACACAAGAACTCCTGCTGTTTAAGTGCTGTAGTTGGACACTAACCACTCAATAGTCTCAGCACAGAAAGTAACAGAAAACCAAAACAAAACCGGACTGTGCCAGTCTAGCCCAAACCACAGGTTTTATTATGTGTTAGCAACAAATTCTGAATGCCCAGTGTCCTGTTTTCTTAAAAGATTTCTGCTGTTAAGTGCCAGCTGACCTGCATGCAGCCAGAGCTTACTGCAGTTTTACATTCTTTTTTATTATACTTTAAAAATAAAGCACAAATAAAGCAACACACTTTATCATTTTGCATTCAACTTAGCATTGCTAGTAGAAAGCTACACTTCTTGGGGGAAAAAATGCTTGTTACTTCCAACAAGCAAACTAAAACTCATTATTTACTTTCACTGAGCCAAAGATGCCACTGTTCATTCAAGGACTGGTGGGGACTTTGCTGAGCCAGGTCAGCAAGGAAGCTCTTTAGGTGAGGCTGCAGTACCTACAGCTGAAGTAAACTTACCTTCAGAGAATCAACTAAGTCATCCACCAGGAAAAGGCGTCTCAGCTCTTTGACTGTGCCATTCACATGACCAAGCACAACATTACTGTATTTCTGAATAAGCTCTTCAGACACGGCTACATCAGACTCCAAGTAAGCCCTGCAAGAAACAAAAGCTTATGAACATTTACTGTAAGGCTACTGGTAAACAGTACAAACACGCTATACATTCTGCATCAACATTCTGTTTATGTTATAAAAACAAAAGCCTCACTGTATGAGGAATGCTAAAAAAGTAGAAAAGAAATAATCTTAAGTTATTCTTGGAAGATAAAAGTGAACCTTAAAAAACACACTACACAAGCTCTTAGAAGCAAAGAAAATGCTTTTTTTTTCCTCCTCACTGCTTTGCTGTGCTAGTGCATTTACCAAGTCACACACAGGTGTAACTGGACTAAACAAAAAAAACGTGCACCATCATGTGTGAGCAGGTGTCCCAGAGAGTGCCCAGTACCTCTGACAGATGCTCCTTGGCCTATGAAGCCTCCTTCTACTCTTCAGCATATGCTGTCATTTATTACGCTAATAAGGCCAATGTGTATTTTAAAAATGAGAGGCAAGGCAGCCTGGAGAGTTGCGTGAAGTGAACCATTCACAACTACAGGTTGGGAGGAGAAAAAACTGAGAGCGGCCCTGAGGAGAAGGACTTGGGGATGGTGGTGGTGGAAAGAAGTTCAACGTAAGCCATGAGTGTGCACTTGAAGCTCATAAAGCCAGCCCTGTCCTGGGATTCACCAAAAGCAGCACAGCCAGCCTCTGGAGGGAGGTGATTCTCCTCCTCTGCTCTTGTGAGACCCCACCTGGAGTACTGTGTCCTGTTCTGGAGTCCCCAGCATAAGAAGGACACAGAGCTCCTTGAAAGTGTCCATAGGAGAGCCACTAAAATGCTCAGTGGGCTGGAGCAGCTCCCCATGAAGAGAGGCTAAAGAAGTTGAGGTTGCTCAGCCTGGAGAAAAGGAGGCTCTGAGGTGACCTTGTAGCAACCTTCCAATGTCTGAAGGGGCCCTAGAAGAAAGCTGGGGTAGGGCTTTTTACATGGGTGTGTAGTGAGAGGACAAGGGGAAATGGTTTAAACTTGAAAAAGGGAGATTTAGGTTAGAGATCAGGAAGAAATTCATTAATTTGAGGGTGGTGAGACACTGGCATGGGTTGCCCAAGGAAATTGTGGCTGCCCACTCCCTGGAGGTGTTCAAGGACAGGTTGGATGGGGCCTTGAGCAACCTGGTCTGGTGGGAGGTGTTGGGGGGATTGGAAGTAGATGATCTTTTAAGGTCCCTTCCAACCCAAACCATTCTATGATCCTCTCGTTTTGCTTTTGTATTAGGCAGTCTAGCAGTCTGTAGACAACAAAAAGGACACAAAAGCAACATACCAAATACATGGTAGAAGGTATTTGCAAAGGTACCATTTAAGCTATAATTAACATGGTAAGGCATGCTAAAATGAACAAGTTTTCCCTTAATTTCTTTTTTAAATTTCTCTACAGTTAGTGACAGCAGTTCTTTTTAACAGAAAGACAGAAGCTCCTACCTAGTTAAGTGTGGTTTCCACTATACTGACTTTTATCTGTAGCTGCAGTGGCTATGGCAATTTACAGTCTTTAAACAGAGAATAATTTAATTATCTAGTTTCTATGTTGCAGACAGACAGAGCAGTGCAGTACATCAGTAACAGGGCACTGATCTTACTGTAGTCGTTAAACTTTTACATCTGTTTGGGGGAATTCTGCTTTAGAATGTTTTTGTTTGATTAAAAAACAAAACCAAACAAAAATATCACACAGTTGAGGCTCCTATGTATTTTCTTTAAGACAAAGTTAAACATGGCCTTAAGCATGGCCTTGTGGCAAGTCCAATACAAATTGTTTTAAATGGTGGCTTCAGTGTGGCCATTTCAAGGTTACATTCTGCTCTCCACACTTGATTTCAATGTCAACAGCCTTCTTAACTCATCAAGAAGATATTCACTGCCTGGATCAAAAATTAAATTCATCTCACTGACATGCTCTTCACTGTCAAACTAAATTCAAGTAAAAATTTCCTTCTTGTAGTTGAAGTTATATAGATAAAAAAAGTAAGAACCAGGTATTTTGCACAAGAATGTCTGGAAGCTTCTTTTGAGTATCAGTACTTTTACAAATAAACTACAGAAAAGAGCACAGGTTGAACATGTTTTGCTTGTTCTTGCTAAGAAAGAACTGGTAAACTCGGAAATGCTGTTTGGATACTGCAGAGCACTACTGGGTAGACAGAGCAAACAGGATTTCAACAAATTATTCGTCCTAACAAGGGTTAGGATCCTCAACAAGGCAAAATCCCCCCAAAAAACCTAAGCTGACAAAAGAGATGCACTTCATCCTGCTATACTGAATGCTTGTCAATTGTTCAGGTGTGGTTTGGTTTTTTGTTTTGTTTTGTTTTTGTTGGTTTTTTTTAATCAGATCTAAACTTGAAAGCAAGTATTCTTTTTCCCCCCCCCAGTTTTGTCTACCAGCTCATCTAGGCACAGACTGCCTTCAACTGGGTAAAAGAGCTACTACTCATAGTCAGGGAGAAATGCAGGAAAACCCAAGGAAACATTTTATTTTGTCTTACTGAAGATGAGAGTAAGAGAACTGGAAACACCACAAAATTAGTAAGAGCTGTTGGAAGGCAAGCAGGTGTTTCTAAAAGGTGCAAGGGAAATTGAGATGGAACCACTTCATTGGTTAGTGAGGGAGAAGCAAGAGAGAAGCAAGTCTGAGTAGTGTGGAACAGGCTGGTGTGGGCACAGGAAGTAAGCACTTTCAGTAATTACTCTAACACAGGATTAAGTTTTTATTTCTCTTAAGATGCAGCTTTTCAGTAGTGGGCACCACTGTACATCACACGGGAAAGGATGCATACCACAGGTACTGATTCACACAGCTATGCCCCAGGGACTCAGTTCATCACTTAAAGCAAAGGGCTCAGAGGGCCTCTTCGAGGCCTTAAAATTTTACCTTCAAGGCCTCAAGGCCCAGAATTCAGAGCCCAAATTTCTAAATTCCTGACCAGGGCAGGCTTCAATGAAGCTGGATTCTGCTGATGACGAGGCAGCCTTGCATGTGGAGAACACAGCATTGCTGCTACATATTAAAAATATCAATTAAAAGCATCCTTTTAATAGAAATTCCCAAAATATCAAAGTACCCCCTGCTACACTTATTTTTACTTTTGCTAAATGTATTGCATCAAAAGTGCTGCATATCCTGGGTATTCTTTACATTTTGCACATCATCTGCCACTGGTTCACATTCTGAAGACTATACCATTCTAAACTGCACATATTACACTCCATTAGACTGACGTACATAATTATTTTTTAAATGTAATTAAGGATACTCTAGCACTCCCAGGAAATCCCCCCCTACCAAGTGCTCAATTCATCTTCTTTATCATTGTGCAGACATTTCTCAGTACACAGACTGTTCACATTAATGTGCAACATATCATGACATACATCACGAATACCACTCTCCTCAAAAACAATACAGTTTTTAATTAAAAGAAAAAAAATCTCACCTAAATGGGTGGCCTTCATCAGACTTCTGGATTGCCTGGATAACTCCCTTGTATATCCTAAAGCTGATGGTCACAGAAAGCAGGGCCAAGGCAATGTAAGCTGTCACGCTCACGATGCTGAACACTGTTAATGAAAGCAGCAGGAACAAGCTGGCACCAAACACCACTCCTGTCTTCTTAATGTCTCGCCAGTAAAGAAGGTCAACAACTAAAATTTAAAAGAGGTAAAAAATTAGAACAAGGTATCTTTTGCATCCATAGAAAAAAGTAAAATGTGATTCACTTGACTGCTGAGGGTTATCAAGAATGGAACTTGAGATCTCACAGACAAGCCAGAGATTAAATTATGACTAGAAATAGGTTATCTTAGAACCAATTTTGCAGTGAACTTCAGATTACTGTGATTATCATTATTAGGATTACCTCAAACGTAATTGTTAAAGTTTAAGACAATTCTGCTTTTTAGCAATGCCAGAACTAATCTCTTCAGCTACTGTGCTGTGTTCTGCACCGTAACTGCAGCAGTTTGTGCTTAATTTTGTTTCATTTTTGTGGATTCTGTGGAGGTCACTCACTGAAGAGACTGGTTCCGATTCCCTGTGAGGATAATGACAAAAGACAAAAATATCTCTAAATCTTAGCATCTTTGCAAGTCTGGTAGAGGCAAAGGCACCACCTCAAAACCCATTAAGAGTTCATTTTGTTTCTTTTTGACTGTAAACATTCTCATGGAAGTTTATAATGCTGATTATGGGTTACAGACTGAGCCATCAAGAGGGAATAATCTCAAAGAAATTTCTATCCAGGCTAAATTTCCTGTGCCACAATGCAAAATACTTCATTTGTAAAACAAGTTATTTTTTCTTCAAGCAACCCGCATGAGATAAGATAATATTATGCCATTTTTAGCAGCACTGTGTATAGTAAACTACAAGTCATAGGCAAAGATTATTGCACCCCTTGCAGACTGTCTGGTTTGAGGTGCTGTCGATTACCTTACTGGAATCATGAGATCCGCAAATGTCAGTAAAGAACCGGGCAGGGGCATCTAGTCTGGTCTTACATTTAATGGTGAGACACAATAAAACTCATTCTTCACTATTTCTACTTTCACAGGTAATCAGATTTTCAGAAGAACAAATTCCTCTTCTGCATCAAAGCTGCTTGTTAATTGTAATAATTTACGTTATTATATACAGAACTCAAATCATAGAAAAAATATTACAACACAAGTTTAGTAATCGTATTTCATCCTAAACATCACTGAAATTAATTGTAAAGTAGCATACCACAGTTCAGAACAGATTCTTATTCTGGATGACTGTAAAATAAAACTAAACAAACAAAACTTGACTATTATTTCTTCCAGAATGAAATGTGACCAACATTAAATACTTAGCAGCCTCTGTAGGGTAATGTCTTCAAATCCCTTTGTAGGTACAAAATGAAAATGCCACTGGAACAGTTCACAATGCCATTTCACAGTGGTTCAGAAGCTGAAGTCCTTTCCTAATGATTGAGCAGGGAAAAAAGCCATACAGAGACAGTAGGTGCTGGCAAGATGAGAACCCTGGTCACAAACTTAAAGCTGATGTTTTCACAATGCAAAATATTTTATATTTAATTAATATTTCAGTAAATGTTTCCCAAAGCTCTACATACTGAACCAGGCAACAACGTCTTAAATGTGGCACAAACCAAAACTGCTTTGAAAAAGAATAGCCTTATTCCTCTACCACCACCCAACTTCGCTTGCTTTTCATGGCCACAAGGCTTGGTTTTCTGCATGCTGCTGACAACTACGACACAAAAAAAATAAATTAAAAACTAAGCCAGATCAGATTCTGGATGTGGTGCACCATGTGACTCTGCAAACATGTGGAGTGAGAGATAGAGCAGCCCAGCTGAAGGAGGTGACACTCCAGCTCCCAGAACAGCACCCATCTGAAGTCCTTGTCAAATTGCAGCCCAACCTATCACCCGTGCACCCAGGTGACCTGTATGCTGCTGGGTCTCTTCGTGTTACAAAGCTGCACTTCTATTTTTCCTGTCAAAGAAATGAAGCCCCAAGATTTTTCTTTCATATTTGTAAAAGTCAAACAAACAAAAAAATCGAGGCATCTTACAATTCCTTTTTTAAGGCCCACAATCCCTAAATTGAGCAACATTTTCTCTAGTTGCTTCCAATCACAAATGTGTCTACTCGTGTCTTTATTAGTACCACTTATGTTAACAATCTCACCATGTATAAAGGAGTTTACCAATGCAACTGTGAGCTTAACCTAAAAATCATTACAAACTGTAAACCTAAACTGAGTTGCAGAAGTATCCATGACAGCTGGGTGAGATTTTCAAAACCAGTCTTGCCAGAAAAGGGTTTGTGAATTTTGTGCTCCTAAATCATGCAAGAAATCCTGGGGAAAAAACCTAACTTCTTCCCAGTTATTTGCTTCAAGTACGGAAACTGTATTTATTTTTTAAATGCTGCAATTTGAGCATCCATCATTCAAATTTGGGTGCTGGTCCCCTATCAAGTGACACACTAAGTATGTGCCCTGCTCCTCTCCGTTTGCAGACAGCATTCTGTAAATCAGATACTCTCCACCCTGTGACATGGTTATAAAGCATCTCCACTGATGGTGAGTTTTCATAGGAAATCACTCATTGCAAACAGTTAGGCATTATACCCAAACCCAGTCATAAAGAATGTTACATTCACCTGCATGGCAGTTTCCAAAAAATCAGAAACAAGAGTAAATTGCTGGAACCAAAGCATACCACAAACACCAAATGGACTCCAGGGACCCATCTTCAAGTCTTTTGTTCTCAGTAATCAACAAGAAAAAAAACCCAGCTGGGACCTCCCAAGATAATCTGCACATGAAGCATTTTTCCTCAGTGTCTCCATTCCATTTGGAGAACCACCAAATCAGCAGCAGCTTAACGACATACGTATCTGGTTTCACTGTAAATTCCTCAAAGGAAAATTCAGTGTTATAAGTCACTGAAAAAATTATTTGCTATTTTCAGTCCAACAGAGTGTGTGATAAAATTGATTTATATTTTCCAACTGACCAAAAGCAAGTGTTTGCAATTCTTTCTAAAGTAAAAGAAAATCTTAAAAAGCAGTACCATATTAGAAGCAGCTTTCTGGCTTTAACTCACACAAGTTTTGTTGTTTCTTTTTTTTAATGTTAACAAGAGGAAAACAAAAACCCCAGCCAATTCTCAGGAACAGCCCTACCAAGAAGTACCTTTCCTTGTGGTAACTGTTTTAAGCTTTACTTCATATAATACAAACTACACCTCATGCATTTAATGCAAATATTCCAGGCCTATTCCAAAGCAAGAACAGCTGCCTACATTTGGTAAGCATGAACTGTCACTTGGCACGTCTAAAAATAGTACTGCTAGCATCCGTGCCTTACATGCAGAACTCATCCAATTACATTTGCTTTTAAAGCAAGGGCTGTGATACGAGTCTTCTCTTTCTTTTGTGGATTTTAACTTCAAACTGAACTCTTTGCACTATTTTTTTAATGACAAAAACAAGTGGTTTAATATATCTGACCCGATAATCCTCTTTAAAGGGGAGGAGGGAAAAAAAAAGAAAAAAGAAAACGGAAAACTACAGAACCAAGTCACCTTCTGCTTGTTTGCATTTTAAAAAGAGAAATTAGGAGCCTGGAGGTCGAACACCAAGCGGAATTCCCACCGACCAAAGCAAACCCAGAAAAAAAAGAGGGACTGACCCATTTTGGCATCCATCTTGCGTGTGCCCGCACGCAGCCCGCTCTCCCCCGGCCGCCGGTCCCGGAGCCGATCCACTTCCTGGGGCGGCGCGGGGCGGGCGGTACCGATACGCAACCGCCCCGCGCGACCTGAAACCCCCGCCAATGGCGGCCCCGGCGCTGCACCCCGGGAAGGGGAAGGAGGAGGAGGAGGGAGGGAGGGAGGTAGGGAGGGAAGGAAAGGAGCAGCTGCCCGGGGCTCACAAAGGACAACTGCGCTCCTCTCTTCTTTCCTCCTGTGTTTGGGACACAAACACGAAAACGGGGGGGGGGGGGGGGGTTTCATGGCCAAAGAAAGGCCGTTTGTGTCAACGGAGGGGGGAGAATTTAGAAATAAATAAACAGATAGATAAATAAAGGGCAAACAGAACGCGATTTGTGTATGAACAACAAGCCGTGACACTGGGACCCTTCTGTAATCTGAGAGGTAAGATGAAATTCTTTATGTTCTTCAAATAATCGTAAAAGCAGTGTAGAGGCACGAGTAGAGAGCCGTTTCGGGATCCATCTAAGTACAGCCAGTGTTGTGCTGAGGGAGAAATGTCACAGCACCATGTCAGAGGGACAGCCCGCAGATCCGACTGAAGTGCACGGTGACAACCATCACCATAGCACCATGCAGGCTGCTCTGAGGAAATATTAGCTCTAGACCAGCAAAACCCAACCACAAACTGTTGTTCCTTTCTCTTTAGAGAGACATTTTCTAGTTATGCTAAAAAGACTTAACATTTACAGATGACAGTGATCTTCAGGATTTCCACCCATCTCTCACGTAGACCTGGCTCTGCAGTTTTACTCTTGAAGTTTGCTCAACCCCTGCTGGAGACCGACAAACCCTGAGGAAAAGCCACCAACCTATCCAGTGGTCACTCTGCCAAGCACAAACTCCATTAGCAGACTGAGGCTCGATGCATCAAGATTTCCTACATCAGAATGACCATTTACAAAAAACCACCATTGAGAAACTCAGCAGAATCCACAAAATCCAAGCCTCCTTCTACCCTGGCTCAGACATGTTGGAAGGCAGTTTGGTCCTTGGCTGCCTTGTTGCAAGTCATTAACAACACAAAAATCCCTGGCTGAGTGGTTATTGCACAGCTGCATGTGGTGCCAAGCACGTGGAGCTGCCTTCAGCTAAACAGAGCTCTCCTTGTTTTAGGGACAGGTGTTACAGAGGGGTGGCATGTCCAGTGGGACCAACAGGCTTATCTAACTGCATCCCAGAGGTTAGAAAACCAGTCGGCATCAAACATGGTTCTGGTAGATCTGCCCCACTACCACAAAAAAGCAATACAGACTTCACAGAATACATTCTAGAATGAAAATGAAGTCAGGCACTACCAGATTGTCTCCTCAGAATGCAAATGCTATCTAGCAACTATTAGTGAGCTGCTAAAGCAGTGTATTTTTCTTCCATTTCTTCTTCATCATGTAGCCTTGCATGTGTACACGGTGTAGGAACTGGGGAATGCGTCCCAAAGCTCTGACTGCTCATAACAATTTAAAAAGCTCAAGGGTTGCACAAGCCTGTGCAACCTTTTCCACCATTTAATTAATCTGAACCAGAATCCAGATAGCTTTTCAGCACATTAATAAGAAAATAATCCTGGGATAGCCTGAGAGTCTAGCTGTGGTGTTTATCCTACCATTAGTATTATTCAGCCATTAAACCCTGAGAATTCATTGGAATAGTAACTAAGTTTGAGACACTTTAGTACCAATCACTCCAGGGAGGCCTGTCTTCAAGTCTACTAAAAACAAAAGCTATCTGCAGGGTAAGCCTATTTCATTCTGCTTATCTAGAGGATCAATATTGATAAATACCACAGGGTGTACCACTTTCACTATGCTGGTACCTCAACTACTCTGGCTGTAGTACAAGAAACATGTAGACAACTAAGCTTAGGGCTATATTAATTAGAAAGTAGTTTTGGTTGGAACCTCTAACTATGAACTGTACTTTTGGCTCTTCTGACCTCGCCACCCTCAACCCTCTCCCCCCTCCTTTTTTTTTTCCCCTCCAACTGCAAGAATTTCAGGCCTGACTTAAGAGTGTTGAACATTTAAACTATATAAAGAACACATTGCTAAACACTGCAGAATATTTTTTCCTAATATTTTTCATCCCTTTAATGAAAGGCTCTTGATTTGCTACATTTTTAAGGTTATTTTTTAGCATGGAAAGAAGCATGTTGCAATATTTGCTTCTATATTTATTTTGGGGCAAGATGAATAATGTAATCAGTCCTTGAACTTTACCCATCGTTTTCCATGCCACTGGAGCCTGACCTAACGAAGGAAGAACACACGTAACAAGGAGTCTTCAAGCCGTGATAAACAAATGCTATCACAAAACACACTAAACCGGGCTTCGAGAACAGCTGCATCAGGAACGGAACCGGCCTCTTCTGCTTCCCCAGAAAGCCACCTTCCTGCTCTGCTTCCATTTTCTTTTAGATTTTATCTCTACCAGTTAAATTATAATTAAACCTCAAGGCAGGAGGGACTTTCTTGGAGGGGGAAACTGGTGCTAAACCAGCTTCCTCCTCTTAAGGGGATGCCACTCTGTAAAAACAAAGAGGAGGGAGGAGGAATTTAAAACACTGCTTGAAGCAGTCCTACCAGCACACAATGTGCAGGTGGGACAGGTTCAGGTCGCTTCTTCATCTGAGGTAGCTCCAGTACACACCAGTCTGGTCTACATTTTGCAAAGAAGCCAAGTGCACAGACCCCCCCCATCACTGGCCTCCAGGCAGCTGGAACAGCACATCCTGCACTGGTTAGTGTATCCTCCCCACCAGGTATCCTCCTGTGCCATACAAGAACGCTCATGATTAGCAATTCATTCATTTTAAACAGGGAAAGACTCCATTATTCTCAGGCCTGAAATTCTAGGCTCGGAAATGTCAGTGTTCAGGGGAGGTGAGGTACAGAATAGTAAGAACCCTGCTTGTCAGCTTGTAAAACAAAGCTTTAAAATAGGCCTGAATACACAAAGGTAACCTGTCTTTCAATTTTTTCAAAAACCTTCAGACCTCACGCCCCTGCCCCCCCTAGGAATTTTAGGCCTGACATACAGAGTGATGAATATAAGCTAGTTATGTATCAAGACCATATTACTACAAACTGCAGAACATTTTTTCCCTAATATTTTTCAGCCCTTTAAGTAAAGATCAGGAGGCTGAGAAACTTGTTTTGCCAGGGCAAAGTTTCTTCCCTTGTCGGTTTGTTTTTTTTGTTTGTTTGGGGTTTTTTTGTTTGTTTGGTTGGTTGGGTTTTTTTGCTACATATTTAGGTTAGAGCATTCTATGGATTCTAGACAACTGGCAATTTTGTCTAAGTGGAAAAAAAAAATAGATTCTGAGCAGTAATTGCAAAAAGAGGAAAACTTCACAAATACCAAGCATGACAGGGCCCTTTAAGAAGATATTTAAGTATCCAGAGATGATTAAAATTTTTTGAAGCTTGTACGGTTTATAAAGTTTGAAGATTACATATTCAAATAAGGCTTAAACTCTTACACACTGAGCACTAATATAATGATCCACAGAGATTTACTCTGGCAATCTCCCATTGGTGGTTACAGAACAAAGGTCAGAACCACACTAATTTAAGGTTAGCTACTTATTTTCCGAGAACAGTTTGATATTATGTCTGCAATTCTGAAAAATCTGACACACAGTTTTACCTAGAATCCAACAAAACTGACAAATATCAAGCAAATGTGTTTAAGGATAGCCTCCAAATATGCTACGCCAAACAGAAAAAACCACCACCGCCACCCTGCTGTAGTCTGCACACAATTTCTTCTCCTCAAATTTTTAATTTACATGAACTGCAAACGCTACAAGCTTTTGAGTTAATGGTTAGTATTATTAAATAATTAATGATCTAGGAATTTCAAAGGAACATCAACTAAATTCAGCCAATGCTGGTATTTGTGCAGTGCATACCAAAACGTTTTTTAAAATGCTCCGTAGGACTGAAGAATATCTGCAGCGTCACACCAGCTAGTTCACCTACATAAATAATTTATCTTTCTGCGTTGCTCGTATTTACCCATTTTAACCTACAGCTTTTACAGTTTTGCATCCAGCACAATTATATCTTGTATCATCAAACGCATCACCACTAAATCCGTGCTACAAACACCATTTGCTCAAAACAACCCGTGGCATCTTTAGCTTTAAAATAAAAAATGAAAAAGGTGAAAGAACAAATACCCTTATCCTTCCAGCTGCTCGGCTGACTGTCCATCTCTCCACGGAGAGAGTCCATCTCTCCACGCCCCTCCAGCTGCGATTATCAGTTCTGCATAGCAGGAGGCCAGCTGCAAGGGAAGAGCTCCTCAGCCCGGGGTGGAGACCATGGGCTCCCCCGGCGCCTCTGCAGCCGCCGCTGCTGCACTGGTGCTGCAGGAGCGGTCAGATGACGGCGCGGGGTGTGCTCACCGCTGACGTAACGCTCCCCAATGCTCCTCCGCCGCGGAGAAGATGCCGTCACGCCTGCTGCAGCCATTTGCTCCTTGCCAGGGGGAGGGAGCAGATGCCAGGCAGGGGCAGCGGCCCGGAGCCGGTTCCTGCCCGCAGGCAGCGCCGGTGCCTCCCCGGCCCACAAAGCCCCGGCGCCCTAAGCCGCTTTGCACTGCTGAAAGTAGTCCCCGGACAGACCGCTTTTCAAACAATGGTTAAAACGCGTTTATAAACCTCCTAGATATATGCCTTCCCCTCGTTTATTTATTTATTTATTTAAAACAAATGTCTGACTGTCTAAAAGAAGAACAGAGACATCTTTGTACCCAAGCTCCCTTTAAAAAAATAGCCTGAAGGAAAACACGAGAGGACCCTTTCTGTGCCGATAGCAAAAGCAAAAGGCTCCTAAAAGAACACAAGAAGTCTTTTTTTGCTGGTAGCCATCACGAACTGCTCAGCCATGTTTATACATCTCGGCAGAGGTTTGAGAGGAACAGTTCCCCTACCCTCTACCTAATTCCTACAACCCAACGCCCTTTTTAATTTTACATTAACATCCCACACTGTGAGCTTGCTGACCTGACACAAATAAGCATTTCAACTCATACACTGCAGAAGGTAACTTAGCAGCAATCCAGGCAGTATTTTAAAACATGAGCACAAATTAGAAACTAAAAATCTGAAAAAGCTGTGAGAACAATGCTGGCATTTCATGTTCCATCCTTGTGGAGGGGAAAAAAAAAAAAAAAAAAAAAAAAAAGAAAAAAGATTACCCTTTTAGTTTGGAGTCTCTTCTCAGTATCCAGGGCTTATAATAAAACAAAAACATCCCAGCATTACTCCAAAGCCTCTTAAAAATTAGATACCCCATTTTCCAAGGAACTAGCAGAGGACATTTCCACATTTCCACAAGGACATTTTCACAAAAATACTGTGTAGTGGCTGGGATGGGATTCTGATCCAGTATGTTACTCTGTATTATTTTTCATTAAAACAGACAATCCTGCATGGAGAAAGTTTAGCATAAAGTTACCTGAAATCCCTGTTTATTGCTTCATTTGCTACATAAACATAAGGCCTCCCTTTGGCAGCAAGATCTGCTATATGTATGTTTCTACTTATACAAAGATGTGCGTGTCATTCATAATTTCAACAGGTAAATCAACACACGTACCACAGGAGGGAAATGGGAAGCATACACTCAAACATCATCACACTATAACATTTGAAAAGTTGCACTACATTAAAAATAGGACAAAATGTCTTACAATCTGCTTCAGTCCTTCTGCAGAAATTCTTAAGATCAACTGGAAGTCACCAAAATACATGATTCTCCACATTTGTTTAGATAACTACACTGTCAGTAAATTAGTCAGAAACTCCGTGCTTTTCAGAAGGTTCTTCCACTAACTGTCAAATTTCTAAACATACGCAATTAAAGCCTCTTAATCTTCGTATCTTTTACATTAAATTCTCAATATAGTTCATTTATGTACTATACACTCCTAAACAGAGAATTTGCTGTAGCCGCATGTGCAACCACAGCAAACCAGCAGCAGCCAGAAACCATCAGCAGTCCCTGCACCCCCAGCTCAAAGGAGCCACTAACTCCCTCCACAGGACCTTCTCCGTCCTCAACATCCTCCTCTTTGCATACTCAAAGTTCACTCTTGCCACTCTGGGCAAAAAATACTTAAAATGAAATCTCTATCTGCATTCACATCTCTAATTTCAGACAAGAGACATCTGTCTAATCTTATTTTAGACGTAAGCTGAGTACCAGCACTGTCAAACTTCTGTGTAAGCTTTATTGTTCCATTAGGGAAACTGCATACCTGTTTTTACACCATCATTTATACAAAAACTATCCAACCAAACAGCTACTTACAAAATGGTATTATCAAGTCACCCAGACAACTAAAAAAGATGCAATCAATTCTAAACGTGTTCTTCTGCTGAATGCACCTATCTTCCTAGGGGCTGCACCCCTGCAGGGTGAGTACTTTACACACAGGACAGGCATTAAATCACCCTGAGGAGACAGACTGACAACAGCATTTTTGCACTGAAGAATGTTCCTGACTTCCCACAGGAGAGTGTTCTGGATGACTACCCAATTCTGCTCATTCCATGCTGTCCACCTGTCTGTGTTTCTGGGAAAGCTGATCATTTACCAAAATTGCTCCACTTTCTCCATCATTTTGCCACTTAGCAAGTAACTGCCCAAAGGCCCCTCTCTGTTAACAGCCTTGGCCCTACTGACCTTTACCCCTCAGTGATGATGTGAGAGCTCTGATGAAACACAAGTCTAGGCCTTTCCTTCAGAAAAAAAATTCACTCAATGTTTTGCATGCTTTTTTCCCCTCTCATTCCTCCTACTCCTCCCCAAATTCCCTATACTAGAACAGAAGCCTCTGTTATTATTTACTTGGTAGCATAAAGGAAGATGCTAACAGTCTAAGAATCTAAAAACACAGCAGATAAAAATCAGATTTTCTGTTGAATTCTATTTAACAAATAACCTGCTCCTGAAACTCCAGAGGCATTCCAAGGTATTTTTCCCCTGGTGAAAAACAACAAATCGAACCAAACCCTTCCTATCTGCTGAATCGTTCTATTAAAATAAATACAAATATAGCAACTATCATTCACAAATCAAATTAGTACAGTGCTGGTGTACAGCAGTATTTCTAACTTGTTTTAAGCTTCACTAAACTGTAGTGGCCTGGTTTGCTGTTAGATTCACAGGAAGTGCTCTATTTCTGCCCCTCTCCCCCCCCCCATGATTTGGGAGTATAAAGAAAAGCTTTGTCATTACCACCACTAGGCCACCCTTTCAAAGCACATTCCCACTTGGACTTCACCTTTAAATTTGCCTCTTCAAGAGGGAAGAAAAGCCTGCTGTTCAAAAACACCCTGAAACAACAGTATCTTGTGAGACAGCCTGTCTTCACAGTAAGATCTCAATGCCATTTTCAAATGTTATTGTAGCATTCAACAAGAATACAGGGAGAGATGTAAAGTACCAATGTGGTTATACTTTGGTACTCAACTTTCTGTCATGATCACAGGCTTAGATTTTGAGGGGATTCTACAATATACTTTGGTGTTGTAATTCAGTAATATAAAGCCATCCACATTCCAAAAAAAAAAAAAAAAAAAAAAAAAAGGGTTTGTGGAAAGCAGGGTTTCCTAGTCTACTTGAGAGACTTAATACTCTCCACCAACGAGTAAATAAAGGATTAACAGCAAATCAAGTCTGTACAACAGAAGGGCTAAGATGTGTAATATGTATATTTAGTTTTCGACTCGAAGATTATTAAGCTCATTTCAAGAGCTCAAGAGTGTCTCAAACCCCAGGGTGCAATCCTGATAGGCTTGGGTGACAGCTCACTTACAGACACTAGATGGCATCCAAGCCCTCTTCTGGGAAGCATTCTGGGAACACCCTTTAAACCAGGACCCCCATGTTCATGTCCTTGACACAGCCCCCAGCGCAGAGGTGGCACAAGTCAGCACAATCTGAACCATCAGGAATTATTAATATGCAGTATTTTTATGGATATCAGAAAAATGTATTTTGAAGCCCAGTGAGCATGTGTGAGACTGCAAGATTTACCTGCTAGGAAGCTAATTATGGCATGTACTGAGACACAGAAGGGAAGCAAAAAAGCAGCTCACTGTATCTTCCACAGCAGGAACTGCTGGGGTTGCAGAGAGTATTTGCTATTGAAACAATTGCTATATTGCTCCTATAAGCAGGAGCTTTGTAGAAGCAGAGGCTGTTTCTTAACATTTAACTTCAGTTGTAAATTGGCCTTAGCTTGGGTTGTTTTGGCTTTGTTTCTGAACTTCTGCAGCTAAGAAATAAAGGTCCCAGTGTTCCAATTGCATTACAACATAAACCAGTTACCCTGGGGTCTGCCAGGCAGCATTAAACAATCCATGATCTATCCACGAGGCTGTTCAAAACTTTACATTTGCTTTATTCAAGTGGTGGAGCTTAAAAAAAAAAAAACAACCAACCACTTTTAGGTACACGTAATGCTGACATTTAAGTTAGCTTTCAAAAAATAGCACCATTAAGTAAGTGTTCAAAACCTTAAGTGCACCAGTAAGACAGTGCAGACAAATGTTTCAACAAGCATCAGTCATTCAATCACATCAACTGATTTTCAGACATCCCGAGGCACAATAAAATCTATTTCAGTTCAACTCACAGAAGATAGAAAAGACCCCACACAATAGAAGTAGACTCAGAGGACCAGACACACATACTGATCCACTTCTTGGTCTTGTGATCAACTACCTCTCCTTTCTGAGAGTGTGATAGGCAAGTGTATGTCTTAATTCTTTAAAGATACTTTGAAACTGTGCTCAAGTAGTGTGGTATTAGAAACAGACAACTGATTTTGTTCATAGCTTGTCATTTGACTCCTTGGGAAGGTCTCAGAAGTCCAGTTCTGCTGTATAATACAGCAAAAGTGAGTGGAAAGAAATTAACTGCAGATTGGGCATAAACAAACAAAAAAACACCACAAAAAAACAAAACAACAAAACAAACTACCAACAACTAACATCAAAAACCCAAAGACCATGTTTTTGAGTTTTCTCTGACACAAAGACTGTAGACAGTTCTCCACACACACAACCCAGGCTATGCCTAGCCCTCCAAAAACATCAGTGCTGAACAGATGTGTGGCCTGTCCCAGCACTGTGCCACTAGATGGGAAAGCAAAGGCACTGTTCAACTCCCTTTTGCTCCAGCAAACAGTTCTATAAGCAGCTTCTCTGTCAGTTTCACATGGAAGAGCAGCAGCTGCGTCCCTGTCAGACCCTAAGTTAGTCCAGGACAGTGACTTGCCACCACCAGGCTGCTATATCCATACAATGATTAAAGACAGGTCTGCAGAAGCTTCCTGTTAAAAGAGCTAACAAATACACTAGTATACCAAGCATAACATTCCTCTAAGTAGCCTGATATCTAAACAATTAACCCCTTGGCATGAAGTGTATGATCCCATAGCAGCTGTTCTCTGAACAGTGCTATCCACTGGGAGCCTGAGCACAAGGAGCCAAGGCTTCATCCAAGTGTTTTAATAGTGCAGGTATGTCTGAAATTTCATTCCATTGGAAATGGGAAACTCACCTCTCTGCCTAGCTGTAAGAGTAGAAGAGGTGGGACAAGAAGAATGACAGCTATCATGCAAACTTCAACATAAAAACTGCATCTTCAACCTTATTTTCTGAACCCTATGTCAATTTCATCCCAACACCCTGACATTCCCCTCAACATGTATTCCCTTCCAAAATACAACTGATGCATAAGATATGTTAGGAATGTAATATTTTATGAACTGTAGATTGTAACCGCTACTTAAATATGTTACTGCTGAGAAAAACCAGTATTTGGCTTGCTATTTAAAACAGGGTCATTGTGCCTTCTGCTCCTCAGGAGCTCCTGTGGGAGCAAGACATAAGTAGCAGGAGGGTGCTGTGATATCAAAAGGCAAATCTAAAAGAGCTAAAACTGTGAAGCATTCAGTTTACAGAACAGAACGCATCATAACAATTCCCTTTACCTTTCTGCTACTCTGGCTACACATCACCCAAAGAAAAATTCACTATGCTGAAGCACAAGTCCCACCTGAAATGAAAAATGGAAGGTTGTATCCACACTGCATATAAACCAATTTTAATGTTTGCAGGACACTCAACTTCTTAATGGCCACTTTCCTAGTAACCTGACCACTACACCTCCCTCGTGAGCACCATTTAAACCATTGGCCTTGATCTTACGCAAGCTGCAAGTCATAAGCAGAGATGAGCAGGGTCTTTTCCAGATTCCAAGCACAAGTTGTAGATACTTGTTTCAAAGATTTATGTCTGAACTGTGTATGAAAAGAAAGAAAATGCCCTTTCAAATCATGAACAGAAAGCAGTACAGAAACATTATCCTTGGCACATCTTAAGACCAAGTTTGGAAGGCCACCTAATGCCCAGCCTGTAGACAAGTACAAAAGGGCCTGCAGTGTGTAGTGACTTATTTCTGTACCAATAGATCATCAGCAGGAGAACTGAAGGAAAAAACTGAAGACAGCGACGTCATCCCTGATAAAAAAAAAAGGACTAAAGCAATCAGAATATGAAGATAAAAGTGCAGGCACCAACATTTTCTGATGCCCTTGGCCTACACAGAGAAGTTTACAAAAAGTGACTTTAAAAGAATAAGTAATGGCATGCATAAGTTTAACTAAAGAATTATGCATATTAGTGAACTGCATACACAGATTACCTGAAGATTTATTCAGCTTTGCTGAAAATACAGCAGTAGGTTTTTCCTTTTCTTTAACAGAAGCAGCTTCTCGCTCAGCTTTCTTCTCAAAAGCTTCTGGTTTTACTACACTGACTATCTCTTTTTCAGCAGATAAAGGTGAGGTATCTGTGGTCGGTAAGGACATCATGGATACTTCAGGCACTTCTCTGTCTGCAGCCTCCAAAGACTTTTTCAAGGCATTAGTATCTTCCTCAGCTTTTACCTCTACATTCTTTATAGACAGATCACAGGGAAGCTCTGGGCAAGACAACTGCCCCTTCTCACTCTTGATTGCCTTACTGACCTCTTCATTTTCATCTTTGAGCATTACTTCTCCAACAGAAGCTTCTTCCACAAACTCATGAGTAGTTTTAGGATGAGCTAACATCACAAAATCTTCTTCAGCTGGGGAAGACTCGGTGGATGAGAGTGCTTTGTCATCTCCCGTTTTTGGTTCCATAGCAACAGCTACACCAGCTGAATAAGCCATAGCACTGAGCTCTTCCATCTGAAGAGGCATCTTCTCTGCCTTGGTTGTTTCTGTAGGTGTTGGTTCAGGCAGCAGAGCAGCAACAATTTTGGAAGAGTCCAGTTCAGGTTGAAAAGACTCCAGATAAGGCTTGCCTGTGGCAGCTACCGAATCCAGCAGTTGTTCCTTGTGTTCATCATCAGTTACAATATTCTGAGTTGATTTACTTTTTAAGATGAGAGATGGTTCTTCATCCACTTTCTCAGTGAAGTCAGGTATCACCTGTCTATTAAACAAGTCAGATTTCCCAAACTGTGGAGACAGTTTTTCAACAGGTTCCTTGTGTTCGGACACAGCCTGAGAAATGCTCTCTGTTATCAGTGTCTTTGAATAATCTGTAAAGGATGGAGAAGTAGGTTCACCAGAGGCCTTTGTTTCCTTAATTAGGTCACATGCAATAGATATATATGGAGTGTCTGTATCTTCAGAACTGGAGCTACTTTCATGGTAAGGTTTTTTAAATGCTAATGTCTCTTTTGCTTCTTGAACCTGTGTCAGTGGAACCTTCCCTGCCTCTTGGTATAAGGCAGGTTTTACAGTCTCCTCTTTTACATTCTCATAATTAGCAGTAGGAATAAATGTTTCTAATGGTGAAGCTTCGAGCTGCACAGCAGGTGCTTCTGCAGTAGCAGTCCCAGTGCTCAGTGGGGCTTCCATAACAATATCTGGCAATATTGGTGATGGAGCCGCTTCTGACTCTTCAAATGAGGGACAGAGTTGTGTCATGGGTTTCAGAGTCTCTTGTACTGACTCGGAGGTTTGAACTAAATCAATCTTTGTTTCATAAGCAAGTTTTGTACATGCTGCATCATGCATTTCGCTTTCATACGCTTCTTGTACTAGATCAGGAGTAAGACCTTCAGGCATATTTGCTGCAGCATCAGATGGCACTGTTGATACACTCCCTGTTTTAGCAGAGTCAGCTTCCTGGCCTTCCTGCTTGCCAACTGCTTGAGTGCTAAAATCACCTTGTTCAGTGCTTGTCTGAGCTTTCATTTCTGCAATTTTTTTCTCATCATCGGTTCTATTTTCTGAAGTGCCTTCCTCTAGCAGAGAAAGAGATTTGACTTTGTTACCACCAGGACTTATAGGGGATTCAAATTTAGTACAAGTGATGTAAGTCTGCGAAGGTTCTTTTACAGCTTCTGGGGTACTTGGGAAAGAGTGATCTTCAGCACTGCCTTCACTCTCTTTTTCGTAGTCCTGCACATTCAGTTTACCTACACCATATTTCTCATCTAAACTGCTTTCTAGTTTGGAACCTATCTTATTTCCAGCATCCTCCTTCACGATGCTCAGTCCATGACTAGCATCTTTGACTTCCCATATTGGCTCAAATGGTTTGAAGTCTGCATATTCTTCCCTCCTAAGAGGGTCTTCTTTCAATGCCCCTTTTTCACCATGATCACCATCTCTGTATTTGTCTTTGTTATATAAGAGATCTTCCTCATTTTTCTCAAATGAATCTTGAGGGGTTTCTGGAGACATTTTCTGCTGCTGTGCAAGCATTTTCTCCAGATTAGGTAATTCTTTAGGGCCCTCTAGCTGTGTTTCTTCTTTAGCTTTAGATAAAATGGCTGCTTCTGCTTTAGCAAATGAGGGTTCCGAGTACTTCATTCCTGAAATGTCTTTTTCGCTTCCCTCTGCAAGAAATGGATTTCTTGCATTTTCCATAGTTTCTTTATAAAACTCCCTTGCATTTTCTTTGTAAATGCCTCTTGCAGGTAATTCATCTGAGAGTGTATCAAAGGTTGAGTGCTCTTTAAAGGGATCAGCTGAGATAGGAGAGAAGGAGGGAAGAGAAGGAGCAGTATCAAGTGCAACTGCAGTAAAATCCTCTTGACCAAGCGACTTAGTGCTACCTGGCTGCTCCTTCAAGTCCATAACTTTTTCTGTGACCATGGACAGAAAGGAAAGTTAGAGAATGCAAGTGCTCTTAAAGTCAATGCAAACTTTCATGACAGGCTCATGTGATGTTAGTTATTAAGAGGTTCTTCCAAATTCTATCATAAATACTATTAGCCATTAAAACAAAGCCTCAGTTAAAGTATGCTATTCTATTTCACCTCTTCTAGCAGAGAAGTCATCTAAGAGGCTAGAAAAGCAGCGACTTAATGCAGCGCAAAGATCACAGTAAAGCTGAAGATGCCAGATGAGTGCAGCAGGCAATATTAAAATGACAGAGGGAGGGGGAGACAGAGAGAGGGTATGTGTGTGTGCTTGTGCATAAACATATGCACAAAGGTGTATGCCAGTAAAAGTCTTTGACACTTTTAAAATGGGAATTTGGTAGACAGTGTAGCTAACAAAAACCACTAAATAAATACTAAAGATACAAATTTTACTTATATAAAATAGTGCAGAAAGTTACTATGGATTAAATCTTTCTGCTGAATCAGTAAAGCAACTATGCTTTGATGTGTTAACCTGTTAATAGTATCAGCTTCTCTCCTACATCAAGGGTCCAAGAATTCACAGATGGATGTAACTTGCTTATAAAACAGTTTGCCACATTAAAAAAAATGCACATATTAAAATCTCAAACAGATCAACTGGAAATTCAAAACTGAAAAAATGTGACAGGCTATTCTTGGACCCAAGCTGACTTTTAGGAAAGGCAGACTAATCGGAAAGAGTTAATGAGATCAGAAATGCAGGATGTATTCAGACAAAGGTGAGCAGAAAGAACTTGCCTGCAGAGGAGTGCATCAGAGGCGCAGATGTAGCAGGAAGAGCAAAAAGGGTCTCATCTGAAAAACAAACAAATAACCTCAGCAGAAATAAAGGCTAGGTTGAAAAGGGGAGAAAGCACGCAAGTAGTTGGTTCCCAATAAATCAAACAGATGCAGAGCCAACATCTACACCCACAGAACTAGACACAAGCCAGGTAATTTGGGAGATGCAACACGCAGAATTCTCCATTTACAGTGGGATCTTTATTGAGGTAACTGAGGAATCCCCACCCTCCAAGACAGGGAGTGATCCTAAGATAAACCTCAGTAGCTACTCTCTATTGTCATTCTCCAGACTTTCACACTGCTGAGAAGATACAGGGTCTCTATCACCCCGAAGAACACCTAGTACTGACACACTGTCCTTAACCAGCTCACTTTGTCAGAGGGTCTCCTAACACAGACCAATTTGTGTGAGAACAGCAGTGATAGGAAGACTCAACCAAAAACTGTGAAAAATTAAAATTGCTAAAGCAAGCTGTGAAAATCCCCACAAACAGCACTGATCAGGCATGCCGAGACAGATGAAACTGGTAACAGTCAATTCTAGTCACCTCTAAATGACTGTACTATTTCCTTTATGCTTCTGCCTTTACTGTCACTGTTGTGTTAAAACATAGACAAGCTTCCAAATTAAGGTATAATTTTTAAAGCTTTCTTTGGAGTGATCCAATGCGTACATTTTGCTTTGCTGAATTTGTTCTAACCCACATATTTCAAAAGGCAATCCCAGTTCTCCAATTTCTACTCCAAGAACTAAGCAACTACAAGGAAAGACAGCCTTTTCCTAAACTGACAAAGTCCTCTCCTTCCCTGATGCACAATGGTGAGAAGCTGGACAATGCCAGAGTTTTGTATTGCACGTTATCTGAAGTAAAAAGCATACAACTGTGACGTTTTACTAAGTTACATGAAGCATTTAATGAAAAAACAGTTCAGAAGAAGCAATGCTAGGCAAATCAAAACCAGCCCTCCTCTGGATTTCTGTTTCAAAAGTAATACTTTTCCCATGTCCATCATAGCCTGTTGGCATTATATTAATGCAAAACCAGTAACTTTTAGGTAACTGTTTCATTCTGAAGAGTGCACAAAGTTTTCAAATTAAGGATGTGAAAGAATGTTTGCAATTCACACCAACCGTATAACTGAGTGCAAAATTATTTTTAAGGCATTTCAGTTACATTTTGAATTCCTAGTACAGACATCAACAATCTTCAGTTTTACTGCTTGCCTGGACAAAATCAAGTGCTAAAAAAGTTAAGATTTTTTATTATTATAGTTAAAAGCAAAGAAAAATAGAAGTAATGACTTTTAAAAGATGAAAGGCAAAAAGTGAGAAACATGGTAGACTCAAGTGTATGCATAATAATCTAGTAAAGAGAGGCATTAATGTAAATTTTGTTTTGGCATTGAACCATGACATTCTGCAAAAGCAACACTTCAAGATACTCCTGCCTGTCTGGATTACTCTGGATTAATTCAACATAATCCCATCTGCAGTTTTCAAAAACTCAAGTCTCCTCCTCACAGCCTATATTTCCTGTCACAATATACAGCTGGTTGGTTTTGTTTTGCAGAACATTGTTATCCTCATGTGATGTTCATAATCCACAGAATAAGATAAGATATAAGAAAACAGAGTGATAACATTTAAGTGTAGGACTCAGTATTTAGAAGCTTCCTCAGTTGCTGCTGAGCCGAAGGGATTTATGTTCAGTTTTCTAGAAATTACATTTTCCTATTGAGGACCATCAGAAATCTCAATTTCAAATTTGGAACACATTAAAGCAGTGTTACAGTTCAGTGGTAGCAAAAGCTTTTTAGAGAAATGAACCACACTGGAGGACACCAGGCATCACCAGATGCCCTTTATTTTGGGAGATGCTCAACTCCACATGCCCTGACTCACTGGGGATCTCTTCTACAAGCAGACTGCTCACAAGAGGCCCACCATCCCAGCAGATAAGTGAGCAAGTCACTTCCTTTGGATAGTGAAACAAGTCAGTGAGACCTCAGCTTGGGACTCATCAGTCCAAGAGCTACTCTGCCTTTCTCAAAATGAAGCTTTTAGCAGTAACATCGGAGGTTTTCCTTCATTGTTTAGTGTGCCTGGTACATCAAGGTACTGCTGAGCTCTAGATTTCACGTTAGCAAGCTTTAAGGTTATTAAAGCACAAAGGAGCACACTCTTTTCTCTCACCATTATGCCTAGACAAAGCAAGCAACATCATCTGAGCACAACAGTAGAACTGTGTCCCTGTGTGTATACGGGATGCTGATCCTGCTGAAAAGCCTGAAAATCTCTTGTTGGTTAACTGCAGTAGTAGTGAAGATGTAGCTTGAAGACAGAGACTCCTAAGAGCCCAAAAGGATCTCGTAAGACAAAAAAACCAAGAACAGGTTTGTGGAGTAGGGATGAAATATAAGGCCAGAAAAAGAAGCAAGAGTCCACTGGGAGAAGGAGGCAAAAAGGAAAACATTCTGAGATTCTGAAGATTCAGCACACCTGGTGTCCAAAGACCAATTGCAATCTACCAGAAATTCTAGACTTAAAATCTTTTTAGTATTTCCCAGCTCCTGAAATATGTTTTGGTTTCTGATGAGGAACATTAGTTTTAGAAGTATGAGCACTGATTTTTCAGAGCTTCATTAAGACAGCACAATGCAGAAACTCTATCACAGGTTTGGCTTCCACAGAAATGCACCATAGTTGTGCCAGTCACTGAGCAACCAGGTTCTCTTAATGGAAGGATATTATGCCCACACCCAAACTTTTTTTTCCACACATAACTGGACTGTGAAAAGTGATTACATAAAAGCAGTTGTTTGCTAACCAGCCAAGAAGAACCACCCGCTTGCCCTCCACCCACATCAGAATGGCATTTTTCCTGCTGAAAGGAAGAAGATAGAAGGGCTTTTTCCTGCAGCTGGTCCTGTATAACACCTCCAGGCAAGCAGGGAAAACAGAGCAGGACCTCTACCACTCACACATCTACGTCAACCAACCATGCCCTTCAAACTGCAATTCAAATGACATGGTGACAGCAATGGTGTTTTTTTCCAACAATGACATCTGCACTGAGGAATCCTGGTCTCCAAAGCTGAAGGTAGAAACCTTTCAGAAAACAGAACTGTCTGGGTACTTTGGTAGACAAAAAAAATGCAGTGCCTCAGACTGTAGGGTGGCATACAGCAAGACTGCCCAGGCTCAAGGACAAGGGGCCCACAAGCCACTTTAGCCAACACTCGGAGAGCAGTACAGACAACTATCTGCCTCTTCCCATCCATTGCTTTAGTAGCACCGTGTAACACCTGACAGTAAATGTGGTAAGTTTTGTAATAAAATATTATGTTTAGCAGAGGAACTTCATTTGTAAAAGAACTGCAAGCAGAATAGATCACTGAGGGTGGCTACTCCCATTTCCATGTCAATGGAAGAAATTATGTGACTGAAAAAAGCAGTAGTACACCAGTATTAGAATCAAGTGAAAAAATGCAGAACATTTATCAAGCTCCAAGCCAAGATTATTTTCAAGTGAAGATGCACATTTAAGATGTAGGTCAAGATGCATTTCTTGACCTACAAAGTGGGCATTCACTACAGCAAAACTTCACATCTAAGAAATCTTCAGTTTTCACTAATCATAACAAAAAAAATTAATTCAGTAAGAACAACTGCTTAGTTACTGTTTCCATCAGAAGACACATTCTGTTTCATGAAACAGAAAAGAACAGAAAAGAACAAGACCTCAAAACGAACACTGAATCTCCAGAAGAAAACAAATCTTTACTCAAAATTTTATCTGCTAAAAATCTGTAATAGTGCAAGTCAGTAGCCAATCTTCTGCACTACAGTTAGGAGAAAGACAGACCTCCTATTTGTGAGTGGTATTACTAGGTGTTAATCACTAAAGTAGCCCAATCAATGTTTTTTAAAGACAACTTTATACAAAGACCTAATCTTGCCCAGGTTCCACCAGCATTCAGAAAGTACTAAGATTTTATTCACACTTACACACCCACATCACCAAGCCAATGACTACATGACTGCTGTTTGCCATTAAGAGAGAAGTTAAGTTTTCTTTACTAGCACATGCTGCTCAATTTGGGGGTTTGTTTTGGTTTGTCTTTTTATTGAACTATCCACATATATGAACATCTCCCTCCTGTGAAAGAAAAAGCATTTACCAATGTGACTCATTCTGATTATATCCCGATTCTGATTTCATTAGCATGACCTCTCACACTTGAAAACTTTGTATTATGGTTTCAGCTAAAACATAAGCTCCAGTAATATAAAGATTTCAGTTTTTGCCTAAAACTAAAAACCTGACACCAGTATGACAAAGAAGTGTCATTTTAAACTCTCCTTAATTTGTTTTTTGATTGACTAACTGGTCGTAATGAGATACTGATGTTAACAGCATAAAAGTTTGAATCTAGTATCAGTTTTTGGTAAAAAGAGCAGAGAAATAAACAGAGATTGCTTTCCCAGACATCTAAGAAAGTAGAGTTAGCTACAAAGAGAAAAATCAGAAAAATATTTAGAATGAAAAAGTAGAAAACTGACAATTTTAAGAACAATTTATTAAAAAACTGCTTTTCTTTCCCCCTTCTAATACATACTTGCCAACAGAAAGCTGAGACTTAAGTCTAGTCACAGGAAATAAGAACTCATTGCTCCCTCATCACTGGATTTTTGGTAACTGATGTAGCTGCTCTCACATGTGACTCCCTCAAAACACCAGCAGCAAGTCTGTGGTAAAGGAGGTTTTTGTTCTGATAGCGAGATACTCATTGGAATAAAATATCTAAGTATTTTATTTGTTACACATAAACACTGAGTAAATTTCATCCTGATGCACAGTTTATCTTTGATAGGAGACTGTATTAGGCTGCTAGATGGCAGTTTAAATCTTCAGAAAATAAAAACATTTCCTGGATTAGTTTGCTGTGCTTTATTCTTAAAACAAAAGAAAGAATAAAGGATTTAAGATTCAACTTACCTTTGCATATTTAGAAAATGAGCAAAATACCTAACAGTCCCTAGACAGGGACTACTTTTATATTACAGACCTACCATAAAGAGATATGGATTTTGAAGGGCTTCTTTTGTTAATGCAAATATTTAACAATAAAAGAAAACACAGTCAAATTAATACTCAAAGGAATGGCATCCAAGACACAACTCACATGTAGTTTAAAACCTAGTTTGCAGTAATCTCTCTGGGGCAGATAGGAAAGAGAAACTGACTGCTTCTAAAATGCACTGAGCTACCAATTTGTTCACAGTGAAGGCTGCAATACCCTCACACTTGATCATCATAGGGAGGAACTGCCATGTTTTGGTTTGTGTTTTCCCTTACATGTGTTGATGTCAAGTTACTGAGTAAATTGTCCCCTCTTGGCATAAAGTATTAAAGACATTTATACCTGGCCATTTAAAAGTCAAATTATTTCAAGCAGAGTTAAGTTCTCAGATGCCTAATTTCCTCCTGCAGAGTAAACAAGGGCATACAACTTCCCAAGAATTTCCTGCAAAAAGCAGCTGCCTACACAAACTCCATCTAAATCATCTCCTGTTATGATGCAATTTTCTAAATTTGGTACTTCACCAAATATTTAAGATAAAGAACAATAACTATTAATAGCATTTTTTTCACATTACTAGATCAGGATGCAAAGCCACAGCAAGTAATTAGGTTTTCCCAGTTGGCTTTTTAGTTACAAAAGTGCAAGTTTATAAAGAGAAATTTCCAGTTTAGGAGACTCAGACTATAAACCACTTCGAAACCTCTGAGGAACTATACAAGCTGCTAGAGTAGATGGAGAGTGCTGAAGAATTAAGTGAAAATGGAAGCTCTTGTTTTAACATCTTGAGGATATCACAGATAGGGTCACAAAAGGGTCCAATAGTTTTTATTATCAACAAGGTCAGGTGCAGATTGACTAAGGTCTTCATGGAAATTACTGCAGGTAGTATGCATCAACTGCAGAGAAAGTTGCATTATCCTGCACAGCAGAGCTCCCATTTCACATAATTTGAAATAGACAAACTTTAAAACAAGCATTTTCAACAATTCTTGCTGCTTTAGGAACACAAGTCTCCAGTAAGAAGCAAGTGTTTTCTTATCGTCTAAGCAGAAATTGATAACCAAGCTGGTTTAAGCAAGTTTTTTTCCCCAGTATTTTATTTACATGGTCCAACTTACAGCAACTTTTTCTTGTTTGGAAAACATTATATTTGATGCAAGTTGCTCAGCAATGCAGATAAAATATTCAATGACAGAAGTAAGGTATATGCCACTTCAACTTCTTTGATCAGCTATAGGGTGAAAAGCAAGAGAGAAAATACCACTTGCCTGTAATACCCAACTGCAAATCAAAGCAACAAGAGATGTACAAGGAAGATGCATCAATTCTGGCTTTATTCCAGTTCTTTCCATTACAATTCCCAGATTGCCAAAGTAAGTACCCACAACAAGGGTGTTTTTAAAAAGTCCATTAAATACTTCAGACATGCAGCTGCCAGCCTCACCTCACTCTTTTTATCAAACATTTACCAGTAACACTCCAGACTGGATCCAAGCTGTATTTCAGAGGTGGTTCTATAATGCCACTTACTATTAAATGTCCCTCATCTCTATGAATGGCACTATCTCCTTGGAGCAGCAAGATGGCATGGTTTTGTTGTTAAAGTAAACAAACAAAACAAGAAAAGTTATACAGGCTGAGTCCCAAAGAAACTTCTCATTATTCTTTTACTAAGTCTAACAGGAGAACAAGAAATTCTCAGAAACAGGAAGCACATACCTATCATAGTCCACAGAGGCTCTCAGCGAGGAAAGTTACACCCTCTGAAGAACAAAGATAAACTACTTGGCTTCTGAGCATAAACAAAGCTCAGGAACCTGCTCAGGAACTGGCATACATCTAAAAGTGCCTGAGCTTTCTCCCCCATACGTATTCATCACTTCATCACAAATTCTTCCTTCTTCCAGAGTCAGCTTTAGGTTGTGGGTAAATATCTCCCTTTATCAATGTCAGGTGGCCACAATAATCAACTTCACTCTTCACAGCCCTATTTCTGACTTGAAATACCCACATTGCAATCACAGCTCTATTTAATATAGAAATGACAATGTAGCAAAACTTAGAATTAATCTAAATTTATTTCAGATATGAACATTCAAAGTTCCAGTATTGTAGCTACCAATTTAAATTCTGTCAATGTATTTAATTAAAAAGAAGCAGAAAGAAACAACCTGGGCAACTGCAAACACGTGTCCAAGCTCTACCTGGCTTCAAAGACAAATATTTGGTCTTTGGCAATATTTGTAAATCACTACAGAATTCCTCTAAAACTAAGCAACTCTTCTTTAAGACCCAGACTCTTTAACCATATGTTGAAGCAACACACAGAAATTTGGCTTCTGGCAGTGCCACAAAGCAGAAAAATATAATAATTACACCAGAACATATTCAGATGCAAGAGGTCTAAATAGCCATGCAAATCGTGTAATTATGCAGACATTTTCCAATTTAATTTTGGAGATTATAACAAGATTCCCTTTTACCAATTTGTACAGATGGAAATTTTCCCTGCTTTTCCCACTATTAAACAGATAGAGCAGTATTTAGATTAGCAACTTTATCATTGCAGAAGAATGTATTTATTAGCTAATTTAATCTTTAAAGAACAGAGGTGCTACTGATTTAGCATCTGTTCACAACACATTACCTTGTGTGACAAGCTTCTGGTATAAGAGCTGTAAAGAGTCTGTAAAGTAAGAACAGATTGAGGCGTAAGATATTTTTGTCTGAAAAGAGTGGAAAAAGAATATGGACATTCATTAGAGGATTCATTATAGCCATTAGCACTTGTGTAAGAATATCTTATGTATTATTATATAGAAATATATTTTACGTATTTTTATGAAATTAATACAGCCATGTGAAAATTACACACATTGTCCCCATATCCTCTTCATCAAAGATGATCAAGTATGAAGGAGAACTGAGCTTCTGGGCTGCAACAGATTTTGGCCAATACAGGTTTTGGTGCTCTCTGGTTTTTGACACAAATCACATATGTGGGAAAACTGATTTTCTTATCTAATATCTTATCTGATTTTAAAGAAAATCTGGGTTTAAAGCACTGAAATCTCATGCCTTTGAACAGCATTTTCCAAGATGGCAGGGCATGAATACTTGAAGACCCGGACGAAGATCAAGAGAGAAGCAACCTTTCTTGCACCACCACCCCACACATTTTTTTACTTCCTTCACATCTTGCTTGTTCCTTTCAGTTCTGCAGCTTCAATCTGCTTTGGAAGGCCTTGCACATGCCCCTTCATCTGTTTTACTTGACTTTAACTTCCTTACCCCACACAAAGGACAGAAATGGACAGGCGTTAAGGAATTTTATTCTTCTTTCAGAACAAAGGGACTAGCAGAGTTCAACAAGAACAACCAGAAACCAGTAATATCTGGATAAGCAGTAGCACTCTGACATTATACCAACAGCATCTAATAGACTGAGAACATTTTTAACTGGCAACAGAAAAGTTTATATTTATCTCAAGTCTTGTGTCTTATTTAAAGACATCTTAATTAACATATTCTTCCTAGCCAATTAAGTTGATGACATGTTTGCTCTGTTCATCAAAAAGCTGCAAGATAAAGCTCACATTACACTCCTAAGACACAAAGCAGGCCTTCTAGTAAATCAGGGCGGGTCAAACTGGTATTCCTAACACTTCTATGTGGGGGTGGGGGGAAATAAAAATATTTTCTTTATACATCAGAAAGCAGCAAATGGAGAAAAACATTAAAAACCATGGGGAAGAGCAGTAATATAAAAACATCTCCAACTTAAAATCTTCGTATTTTGACAGCTACAGTGAGCAGCAGATTGATTATTTCCACTCAAAAGAGAATTTTCTACTGCAATAACTTAGTCAGACTTTGTGAATATTAATATGCTCATTATATTTTTTTGCTATTGTAATAGTTCTTATTGATGGAAATACCAATTAAAAAGCTATCTGCCAAGCACATGTCATACAACTGGCACTCCAGTGATCTAAGTGCTGCCCCAAAACCAGTCTTAAAAAACAGAAAACATTATGCAGTGTTTTCAAAGTGTAGCGTGATTCTGACACACCAGAAATAAAATATCTGAAAACATATTCAACTGTTCTGCTTTGTATAGGTCTCAAAGCTCGCTATTTTTTACTTGGTGATAATAGCTTTTCTTTTTTTACTTCAATGAAAGCTTAACAACAATTTTCTTCCTACTTCATGCATAAGCATTTCTTACTATCTCAGGGCAGTTCATCTGTATGTTACACATTACTTCACATTTTCCAGCCAGCAAATGACCAAGAACTATTTCCTTGCTTACAATATATCTAGAACTCAAAGGACATTTTCAGATTGAACTATGCATTATTTTTAATCCAAGTTTCAGTTCCTATAGTAACACACTAGCTCAAAAATACTTATTTAATCCAAAATATTAGCAGAAAACAAAGAAACATAACAAGCACACCAAGACATTCTTCAAGCTGCTGCTTAACTGTCTGTTGTTATTCTAATACCTTTCCAGCATGAAAAGGCCAGACTAATTTAGTGACAGCCACCAAGCAGTTGGGTGTGGCAAAATGGACACTGGAAGAGGCAAAGACACAAATCTCCTCCTCCCCTCCACACTCTTCCCCTGATTCTCACAGCATGGCAAAACTGGTCCCCAGGGTTAGAAGACTGATGCCTCTGTGCCTTCAGCTAAGTAGGCAGTCTCTCAAACTGAGTGCTCTCTGAAATTCTCACCCTCCCCCATTCTGGGTACTGGAAGAAGGAAGAGTGAAAACATCCTTATACACCAAACATAAAGTTATACTGGAAAAATGCATCACAAATTACTGGAATAACATAAGATTCATCTGCAATCCACTTAGAAATCATACTTTTCCAATCACAGATCTACTTTCAGACTGCCCTTTGACCATGCCAGCTGCCAACAACCACAGCTTCTTTCTCTCCTTGCAAGCACCAAAGTTGGAGTCTCCTGACCACAGGCCTTTATGTTCCAACC
The DNA here is from genome assembly GCF_003957555.1 of Calypte anna. Classification (NCBI taxonomy): domain Eukaryota; kingdom Metazoa; phylum Chordata; class Aves; order Apodiformes; family Trochilidae; genus Calypte; species Calypte anna. The sequence goes on along the minus strand of NC_044246.1, from coordinate 48,791,375 downwards.
ACCACTCACTTCTAACCCATTTCTAGATCAGCTGTTGCAGAATTTCACACATTCCTGGCAACACTGTACCAGTCATCAGCGGATAAAACCACTGACCAGGAGGCTTGAATGTTGTCCTCAACTTTACACGAGTGCTGCATTAGTGATTATCTATGAGATAAGAAAGAGGTTCCACATTTACCATCAGTGGTACAACAGGGTGGACAAGACAGGAGGACTTTACACACTTCCTAGGAATAGGGAGGAAAGGAAAGGAGGGAAAACAAACAGCAGTTCTTCACTGTCTCCTAACTTGTGGTTAGGAGACTAACTCCCAATGTAATCAAAACTTCCCTGAGGGCTACATCATTATATGGGTAGGTGTGGAAGCTGTGTGGTTTTATCCTGGAAAGCAAGTGAAAGAACACACAAACAAAGCAAATATAATATCAAATTTGGCAGGACTATTTTTGCACATATTTCTGGTTAACAGAAGAAACAGCTCCCTGGCTGCAGAAACTCTCATACCAGCTGAACTACAGAACCAGGCAGTACTGTGCACACAACAATAAATAAAGCCAAATAAATAAAGCCATCCCCTGTTGAACTCGCCTAGATAGAAACACAAAAGACAAAAATTAAGCCGTTAGCTTTACTACACCAGTCACATTGTCAGTAATTCTCCTCCGCACATGTCACTATAATGGAAACTGCGTGATAGGAAAAATATACTCATCATATTCTGCCTTTGATATGACCACTTGCCTTTCAGCTTTACTGACTGCATTTGGAAGGGCAAAAGGAAAAAGGGTCTTGCTCAAAAAGGGTCTCAAAGAAACACTGAAAATCAGTGGCAACATATTTGAATAACTGAAGAGTGAAAATGGAAGTCAGTGGTAGTATTCAAGGACAGCTACATTTTTTTCCAAGTCATGCTACAATCTGTCCTTAAAATCCACACCACCCCTCTGTAAGAGTCTATGCATACATAGCAGCACACCAGAAAACTCAGCAACACAGAAAAAATACTAAGGGGCATTTATACTGCTATAGAATTTGTGTAAAATGCAAATTTCAGCATCTGCATACCCTACTGCAAGATGAGAGTGAGCAGAGGCAGATACAGATCACTGTTTAATCACCACCCACTGCTGCTGGAGTCAGCTTGGCGAGTGTGAACTCACTACGGAACAGTTTGTGTGCTCCTGGTACAGCTGGGGGCATCCCTGCTGACCTCTGCTTGACACTGTCTGGCACACAGGCAAACTACTTACGAAACATCTCCTCAACAGTGGCAAATTAAAGCCAAGTCCTATAAAACTAAATGGAAAAAGAAGAATAATTAATAAATTGCCCCCTCAGAACATTTCCATATGTATTGAACCGTGGCTGAGCTGCAAGCAGCTGACAAGCAAGGAGACATCTTCATGCACTTCGCATGCTGGTCTGTGGCCAGTCTGGAGGTTTTACTATATGGATTTCTTTTAAATGCATGGTTTAGTTAAAAACAAACAAACAAACAAAAAAATCACAAGAATTTATTCCAGAAGAGTGGCATATAACCTGCCTTCTGTTTAGTTTACTTTGGACAGCTTACAAAACCAGAAAAAGGTGAATGACTTTTACCAGGTACAAATACATCATATTTACTTTTCTTTGCACTGTATATAAATTTCAGTAATAAAAATATTTTAGAACTGATCTCCAGAAGAAATTTGATTTTTGGTATTGTCATAACAGTGAGTAGGGGAAAAAAAAAAAAAAAAAGCGGCTTAAGTTTTACTTACTGCAGTCCTCTTGCTTGTCTTCTCCACCAAATATTTATATTAGCTGTTAAGAAGATAAGCTGCTGATACACAGCCAGAAACTTGTATTATCCATAATTATGTCACTTTCTTATAACAGTGATAATGAATACTAACCATGGGGCTAATAGTAATTACAAGTATTTACTTTTTAAAACACGAACAGATACATATGTGATACATTTTAATGGGCCATCAAGTAGCCTATACATTTCCTCTACTGTTACAGTGACAAAAAGCAGCACCATAGACAATTCTTGCAAATGAAAATTCCTACTATTCTTCACATACTTGTGACAGGCAATGCTTTTTTCTCCTCTTGGAAACAGCATTTTGAAGTTTTTTGCCTCAAATTCACACTAAAACAAAGCCTTAGGCTTTACATATGGAGAGAATAGAGTATTTTCAAAATTTCTAGACAGTGAACTGCAATTCCTTAATTATACCCTAAACTTGCAAATAAAACCTTAGCCCTCCAGAATAGAGGGAACTATCCCAGACAGAGAGCTCTCTGTGCCATAGTCACCCTGTCAGAAGTTGTGGCCATCAAATGGGTTTTGCCAATTTCACAACAGGACTGAAAGCAAACTAATTTGAATCCAAGTTAAGTATTTTGACTGAGACAGTTTAAACACCAACTGCTAGATGCAAAGCTAAAAATATTCCATGTTTAAATGGATACTTAACCTACGCGACCTTAAGTACTCCTGCATCTGAGAGGACCAAAGTAACCATGACATAACTGGTTTCTCAAAACAATTTTTTCATCTACTATGTTCAAGTACTTAAAACATAGCCTATAATATTCCAAACCCATCATTAGATGAGCATTATGTTTTATAACATCTTGGCTTTGGAAAGCAAGCCTCCCAAAGATGCTGGTCCTCACTTCAGAGCTCTAAATTAATCATAATTGATAAATTCTGTCCCCTCCAATTAGGTGTTATAAAAGAACTGACACCACTCCTCAGCTACATCACTCAATAATTGTCACCCTGTTAAGTCTCTTCTAATAGAGAAGATACATTTCAGTAATTACTGTGTTCTTCGCCTTATCTTTCAGGGGTCAGCAAAACAAATTAGCCACAAAAATCACCTTCATCCCTACTTTTCAAAGGAACATCAAGATTTAGTTGCTCCTATTCCTTCCATTCTGTTCTGCTCAAACCTTCCACTGCTCCTCTGAAAGAACACGCCTAACAAAAATTTGTTCATCCTTCATATAGGATCCCTCCTCTTCAATCTCTTGTAATCTTTTGTCATCATCTGTCCTCCAAATGGTGGAAATAAAAAATAAATTAAATAATAATAAAAAAAATCTCAACATATTGCTACAGAGAAGTACCAGAAAAACACAAAAAGTAGGCTTCATGAAGGATAACAGGATAACTAACCATGATGCAAATAAGAGGTGTTGTGAACCCCTTCCTCCAACAAAATTAAATTCTGGTTGAACAACAGGCCTTTTTTGTCATTGTTTCAGATGCTTTTTTTCTGTTGATTAAATCTTTGAGTATCGTGCTCAGTCACATCATGACATCAGCTACCACTGAAATCCTGCATCTCTAAAACATAGAACATACCAATATAACAACACCAATGAACGCATCATCATGACAATAAGGCACCTTGATTTGTTAATTTTCACCGTTTTAACGACCTGGAGCTAGTTCTTGTTTTCTGAACTAAGGAAAAGCTGAGCCAAGGCACGACCACAATCTTCATGCAACACATTAGTCATGCCAGGTCAGCTCCTGGATTAGACCTTGCAAGAAGAGTTTTGGCACTCCATAAGCACTGGCAATCATTCAGGGGGCACCCCTCCGCTAGAGGAGTTTTGAACTCGGGGTACCTCAACATTAAGGGGCGATCTCAAACACCAAGCCCCAGGTGACAGCTGTGGACATGCAGGAGGCCCCCGCAGGACGGGAGGGCAGCATTTTTCTCCCAGCAGTGCCACACCTAAGGCACCCGGCAGCCTTTTGTGTTTCCACACACACACTCCACTGGTTTACATTCCCTCGTGGGGTTTCGGAATCATTGTCTGTAGCCGGGGAGCGGCCTTCCCCTCAGAGGGCTGGCTGGCCGCAGGCCCTGCCAGACCCGCCCACGCCTTACCTTTCCCCCGACAGGCAGGTTTAGGATAGGAGGCAGCGCTGCTCCTTAATTCCTCTCCCTCGCCTCTCCCAGACAGGTGATTTGTATAAAATGAGTAAGATTAGAAGCATCTGTGCTTCCCTCCTCCCCCCACGGCCGCCCGCTGCAGGGCTGGCTGCCACTCCCCACACCCAGGCCTGCAGGCGGCCTTGAGGGTGAACCCTGCCCGGGATGCTGCGGCGAAGCTGCAGCTATCCCCCCTTTTTGGGCCGCGGAGAAACCAGCCCAGCCCGGCCCGGCCCGCGGGGGGCGGCGCAGCCCTGGCCGTTACCTCAGGCTCTGCGCCCCGCGACGCGGCGGTTGCCAGGCGGCGGCGGCGGCCCATGTGCGAGGCGGTGCTATCCCCCATCCCCCCCCTCCATTAGCATAACACAGAGGGGAGGAGGAGAAGAAAAGAAGAATTCAAACAAAAAAGCAAAAAAAAAAAAAAAAAAAAAAAAAAAAAAAAAAAAAAAAAAAAAAAGGGGGGGGGGGGAAGGAGGAGCCCTTTTTCCCGCATGAACGGGAGCGGGGCCGCGCCCCGGCGCGGCTGAGGGGAGGGAGCGATGCCGCAGGAGACGGCCGACGGCCGGCAGACAAAGGGAGTCTGCCGGCAGGGAGCCAGACCCGGAGCGACTGGGGCGGAGGTGTCCGACTCCAAGGACCCGCTGACCCCCGCCGCCCTTCCCGGCCCCGGGGCGGACGCACTCACCAGCCGAACCGGAGAAGGACCCTCTTCTCTGGGGGGCGGAAGGGGGCTCGGGCTTGGACGGCTGGGGCTGAGCGGGCCGAGGGGGGGGCCGAGGGCTGCTCCTGCGCGGGGGACGGCGTGGTGGCGGAGGAGGAGGAAGAGGAGACGGCTCCCGGGGGGCTCCAGCCGGGCTGCGGTGGCTCCGGAGCGGCGGGGCGGGGCGGCTCGGCGGGGCCGAGGTCCAGCAGCTGCGGCGGGCGCTCCTGCGGAGCTGCGGTGGCGGGAGCCGCGGCGGGCTTCCTCTCCATCACTTCCAGCTGCTCGTCGAAGTCTTCGTCCTCGTCCTCTTCTTCCTCTTCCTCCTCCTCCTTCTCGTCGTCGAGCACGAACTGGTAGTTGAACTGGGGCTGCTGGGGCCGTACTGGCCCGGAGGTGGAGGAGGAGACCAGGGGCAACTGGTCCAGCTCGTCCATGGTGCCTGGAGCTGGCGGAACAATGAGTTGCGCGGCGCTGGGGCTGTGCCTGTGCCGGCTGCGGGGGGAGGGAGAGGGCTGCGCTGCCGCTGCGGGACCCGCGATCCACGCCCTGTTGAGTCACCGCTGGGGGAGGCGGCAGGGCGCGGCTGCCTGCACCGCACCGCCCCGCCGCTGAGCGACGGCGTGAGCAGCCAATAGGAGCGGGAGGAGGCCGCGGAACGGCCAATGAGACGCGGCGCTGGGTGCGGTCGCTTCATGAATATGCAGCGGGGGGTGGGGCGAGAGGGATGGCGAAGCGGGGATGGAGAAGTCGGGTAAAGTTCAGCGTGGAGGATGTGCGGAGGGGCGGGGGCGGCTGCCAGGGACGGGATCGGAATGGGGATCGGTGCTGGGCCTTAGCTTCGCTCTGCCAGGGGTGCCTGCGAGACGGGCCTGTGAAGGCGTAGCTCGCCGCCCTTCCCTTCCTCCAGCCCCCTCGTTAACGGGGCGGTTTCGCACTCTGGATGTGCGTGAAGGGTCTCCGCACCGCGGGAAGGCTCTTTTCCCATTCTGCTCCCTCTCCTCGGGCATCCCGGAGATCGGCGCAAGCAGGAACATACTCTCCCTGGGTGGGAACCGGGGCCAGGCAGCGGTTTCCTCCGAGGAGAGTGGCTGTTGTAATCAAAACATGATGAAAAAAACCTTTACTATGTCTGGAAAAGAAAACAAAACAGAGAGGAGACGTTTTCTGACGAGACAAACTTGTTTAACCACTGGTAAGGGTTTAAAGCAGCCATCTGAACAGATTTAACTATCTCTCTAAAACTTGGAATTCAAGCAGCTTGTGCAGGAAAAAAAATGGCAGCTTGTTTCCAAAGCATAAACTGGTGTGTGTCTCTGTGTTAGACAGGTGCAGTCTCCTGCTTCCTGCTCAGGGGTGGAACATTGGCCAAAGCCCTTAGGGTAGCACTGAACGTAACTTAAGTGGTCTATCTTTGGATGCAATTTCCACTCACAGCTACCACAGTAAGGCCAAAAGGGCTTATGATCTTGTATTTAATATTTCTCCAGCATTACGATGGATATTTAACCCAGGGCTGAATTATTCTCCCACGTGTGCTGGTATAAAGAGAGGAGTTCATGAAAACGTTTAGAGCAAGCAAACTGCAAGTACAGACACGGGAACTTCAGGAACAATTCTCCCATGACTTCCCTTCTGCTACACAGGTCACAGTGAGTGCAGGGATCAATGTTCTGGTGAGCTGTCCCATTCCCATGTTCCTCTGAGCAGCCTTTCCCTGCACCCAATCTGGTCAAAGTTTGGGCACAAGGAGGTCCAGATCAGATTTTTTTTTTCCAGATATCTGTATCTCTACCGGAAATTACTAGAAGGAACATGGAAAGTATTTTTATAAGTCCAGTGAGGGCAGCATTGTTACCCTATTGAAGATGAAAACAACCTGTGAGGTCTTCAGACTTCAGTCTTTTCTCTGGAGATTTTGTATCTTCTGTTGACAAATTATTTCCATTATTTTCATATATATATATATATACACACACATTCATATAAGGGATATAACAGTGGCAGTAGGATGGATGGAATAAATTCCAGGTATTGTTAAATATATACAACATGGAAGTTTTGGAGAAAATCTGTTCCTAATTTTATCTTTACATCTGTATACAGCCAGTGTACAGATATATACACAATAGATACATATCCACAGTATATATGTACACTAATAAAGGCAGGACAAGCTCAGTGGCTCCCATCATCCTTACTGAAATCTGTATTATACCACTTAGAACAGAGTGCAACCTGACATTTGCCTCAGCCTTGGTACCAACTTTCAACTTCACCTCTGTGTCAATTATCCCAGAATTTCTATCTGATTGTTGCTCTGGTAATGGTAGGTCCTGACATGGAGGACCAACATCCCTGGATCTCTGCTCTAACTCCAGTACCAGCGCTTCACCAAACCAGTAATCAGTTTTGTTCATGATTTAAGACATAAACTGATACCTTCAGTCTTCTTTTCACTTACGGATTGCCTTGTCTACCCAGTCCCTCACAGCAGCTGCCGCAGTGTAAGCCCCAACAATGAAAATCTTAACAATCCTTCCTCTTTCCATAGCAATCTGGAGAGTCAAATTTGAGTTAGTCAGTTTGGAGAATGTATATGGGGAGAGCACTCAGTTCTGGGTAAGGTAAATTCTCAGAACATTGTCACTCTTCAAAGGAGTTTAATAAACTAAATTGCATTAAGAAGTGAGTAACAACCTGGTAATGGCTTTTATCTGAGGAAAAATCCAGGCCAGATTTAATCACCTTGTCCATGAATAGAGGTCTGTAATCTTCAGTGGCATCTTACCCTGTACACAGTAGATGACTGGGCCTGAAATACTTCACTGAAATGAAAATCCAGGTTTTCTATGTACTTATTTGCTACATAACAGGAATGTGACTATACGTCTATATTTTTATTGTAAATATACACTTTTTGTATAGCAAATAAAATATTTTTGTTTAGTAAATTCTTTATCATTTCACCAACTAATCTATTTGTTGCATCTCTTGGTTAAATGAGAAACTGCAATTTTGCATCTCATTATAATACACTATGAGGCAACAAGGTACTTTTAAAAATTCATAAAATTCTGTGTATAGTCACAGCATTGAAACTAATTTTGACACATCTAACTGCAGTGATTTCTGGTCACCTACAAATAGGAAAAATCTATAAATAATTTGGCTAATTTTATCAGAGTGCTTGTAAAAGAATCCATCGTCAGTTAAAGACAAATGAAAGGGGTTTTTATTTAGAGAAAGGAAGTGACTAAAGGTCTTGGAGGGAAACAGGAAGGGAGTTCCAGATTGCCTGAGCAAGTCAAATTAACAAGCGAGAGGAAAATCCTGCTCTCCAGTACTACACTATACTGCAAAACACCCTTTCTTTTAGCTCTTCAAAAATACATTTGACAATTCTCACTTGAAAACTGTCAACACATAGGAGGACTGCATAGCTATTCAATGAGTTAATTTACAACATTATTTTCCACAAGGTGTTTCATGTAGCAAACTTAAGGAGAAACACATTCAGCACGTGACAGAGAAACACCAGCTGGCATGCTTCTGAATTTCCATGGCAGAGCTGAGAATGGCTATGGACTGGCTGGATTTTTTTCTATCCACTGTTGTTGTTTCTATCCACTGTTCTATCCACTGCTTGATCTTACACAGAACTAATAGAATACCACAGGGTACGTAGACTAGGAAAATAATTTTGATGGGACAAATGCAATATTATCACTTCACTATGGGATCAAACAAGAAAAACATTTGGTCTCAAATAGCAGTTTTAAAAAGTAGAGTTGTAGTAGCAAGGAAGATTTGATTTCTGTCCCTCCTTTTAAGCTTAGAGTACAGTCCTCAAGGTTTCAGGCATCATGTCTTTCTCTCTGGAAGAATAAAACTCTGCAAGTTTTGGGTTATGGCTGTGCTGCAGTGCCTTAGGCATCAAGCATCTTCATTTAGCAGGTTTGTCTTTGTCTGAACACCTGCTGTACTCTTTTCAGGATTAGTAGTGGGATATTGTGACAAAATTACTGCTCAGTTTATTAATACAAAGGCAGCATTTGGAGGGAAAAGTGTTAAAGCACTATCACATAGGGGTTACTGTCTCTGGATGGTAACTGAATCAGGTACAGCTTTATCAGAATCTTCTGTAGGATCTGCTGTTCAGCTTGGTCTCTGCAATAATTAACATTTTCTTGACAGTAGGTTTTTAATCCTTTTATGTTTGTTAGCGTTTCAGGCATTTCCTATTCTGGTATTGTTTCTAACATCCCCTAGGCCAATTTATATGGAGCCAATTTTTTCCTTTTTTTTTTTTTTTTTCAATCCCCCACAGCATTATCTTGATAAATCAAAACAGTCCATTTCCACAGTAAATGTCCTAATAACTATGTCAACATAGAGTGTGCTGATTCAGATCTGTCACAAAACATTATTTAAAACTTCCTTCAGCCAATGAGCCAAGTGCTGAGCCAGTACAACTGCATCAACGAGAGTGGTTTATGGACAGCTCTAAATATTAGACCAACCGCCATTAGGTGTATCTTTAAATTCCTACATCCAGGTCATCTATTTCTAGGCCACCTCTTGATTTGTTTAAGCTTATTTCAAAGGAACCAAAGCTGATGCATAATATTAAAATGATGTTATAATAGTTATAAAGAACATATTTGCTCACCATTAAAATATTTGAGCATTTGAAATTAATTGAAGCAAAGACTGACAATATACACGGTGCCTTCCAGCAAATGAGACTACGTGCTGAGGAATTCCCATCATTAACACTGCACTGAAATCCACTCTTAATTGGACTTTGGTGTCACTGATCCCTCTTGTAAAGAACCACTAGGTCTTAAAAGAAAATGCATAGTTAAGGTATCAATTTTACATCTTACAGACATTTAGGACCCTCACTCAAAGAAGATGTGGTTTATACTGAAGAGAGATAAAACTTCTGTGCAAAATACTCAAACATTTTCTGTAGCATTTCCATGTTTCTGGATAGACTGCTATCTAAATACTGAGCCCACCAAAGGCTACATAACTTGTTGGACTAACAAGTTCCCAACAAGCAGATAGTGTGGATATAAAAGAAATCACAGAATCACAGAATGGTTTAGGTTGGAAGAGACCTCTAAGATTATCCAGTCCAACCTTTGGCCAACACCATAAACTAACTACTAAACCAGGTCACAGAGAATCACAGAATCTTCCAGATTGGAAAGAACCTCTGAGATCATCAAGTCCAGCCCTTAATCCACCATCACTGTGTTTACCAGACCATGGCACTGAGTGCCACATCCATCTCTTCTTAAAAACCTCGAGGGATGGAGAATCCACCTCCTGGGCAGCCAGTTCCAATGCCTGATCACCCTCTCTGTAAACAATTTTTTCCTAATATCCAACCTAAACCTCCCCTGGCAGAGCTTAAGTCCATGCCCTCTTGTCTTACTGATGGCTGCCTGGGAGAAGAGACTGACACCCCCCCCCCCAGTGGCTATCCCCTCCTTTCAGGGAGTTGTAGAGAGTGAGGAGGTCTCCCCTGAGCCTCCTCTTCTCCAGATTGAACACCCCCAGCTCCCTCAGCCCTTCCTCACAGGACTTGTGCTGGATCCCTTCACAGCCTCCTTGCTCTTCTCTGGACCTGCTCCAGCACCTCAATCTCCTTCCTGAACTGATCCCTGGGGGACACCACTGGTGAGCCACCACCAGTTGGATCAGCACTGTTCAGCACTACGCTCTGGGGGCCTCCAGCAGTTCCTAACCCAGCACAGAACAGCCCTGGCTAAGCTGTGGGCTGCCAGCTTCTCCTTGAAGGAAAATATTTTCCTTGAAGTCCTTTCTTCCAGCCCAGTGGGGGATAGGGGAGAGAAAAGAGGGAGCACACAGGCAGTTAGAAAAGTTCTTAATTGAGAATAAAGAAAAAAGAATTACCTTTCAGTATTACAATGACACAATATATTAGTAACCAAATTGAATCAAGTGTGTCCATTCACATGTTAGTAATAGTGTATTAGGAAAAAAAGTCATGGGAATGTGGCAGAATGAGGTACTTTAAACAGTTCTTAATACCGCTTTCTAAATTCATCAGGTCACTGTAGAAAGTTTAACATACAAGAATGTGAAGACTCTCTGTGAGCATTCCTAAAATTTTCTAAGGAATCAGAAGTAATGGTAAACATTTTCCAAATTACCCAGAACACAGGTGATACCCCACTTCAGGCTTAATATTGCTACTCTTCAACCCTGTTAAGAAATACAATTAAATTATTCACTTACCAGTTTGGCCATAATACTTTACAGTTCTGAGGAACAGAAGGACTGCCAGATTTGTTGGGCCTAGACACACAAAAAATTGTCTATTAATACCTCTTGTAAACAGATCAAGATAGTATCCTAACTAGTTTTTCTAATTCATGTTCTCCCCTCTTACTTTTCTTTTAACAATGAATGCTTAAAATCAGTATCAAGTCTGGATCACAGCATCCCTAAATCTATACTCATGGATATGTACAAATTTAAACTTTTCAGCCTTAATAATTTTTTTTTAAACTTTTTAAATGTTTTATTAAAGTTCTCTGTTTTATGTGAACATCCTGAGAGCAGTAATTAAAGTCATGAACCAGCAGTGCTTTTTCCCTTTGTGTATGGCCATTAGGAAGAAAGTCCATGGGTGCCCAGTACTGTCATACTGGCAATGTTCAGTTCCCAGGGAGTGAAGAAAGGAGGATCTACTCATTACAATGCAAATAAGAGCACAGATAGAATAGTTTTACAAGTGTTGTTTCATAGCAGAAACAGAATTTGGATGGCACATTTGAGTCTTAGAGTATCAAGTCTGTCTCTAAATCGGGGGTGCTCAGCCTCTGATTTCTTAACTTGGAATGTACAAAAGACAGACCTGAATCAGCTGAACAAACTAATAGGGGGAAATGTATTCAATGCAGGTGGCAAGAGCTGATCTGGCAGCTCCACCATTATGATTCCAGATGTTGAGCTAGCGTTGCTACTAGCTCAGTGACTAGAATTATAGGAAGAATGAACTGTCTGAAATCACAGGGTTTTATCTACATTATTTTAATAGGTAGGTTTTCTTTTTTTTAATTTAGGAATTCTTAGATAATAATTTGGAATTTTAATTGGTTTGCTTTTAAAAAGGAAAAGTGCATATAATTGAAATTACAAATCGATTTTTGCTCTTCTTCAGCATTGGTATCTACCTACTTAGGAAAGAAAGAGCCTGGCAACCAACAGTCAGGTTGGCTGCCAAATATGCCCAGTGAATAAACAGATGGATAGTAGCAGCATTTTCACCATTACTGTAGAGAAAGTTTGTGGCATTGCTACTGGGACTTAAATATACAGGCAAAGTTCGCACTGTAAGCAAGAGTACTGATTTTAAATGACTCACATTTGACAGGTACCACCCCACCATCTTCTAGCACTTATCTAAATAACTTTTGTCTTGTAACTGCTTTTACATGACTAACAGCAGTTGGAATCTTCCTTTGAGTCATGGTGGTGTTCTAGGGTCAGGGTGCATTTTTGACAGAAGATATGGCAGCTTTGGAAGACACCACCAAGATTGTGACTGCTGCTTCTTTATTATGAGCATTTAGGGAGCTCTTCCTTTATCTGGGTCAGACAAAGATAGGACAGCTAAAAAAATTTTCAACATGACTACTCTGCTTTCTCAGTATTCACTGAAGCCCTTTATCTCCCTCACCTTTCCCCTCATAAAACACTCCACCTTTTAAACATTTGGACACTTTTGGTTAACTATGGCAGTGGCAGAATACTCAAGGATATTAAATTCCTGGTAGTTTTGTAAAAAAAGCTAAATTACAGAGAGCTGATGAGCTCTCCTGTGTAAAGGGAGCTGGGAGAATCTCGTTGTTTCCGTTCCATTTGGGAGCCATCAGCTAATATGTAGTTTTTACAAGTCTGTCTGTTTTTTACACAGATGACAAAACTAAAAAGGAGGAAAAGAAAGATGTGGGAATAAAAGAAAATGTTCTAGGATAGAGATGCAAACAACATAAGGCCTAAAGCTATAGGAAATCTGAATTTGCTAGTTTTACTGGTTTTGAAACTAGTTTCTAACTGTTGTAGACAGGGATATATTTTTAGGTTAGTCATGCCAATGAAACTGTGGTGAAGGCTGCTTTGGTGCAGCCACAGATTTGGCAAGGACAGGGAAAAAGAGGGAGACAAAATCTGTACACTGAATTATCTCTGGCGTATCCTGTGAAAAGGAGCAGAAACAAGATAAATCCGGTTAAATTGGTTCAGTGGAGTTCTTGTAAATTTTGCATTGTGCCATTGTAATGTTGAAGAGATCTCTCTGATGGATGGAGCACATTACAACCTTCCTGAAGCTAATGCAGATGAACTAAGATGGCAGGTGGTGTAGCCCCTTAGAAACTTATTTCATTCTCCATTTCCCTTTACTTGCAATTTTTATTTTTACCTAAACCTGAGACTTTTCATGTGAATAATAACTTCTTTAACTAAATAACTTAAGTTCCTTCTTTTTTTTTTTTTTCCTTTTTATTTCTTTCTTTTTTTTCAAAAATGTCACCTGGTAAAGCAGTTTCAAAAGACTGCTGCTAGAGGACTAAAAGCAAATAGTGCTTCAACTGTGTAGTCTGCTGGAAAGCCAACCTTCCTGATTGATGGCAAGCAACTTTTTGACACCATGCCAGTGGGATTTTCTTTCACCTAGACTATAATCTGGAGGAGGAAGAAGTCAATAAGGCATACAAATTTTTATAGGCTGCCACCAAATTAATGTCAATTTTATTTATTCTTCCAGCACATTGTATTTCTTACAGTGTAATACTGTTTTGTAAGTATCCTAGTAAGAAAGAATTAATTTAAAATAACAAGCCTATTGATTGCCATTTTAAATAAATTATTTGGATGCTGAGAAGACAGCCTCCTTGTTCCTATTAAATCTAAGAATTTCTATATTTTGCTCAGTAGCTGTGTGGTTACAGACCACACACAGTCAGTCTCATGTCATGTAACTGATAAAAGATGTACCTTGGATCACTGATGTGGTCTCTTTTCATCACTGAGGCAAGTGCCATGCTTACCTTGTACTCCTGTCTCAGAGGAATCCACAAATTCAGGCCTCTTTTAGACAAATCCTCTCACCAGATCATCACTGTCATCATATTGTTGCACATCTGATTCTTATATATATATATATATATAAGCTTATTCTTCTATACATGAAGTTTATATATAGCCTCAAGTTCATACAGGTGTTCAACAGTTGTGCTCAATTCTTTCTTTGAAGCAAAGTATTATTTACTTTTCTTCACGAATATAACAAAGAGAGAGGCTGTAAGATATATAAACTTTTTATATTACATAAATGTAATGCTTCACCAAAACTTCTAACCTGGCTTTTCAGCAAAGTGTGTGATGGTTACTGCCTCTGTATACTCAGCCTCTCTGCCCTGATCATAGACACTTTTTTCATTTTTTTTTTTTTACAAAACCATTTATATTGCTGCCCCAGAATGCTGAACTTGTAGAAGTGATTTATGTATCCCACTGTGGGATAAGAGGAAAGACAGCAGGGAGCAGACAAAAAGGGATGCTAAAATGGGCTAGACCTCCAGATGCTGACCCACAGAATAGAAAGATCAGTACTGGCAACTGGCACAATCTAAAACTATTAATTTTACTTCTCTCAGACTTAAACAGCCCAAGGCAAGTTAATTCTTTCTTCTTCATACAGCATCAGTCTAACTGCAACCAAGTAAAGATCAACATATTCCTAATAATAGTACGGAATATCATCTCCCAAATTTTTCATATATCTGAAGTGCTACTTGGACTGCTTTAACAGTAAAATCAGGTGCCCCTATATAAACACATAGAATATTGGTCCCAATTTAGATAATTTTTATGGCAACCAAATGACTTTTACATTTTATTACATTCCTACCACTATGCAATTTTTAAACACACTGTTAGAGTTTTTTGTTTCCTCTCTGCTTGGAAATGTTAGTTCGAATTATGGATATACCTCCAGCCTAAGAATTTCTGCATTTGTAGTTGTGTGTGGCATATATATATGGATGGATGGATAAATGGACATGCAAAATGTGAACCTGAAAAGCAAAATATATTGTTTCTGGCCTGACTGGCTCTTTTGCTTTAATTAGGTTTATATTTACCCTATGGAGTGCTTAGGCTTCCCAGTCGAGTATCAAGACTCCCTGTGTTATGCAATGCACTGGCATGTTAAGAAGTCGATTCCCACACAGTTCACAAGAGAAAATACAACAGGTGGATGAAAGACATGCTGTGTGGGGATGTTTTGGAAAATGAGGTAATAACAAATGAAAGAGGTCAGTGGAAAAAGAACAGTCAGTTTTTGCTACCTACCATTATCAGTTGGTTGATTTCTCTCACAGATGTTTTAGATTATTTGAAAGGTGGATCTACAAGCAAGTAAATAGATACATATGGTGAGGGCAAAAATGGGTAAAAAAAATCTCCAGTGAGCTAATAGCATCCCATAATACTAGATTTAGATACATCAGGAGACCAGAATATAACAGCATGTACAGGCACTATATAGTATATTATAGCTAAATGCACATGCATCTGAGAGTTCTCAGTTGTAGGCTTCTGAGATTACACAGTCTCCTGTTAACCAAGCATAGCACAGCAAACCCCCAAACCTGATCACAGCCCCTGTATGACACACATAGGTATTATAAATACCTCCTGCCAGGATGAGCTTTTTTTTCCCTTTTTCAATCAGATTTCGTCCAACTCCACAAACAAGCCAAACACATCAGCTGGAAGCAGGGATGAACTGGGTGCTGGTAACCCACACTGCAAAAGTTCAGAAGAAATATTCTGCCCATGAAGTTAATAACACAATATAGAGAACAATTTAATTTCCATTTATTCTGCTTCATGTCAGTACATGACTGATTTGTTGTAAAATCCTTTCTGAGTATTGGCAGCGCACAGAAGCGTGGGGGATATGTTTATGCAGTGTTTGTAGCCATATCACCTGGGGCAACATCCCATGGGATTTTACAAGATAGGTGGGTTTGGGGTTTGGCAATACTTGGATAAGAAACCCACAAGATTCCTGCCAGAGATAACATTTGCTTATTACTGTTCTCGGTGCTGCTACACAGAAACTCTGACACTGCCATAAACTGTGTGGTAGTCTTCCAAAAATAATGGCCATCTAATACAGCAGGTATGAGGAATGGCTGGCTGTTCCTGTCTAAATGTCTGAACGAAGTAATTTTCTCAGGAAAAGCAACGTAATACTGGAGTTTTGGTGATGGTTATTCTGGGGAAGAGCTTGAAACAGCGAATGAGAAAGGTGGGAATTTGTGCACAGAAACCAAGAGAAACACAGAAACTTTGCCTTGCCTTGCCTTGCCTTGCCTTGCTTTGCCTTGCCTTGCCTTGCTTTGCCTTGCCTTGCCTTGCCTTTGCTCCAAGAGCAGCCAATCTCTCTGCTGGCTTGCTCAGGAGTGAGCTGAGCCTGTGCTTCAAGCCTCACCTTTTATTGGCCCCCTAATCATGAACTAGCAGAGGAGGAAAAGGACATTTAAAAAGAACTGGTGTTGTCCTGAAGTAAAGTTACCATTATTAATATAATCTTCAGAGCTCATGAGTGTCTGAAGTACCACAAGACTAAATCTGAAAACCTCCTGCACCAGTTTGAGAACTGTGAATCGTGGACCACTTTCTGGGAATGTAGCAGCCCTGCAGAAATTATCTCCCCCTTTTTTCTCCAGAGGGAGCTTTTCTTCTACTGAGCTCTGCAGTGTAAGGAGCACAACCTCAGTCTAAGAATACCACAGTACTTTGTCACAGCTTTATGTTGTAACAACATTGGTAGACTAGAATCTTTTCAAAAGATAACCACAGAAATGTGTGAGATCATGCAAAGCTATATTTGCTTCTGGGAAAAGTGAAGGGATCCTTAATTTTTCTCAACCTGGGTGAAGATGAGCTCAAGAGAGTTCATATTACATATTTTAGAGAATTGTCACTCAAATGAGATCCAACCTTCTTATGCAAAAGGTATTGGATTAAATCCTCAGCTTCAGTATATTCAGGATGCTTCGTTGAAATCAACGTGGTGTTGGGAATTAGCATTAACTAAGAACCTTCTTGCAACAGTTAGGCTTAAGATGTTCAAAATTAACTAATTGAAACATAGGCTACAGGAAAAGCACAGTATCAGAATAGGATCAGCATAGTATGCAGAATAGTGCTGCAAGCTAAAGTCTGATACTGAATTCACCATATATCATGAAAACATGAAGTGGATGGGATGTTTACTCCAGAGAGATCAAAAGATATCTATATACCACAAGCTAAAAATTCCTTCCCAAACCTTACTAATAAGCTCTCAACCCACAGCAAAAAAGCTAGATCTTTTTCCTTCTTTTTTTTTTTTTTTTTTTTTTATGACTAACAGGATGTTTCTTCATAGATAGACTTTAGAAATACTTTTCCTTCAAAATTAACTAAATTAACTACATTCCATTTCCTATACTCATCTCTAATGTCCTATGGCAATCTTCATCTCTATGTTGGGGAAAAAAAAAAAACAACAACCAGTTGGTTCAGACTTGAGCCAATATTCCCACTATTTTAGTGATACAGTTTTGGTTTGGGATGGTATGCAACACTGACACCAGAGAAAGCAAGAGATGGATTTAGCAGGACCATGCTCTCATCTCAGGCTGGCAATGAATAAGCCATGAAAACACTCTGCAAAGACAAAGAATCAAGGAAAGAAATCTTTTAAAACAACTGTTGTTAATAATATATTTTTAGAACTGCATAATAGTTTATTAGTTAACTGTATATTAGGGCAACATGCATTTCAACGGTATCTAGCTTAGATATATCAACTATTAACTGTGTCTTTGAAAACAAGTGAATGTTGCTACTTTCTGTATTTTTCAGAAATTAATGGAATGGCACATAGGCATAAAATGGTCTTTAATTGCATCCATTTTATTGTATCTGCAGATTAATCTAATCTTTGTACTTGATTCTAAGATGAAGATTCTCCTGAATAAAGTCCACATATTTCTAAGAACAAGCAGTTCAGATATGTCTATTCTAGTTACCACCATACCACAAGAACTGAAATAGCATCAATTAAAATTGTCATTGACCTCTTCCAGAGCACTCATATAAGTGCCATTCTCCCCATGTCCCAGCTGCTTTTTATACAACAGGGTATTTGATTTCCTCTGAACATTTGATAGAAAGATTAAAGTGTCCAATGTTTCCAATTAAAAGCAGTTTGCGTTCTACAGTGGATTTAACTGCTTCATTAAATCACTCATTAAGGAGCTCCTCACAGTACTATTTTAGTTCTTTCCTCCAATCTGTAAATTTTTCACTTGTAGATCTAATAAAATCATCAGGAATCTTAAATTTCATTCTCATGCCAACTATCACAAAGATGTAATTAAAAATCACTACCGCTATTCCATCTGTCACTTCTGTGCGTCAGTGCACCTGACTACTCTGTATTGCAGAGTGTTAAGAAGTTTGCAAATTAATGCAATATGAACAAAAAAAATGGCCATATTGTCTAGATATAATTTAAATGCTGCATTTTTTTTTTCCTTTGCAAGATCTCACACCTGTCTTTCTCAGCCCTCAGAATCTCTGGTCCAACATACAGCCAGTGTGCCTTCATGGGAGTGAAATGTTTCTCCTTTCCTTTTGGGAACATTGCCAATACACTTCTTTGCCTCTCTGGGATGTCTGTCCCTCTTCACGTCTGTGTTTTGTTCCATTTAGATCAGCGTAATGTCAGACCCTTTCTGCTGATGTGTATGCATGCAGAATTAATAGACTTCATCTACTACAAAAAGATGTTGGCAGGAGTTTTGTTGGCAGCAGATAGAATAAGCACATAACTCCCATAGTGGCTTAGTTACCCTGGTTGCCAGCCTGATTCAGTGTTGGCCTCAAGGTGCTTCCTCTTGACCTTTAAAGCCTTGTAGAATCCCAACCCCAGTGCTTTCTCCAAGGTTGCAATTCCCTCACCTTCCCAAGTGCCAAAGTCCTCCCTACCTCACCAGCAGGTACACAAATGTGCCCGGCTAACCCACAACTTGAGTCACTTACTATCTTTCTCCTGCAGAACTGCACAACTTACTGTGATCACCAGAGATGGTAGCCAAGGTTTTTTTCCCTTTTTTTTCACCCAAAATGCAGTTTTGGCATCTGAAGTTACACTGAAGTCCTTTATTTTTATGTAAATGCTTTACCTGGTTGTCAAAAATTAAAATACAAATGAAAGTTGTCACTCTTGGTCGCACTTTTGCTTTAAGAAAATAATGCTAAGCTTTAAGAAACAGGTGACAAGTATACACTGATCCTGATGGCAATTCATTTTACTGGATGAAAAGATTAAAAATAGTGAGCTTCCTTTAATCTGTTTTAATCCAGTAAAACTTTCGATAAGTAAAACATGGTTGTATGCAATATGTAATTGAAGGACAACACCAATTTCTAATTCTTTTGACCCTCACACCTACAAATAAAACCATAAGCACTCTAATTTGCTTGTATATCAATGAGCAGCTCTTCATTTTGCAGTGCTTGCATACATAGATTCTTCTTCATAATCACAAAGTGGCCTATCTAGTAGAAGACTTTGTAGAAGAGTATTTGCTGGACTGGACCTAAAAGCAAGCTTTATATTTTAAAAGTTTTATTTAAAGTAAATTAGGTTATATTCTGAAAATTAAACACAATTTAAAAGAATTTACAGCCAGCTTTTTAAGGAACAGGTCTAGATTATGCTAAAGATGTGGTAGTTACCTGAATATCCTTTCTGCTCTCTGACTCTTCTGGCCTTTATGGAACCTGCCAACAATAACAAAACATAACATGTGACAGAGTTGGCATGTATAGTCATAAATGTATCTGCAGAACAATTTATACAAATATGTAGTCAGACTTGCATTTCAAATACTATTTTGAACTTACTGAAACCAACTGAAAAGACTGTTTAAACAACTGTCAGTCACTATAATAAGAACGTTTTTTTCTCTTTACTTTGCAGGAAATTTGCTCATCAGTGCTCCCACAAAGATGGTTTCCAGGGATAAACATTTTAAGCCTTTTTTTAACCAGTCCACATGCAGCTTCTCAGCAGAAGTTGTTTTCCCAAATACCACCTCTTGGGAAAAAACTTGCAAGCATTGTTTCCAGAGAAACACATAGTTGTGTTTGAACTGAGGTTCCCACAGCTATTGATCTGAGGGAATAGTTTTTTTTTTCCAAAATCCTGGTTCTACTTAAAGTACTGACACAGGCTTGCATTGCAGAAGGCTTATTTCTGACCATGAAGAGACAGCATAAAATGATAAAGCTGATCCTGGCTTCTTTTTATCTTACTGGAAAGTTTGGCTCAACTCCAGTCTTCCCTCAGATAAAGGGTAGTTTAAAACTACTTATCTGTATGAGATAATAACATTATTCATCCAGTTTACCTTCCTGAGATCATTTTCATTTTCAGGTCTATTTCCCTATCTCACTGAAGTAGTGGATTCTCCTTCCCTGGAGATATTTAAAAAGAGACTGGATGTGGCACTCAGTGCCATGGTCTAGCAACCGCAACGGTGGTTCAAGGGTTGGACTTGATGATCTCTGAGGTCCCTTCCAACCCAGCCAATTCTATAATTCTATGATCTTGTTCCAAGTGCTAGACGTTTCAGTGATAGTCACAGGTTAACATAAAGTGAATGTGATAAAAGCTGCAAACATTTCCCTGCAAAAACAGGGAAACAATATCTTCCCTGCCATTGCTGCTACATGTCCACTGTAATTGCTACAAATAAGCAATCATTTTTGTCATAGTAGAAGAAGGTGTGGTTTAGTTTGCACTTGTCAAGGGGTCTGTAGGAGTTTTCACAACAAAGAATCAACACGGATTTTATTTTAGCAACAAGAGCTGTTCAAGTGATGATATTTAAGGAATGAGGTCACATATTCAAGCTGTTTAGATAACACGGTGTTAAAAAATATCAGTTGGGCTCCAAGCAGATAAAAAGTGCATCAGTTTATCAGCCAGACACTTCTAGTGCTGGTGTGCTTCCTGCATTTCATAAAGTTAGGCATAAAATGTGAACTCCATCCAGGTGCAGAAAGATGCTTCTGAAGCCCTGTACATTGTGTAGCACATTTAGAAAACATTGATTACAAGACTTGATGTTTGTCTCCAAATGCTTACACTTCAATGGCTCAAGAAAGAAAATAAATGAGTAAATAAAAATCAGTGCTTTTACCTGAATTAGTTTTGGGGTTTTTTTCTCTGTATTAGGAAAAAAATTCAGTACAATGTTGTAGCAGGAAATCTTAGGTAACAAAAAACCATTTTAGTTAGTATAATGGTGAAACTTATTAAGCAGTGTAAAGTACTATATAACTTCATCCAGGCACATTTAGCTAACAGGGAAGATCTGGCCCAAGAATTTTGGCCAATGGGAGAATATATTTGAGCATTCCCATGCATCCCACGCATAGGAAAACCAAAATCTGCTCCTCTAAGTAATTCATTAAGTAACAAATGATCTGAATATGGTCTAAAATTAGTTGTAATGACTGTAAACTCAGGAGAAATGTGCTAGGTCACAACTAGACTTATATTTGGTCATTTGTAAAACAAAAATCAACAAATTGTTGATAGTCAAGTGGCAGAAACCTGATTTAACATATGCAGTTCAGCTGCAATCAAGAGGATTATAAACAGTGATACCAGATTCTATTTGGCCCACAACATTTACAATAAAAATATTTTCAAATTTAGTCATTAAAAAACCATAAAACCTCCTGTTTCCTAAATACATGTAGCAGATTACACAGACAAGTTTACCTGTAAATTTTTTTCCCCCAACATACATAAACCTGATGTTTTTACACTCATGTAAATGTCTTCTTCATGGTTAGTAATTGGTAAGTCTTTTCTCAAAACATATTTGAGAAGAAATACTTGCCAATAAATATATTTCTGATACGTGTTTAAATTGTCGCATCTGTTACAACAAAGAAAAAATTTAGGCATTATAATAATTTATTGGAAGAATTTACACTGAACATGACTCCATGCTGAATATATTTACTTGTTTGCATTCAATAAAAGTATTCAGGTAAACAAAATAACTCACATGTATAAGTGTTGCAGACTTCAGCCAAAAAGTTGATAGCACTTGGTACAAAACCAATTGAATTGTCTTTAATACATACAGGATAAACCAGGCTGTCTGGCAGTAACATGAATTAAATTTTTATGAAACAGTTTATGCCAAATATATTTCCTCTAACTTCATAAATGGAAAACAATTTATTACCAGGCCTCCTACATCTAGCAGAAACTTTCATTAGGCTTCAGTAATTCACATCATTACAAAGACTGGGCCTTTCCACTGGTAAATATTTCAATAAATCTTGTTATTAAGTTTCTATTTCCCCTAAGTTGTATTTTACTGGTTGTGTACTGAACCAAAAAGATTGCAACAGTGTTGAAAATACTTAGAGCCTGGTTTGATTTATATTGCTTCACGCCTAAACAGAAGCCAAAACCATCCAGCAACTCTCATCAGTGAATTTTACTCAAGGAAATAAGCCTGTGTTGCTTAACAGCAATACTTTGGTGCATAAAGAATTAGCTCCAAAGAGAGGACCTGAATTTCGGGAATTAATCCTGAGAACTTGCTGAAGTGCCTTCTCCCACTATTTTTGTACAGCCCCAAGGGACTGTAGAATCATCCCTAGCATGATTCCAGAAATCCAGGAATACTCAAGTATGATTGAAAGAGATCACAGCTCCAGACCTTTCCAAATGTCATCTTATATAATACTTGTTATGTTAAATAGGAACAGAAGACGGATGGGTAAAACCCTCCAACAGGGACTTGATTCACAGCAGTCATGCACACTGTATGGTATAATCCTTCACTTCCAAATATTTTTCATGCACAAAAAATATCAAGCAGCAAGTTAAGCAGAGAATTATTTCACTAAATTCTGACCAAGTAAAACTAGAAATTCAGTAACTCATGCTTTTAACCTGGGTGGCAATCAACTGAAAGATATAATAACTGTAAGATATTTGGTATTTATCTCTAGACAGAAAAAAGAAATGTGGAATGCTCAGCTATAGAAATCATCAGTGAAAGCACCTCTACCGAAAGTACCAGCAGGAGCAGCTAGAGTGTAAATGGAGTTAAAACTGAATGTTTTCTGTTTTAAAAACAAACAAAAATAAAATTAACTTACATGACTAATTTATTCTTGTTCATTTCTGCACTGCATCAATTATTCTATTTCCTCTCTCCTCCCACCAATAGTGGACATAGATAATTTTTGTCCTTTCTTTGTTCCAAAATAAAATTTAAGCCTGTTGGAACTTTCACTTTGCTCTTTTTGCACTGTTCTGTGTCTCCTTTGTTTAGCGTGTGCATGCAGTCTATGTACCTGAACCTGTCCCAAAACAGAATTATAACTAAAAATAGAAAACAAAATACATCTGATCTCTATGTTCAAAGTATAAATTGTTTATAGCAATTAAAAAAGAGGAAATTATAAAATGGCTAGCATCGGAAGAGACCTTAAAGATCATCTAGTTCCAACCCCCTGCAAGGGCAGGGAGACCTCCCACTAGACCAGGTTACTCAAGTCCCATCCAACCTGGCCCTGAACACTTCCAGGGAGGAGGCAGCCACAGCTTCCCTGGGCGACCTGTGCCGGGGTCTCGCCACCCTCACAGGAAAGAATTTCTTCCTAATCTCTAACCTAAATCTCCCCTCTTCAACTTTAAGCCATTTCCCCTTGTCCTCTCACTACACACCCATGTAAAAAGCCCTACCCCAGCTTTCTTCTAGGGCCCCTTCAGACATTGGAAGGTTGCTACAAGGTCACCTCAGAGCCTCCTTTTCTCCAGGCTGAACAACCCCAACTTCTTCAGCCTCTCTTCATAGAGGAGCTGCTCCAGCCCTCTGAGCATTTTAGTGGCTCTCCTATGGACACATTTTAGGAGCTTTATGTCCTTCTTATGCTGGGGACTCCAGAACAGGACACAGTACTCCAGGTGGGGTCTCACAAGAGCAGAGGAGGAGAATTGCCTCCCTCAACAGGCTGTCCCTGCTTCTTTTGATGCATCCCAGGACAGGGCTGGCTTTATGAGCTCAAGCACAGATAGACAGTTCATGCTGAGCTTCTTGTTCACTACCACCCCCAAGTCCTTCTCCTCAGGGCTGTCTGCAATCCTTTCTCCTCCCACTCTGTATTCATGCATGGGATTGCCTTGACCCAGGTGCAGAACCTTGCACTTGGCCTTGATGAACTTCATGCAGTTTGCACAAGTTCAATTCTCAAGCCTGTCAAGGTCCCTCTTGGTGACATCCCTTCCCTCTAGTGTGTTGACTTCACCACACAGTTTGGTGTCATCAGCAAACTTGCTGAGGGTGCATTCAATTCCACTGTCCGTGCTGCCAACAAAGATGTTAAACAGCACTGGTCTGAGTGCCAACTCTTGAGGAACACCTCTCATCACAAATCTCCATTTGGACACTGAGATCACAGTTCTTTGGGTGCGACCATCCAGCCAGTTCCTTATCCAGTGAGTGGTCCATCTATCAGATCTGTATCATTCTGAGTTAGAGATCAGAATGTCATGCAGGACACTGTTGAATGCTTTGCACAGGTCCAGGTAGATGACATCTGTTGCTCTGCCTTTGTCCACTGATCCTGTGACCCCATCATAAAAGGCCACCAAATTGGTCAGGCAGGACTTGCCCTTAGTGAAGCCGTGTTGGCTGTCACCAATCACTCCTCTGTTATCCACATGTCTGAGCAAAGCCTTCAGGAGGATCTGCTCCATGATCTTGGCAGGAATAGAAGTGAGACTGACTTGTCAGTAGTTCCCTGGATCTTCTTTTTTTCCCAGTTTTGAAAACAGGGCTAATGTTTCCCCTTTTCCAGTCAGCAGGTACTTCACCAGACTGCCATGACTTTTCAAATATGATGGACAGGAAAAGCTGTTGCTAGCTACTGGAAATACCTTTCCCATAGACAAATTAATTGTGTCCCTAGATAGTTAAGTCCATGGACAGTCTCCCTGCTGTCCTAGAGCTCCCAGGGGGTAATCTCCTTCCTTTTGAGCTGTCCTCAGGAGGTAAGCTGATACAGAGGCACAGAGCTCTTATTAAGCAGCAGTCACAATGACATGGGTTGCACACACAAACTTCACTCAGGAAGGTTACCAATGGGGAGTTAGTCCTTCAGTTAATATAAGCTGGTCATGGTGAACTTTTTTTGCTTGGGGTTTTTTTTTTTTTTGAGCTTGGTTTGGTTTTTCTTCTTTTTTTTTTACAAACATTGTGGCATAACACTGAATATCCATGTTGAGATATGACAGGTTAGAGGTGACAATGATTCAGTTCTTAGAGTCATCCAAGCTGCATAAATGTAACGGTGATGCAAATGTCATTTTCAAGGTCAAACTGGACTATGTTATTATACAGCATCGAGGCTGCATTCATAAAGGTTCTTATGAGCATATTTTTCCAAAATTTTTTATCAAAACTCCTTTGTCTGTACAATAAACATCAGTAACTTCCCAAATAAAGAAAGCGGTCTTAAGTTGTCCATGAAGCAATTTTCAACCAGGGTAATTACTTCCAATTTGTAGGGTACTAAGAGTGTTTTACCACTTCATTATTTCATGCTATCAAAATTCTGGGTTATCTCCCATATTTAAATGCTTCATTTCGTGGCTGCACAAAAGCTTTCACAGATATTTTACGTATCTGATTCAGAAAATCTGCCGACACTCCTTACAGATGGAGTTCAAACAGAAATGAATGAGTCTATTCAGTCTATTTCAGTTATTTACCAGATATAATAGCAATTACAAATGTTTCTAATTTTCTGTTAATTGAAGGCACATTGCAATTGTGCTACATGTTGCACTTATTTTGGCCAGACCCTCAGCTACAATAAACCAGCAATCCTCGATTATATTAATTAATCCATCAAGACTGATTGAACTCAACTGCTGACAGGATTTTTCTATCTTTTTATGCTTGCCCATGTTAATATACTTGTTTCTTGTGGAAAAGCCAGATCACTAACTGTAAATGCAAATAGAAGCAAGTCCAGCAGAGTGAGGCTGGAGCAGCCTCTTCATTTCTCTACTATTATTGGGTAGCCATCACACAACAGCTTTGAAAAGAAATACCCCAAACTGGAATGTGTTGTCATCTTTCAGTCAGCTGTGGTATTTATTAGCTCACAAAAGACCCTTCCCTTTGACAGCCTCAGCAGAACCTCTTCCAGTTTGAGCCTTCACCAGCAGATCTCAGAAAATGGTGTCAGGGAATAGATTTAGCCCAGTCAGACAATAATGCTGAGTAATTCTGACCCAGACTGGGAGTCACCACTGCTGGTGCCACTTTTGAGTCATCACATTTTCTGAGGAAAAGCCTTCTCTGCACCCACAAACTTTCTTTGCTATATTAATGCTGAGCTCAAAGAATGCCTGGCAACCTCCCACAATAAAACAAAAGGTTCAAATAAGTTCCTTCGGGGAAGGACCAATAGTCAGTCCCTAGCCATAACTTACTAAATACTTCTGTTTTCCACAGGAGGAGTCAAATTCTTTTTAAAAATAATACATCCAAATCCTCAAAAGAAAAACTTTTTCAAATCAATTTCTGACCTCACTTCACCACTTTTACTTCATTCCCTTTTGCCTACATCGATTTCCCCTTTTCCACTATAGTTATTTCCATCTTTTGATGCTTGTTTCCTTAAAACACTTTGTTTCCTTAAAACAATCTTAGACTCCAGATCATCACAAATCCTCAGAGAATCTTTCCACTGAGGTCAACAGACACATATAAGGCAATAGTCCAGAATTCTTTACTCTTCTTTCTGGCTTACTTCTAGAGTAGTAAAGAACAGAAATAATTTTCTATCTACTACTAGCTTTCCTTTGAAAACATCAACTTTATTTCTATATGTTACCTAGTTAAACCAAATAAATTTATTGCTTATTTCAAGATTCTGGATTTCTTATTCAGTGCCAAGAGAGATGATAATAAGATGTCAAACTGCTCTCTGCACACAGACACAGCTTGGCCACAAAGGAAAGGAATTCAGGGAAGAATGACAGCTTAAAGTTATTTTATATATATATTACATGTCACTTATTCTATGTAGGCTGCCACCATTGATGTCCTCATACCAATGAAGCACTAGTATCTGAATCCTTGCAAAAAGGGATATACAAGCATACACTAGGGAAGAAACAGTCATAAGAAGCCTTTTTTTTCAGCTCTGAATATCCTAAGTCATGCTCTGCAGAGTGCTGAAATGACGTTTCTTTCTCTAGCAGTCAACTGGCAAACCACAGATAAGTTTTCTATAATAGCACCTTTTTAAAACTTCACACATCTGTCAGAGCCCAAGTAGCTTATTGGTGTTGCAAGAAACATGCCATGTAAAGTTCTCTCAAATATTTCACATATACTAAGCAAAAAACTGTAGCTTAAATTGTCCATACATTCAGACTCCTGTGAAAGTAGGTTTCTCTTTTCCATCCCTCATTGACCTTCACATGTTTTCACCCACCAAAGCACATTTTTAAAATAAGCACTGGGGCAATTTCTTCCTATACACATCCTGGCAGAAATCACCAATTAAAAATAATATCTGCATTTTCTCAATAGCCACATCTTAGATGCAGTGCCATACTGGGCTTTTGGGAGAAGCTGATGGCTGCATCTGGCTACATACTTTGTATGTCCAAATCTTCTCAGGTTCTTCAGCTCTGAAAAAAGACAGCCAGACTTGCTGTATTAAAAGGGTTTTCCTTTACTGCCTTACGGTCTCACCAAAGTAAGGGCATACTGTTGATGTGGACAGCATATTTTTCTAATTGAGTTAAAGGGTTTATTGTTTTTACTCCATATAGACAGCAGTATTCTCAGTTCATGAATCTCAGTCATTCTTTGTTTAAGACCTGAAAAGTAAAATATTGACCCAACACTTCCTACAAACACTGTGACATAGCATATGCCAACCTCTCGGCAAATAGAGTGCAGATACAGGCCATCAGGGAATATACTCCACAGAGTTTTCCTTGAAGCTGAAATTACACGCTAAGCCTGAAAAACAAACTAAATTTTTACATTCCTTAGCCTTATATAACAAAAAACAAAAACAAACAAACAAACAAACAAACAACAAAACAAAAAAAAACGAAAAAAAACCACCCCACTCTTTGGTGTGCATATACTACATCATTAGTATGTGGAATTCTAAAGCCTTCTAAAAATGCACGTGGTGGGTTAAAACAAGGTAGAAAATACGAGGGTTTGCAGTCTCTCCATGAAGTTTACATAGCATGCTTGAGGGTACACAGGTGTAGCTGCATAAAGAGAAGCCAGATAGTCAAGAAGGCTGCAGAAAATAAGTGTCCAGAGCCTGGTAGGTCACCATGGCTCAGAGCCATTAGATGTGACTATGTCTTGTCACTGCCTTGGGGATGAACAATATTGGGGCAATTTTTTTCCCCTAGACACACCAGTAAGAATTCTTACTTGGTAACTGAAAGGTCTCCTTGTTACTTCTTGATCACACGCAGTTACAGTATGAGCTGAGCACAAATGCTATAGATAATGACTAATCATCTAAAAACACACCATGCTGATTTTCCCACTGAAAGGTGGCAGCTACAGAAAATCCATTTCCAGGCTGTCAAGGATGGGTTGAAAGAAAGGAAAACCACAAAGGAGCTAATTCTTCATGGTTTGGATTTTTTTCCCCCTTATTAGTCATCAGTCAGAGCCCATTAAACCCAGCTATGAGTCCCCCATTAAGTCCAGAAGACTCCTGCAGATATAATGGGGGATTTGAATGTGAGACGACCCTCACAGCAGCCTGTCCACTGTCATCTGTCTCCCACCAGCTTATTGTTGACAGTGCTTCATTGCTGCAAGCATCTTCACTGAGGTATCCTGAGCCAGCTGTGCCCTCTTTGTTTGAGCCTTGCAATGTCAGTGCAGCAATACAAATATAGCCAGTCCCTTATTCTCAGGTTGTCTGATTAAGCAGTTTCTGGCTGAGAAAATGTCCTGCTATTTCACCACTGGGACCAAATTTTTATTTCAGATATCATACTGCAGTCTTAGCATTTCCTGGTTAAGGGTACAGTTCTGAAAGTTGAAGGACAGACTCGACTCGTGATGAGAAAATATTGGTGAACAGCTCAAAAAAGAACCCACAAATAAACCTCTTATTTCTCATTCTGAGAGCTAATAAAGTGATGACAGAATATAAAAAGTGGACAGAAAACAATATGTTAAAGATACTGCAAGATCTAATTATATTATCTGTAAGACATTCATTAACTACAGAAATTCTGCAAGAATTTGCTAAATCTTGCTACTTGCCTTTTCAAGGGTATACAGAGATATTCAGCAAATGTGAGTCAGGTGCTTCTGATTAAGACTGTTCAATATAACAGCAAGCCCACATGCTGAAATTTAATACAATATTGACTGGTGCTTTGGAATGTAATTCATAACTTAACACTAGCTTTTTGCTTAATGGGATTAAAGTCTCCAGAAAAACTTTCTGACATCAAATAATATTAACTGTAGAAATGTTGCCTCTCATGGAGGTAGAAGTGGTGCCAAAAATAAGTAACTTTTTGTGTGCACTGAAGTAACGTGGCAAGCTCTTGCAGGCTGACTACAAGTATCTCCCTCTTTACATTCTGCACACACTCAGCTCTATACTGCATGAACTGTTTTTGTTTGCACATGACAGGGTTTCTCAGCAACGTAAGAATGTGAAGCAGAAATGGCATGTGTCAATAAGAACAAAGCAAAAAGTCACTCTAGGTTTTTTTTCACGTAGTAGTTTTCCATTCATGCATTTTCCCTACTATGCTTTCGGCCTGCAGATTATTCAGAGCTTGTCTCAGGTGTGCTCTTCCTGCGTACACAAAAATGCCCCAAAAAAGGGAGGAGAGGGGAAGGGAATTAAAGGGCATAACTATGAGGACACAGACAAAGTGGTTCTGCTTCACATGCAGCTACATAATACACACAAACAGATATAGGTTCTAATCCATATTGTTGAGAAAAACTCAGACCTGATGCAGTTTTTGGTCCTGTCAATAGATGTTCACCAGCAGAATTTCAGCTTCTTAGCTCCAATAGTTACCCCATCTGGATATTATGAGTGATTCCAAATAATCTTACTGGTTTCATTTGAACAAAGAGTGAACAAATTTAAAAGGGCTCAAATGATCAGTTTTTAAAGTTCTTGGAATATGTATGCTGAACAACCATGGAATATTTGTATTTTTTTGTTTTTTTTAATTTATTGTAATTGCCTATGTCTTGGAATAGAATCATTGCTCTTTTTGTCCACATCTGACTGCAAGTAACATTCCACAGTACTGATGTCACCATCTTAATTAGCTTTTAAATGCAGCCCCCTAACTGTCACTGAGAGTTGCTTCTTCACCATCTCTGAAATTATTTTTTGCATAAAGTCTCACGCTGAGAACCAATGAAGTGAACCACCCCACCCCCCCGCCCCAAAAAAAAAAAAAAAAAAAAAAAAAAAAGGGTGCATTGTAGGCAACACCAAAGCACTCTGTCATTAGCACAGCCTGTCTTTGGCTCAGGAAAAGCAAGAGCTGCCTTGAAACTCAGCACTTTTAGGCAGGTCCAGCAAGCTATCTACAGAATATTCACTTACCGTCTCTAGCTTTGTTTGCAGAAGTTGAAACCAAGTGGAAAACAATACCCATAAAATCTCCTCACCACTCAGCTCCATTTGTCCTCTAAGGGCTTAGGCTGGGGAATGAAACAAACATGTTGCTTGCTGGACACCCTTCATGCCTTCACAAAAGGAGTAAAGAGGAAAGAAAGAAGTCAGGTCTCAATTTCACTATTCCCAGCAGGCTTATGTCCTGTATACTGTCAATCCAGTCCTGAATATTTATATCACTACCAGTCAACAGACTGTGTTCTTTCACAAACTGCCAGCCAAAGTGATTTCTCACAGCCAGGCAGCTGCTCTTCTTCTCTGTCCTCTCCAAGGGCTCTACTTTGCAGTCACCAGACAAAGATCATGCTAAGGAAGGGGAAAATTCACATGTTCTTCTGAAGTCTCAAAACAAGAGAGCAGAGAGAACCCACAGCTGCAAGGATCAAAGGCACAAGAAGCAATGATTTTCTTTCCTTCGAGATCTTTTGGAAGAGGATATGTACTAGAAAGAATAAAAGTACTCTTGACATTTTGATAGCTAAGTCTGTGATGGTTTGAACATCACAACAGAGATGACATTTAGCTGGCCACATGCCTGCCAGCTTGAAGGGACCAAAACCACTCTGCCTGATAGAGGAGGTGATGGATTGCAGAACAGAACAGGAACTGTAACACAGCACTTTCAACTCACTGGATGTCACCCTGATTGTTCAACAAATGTGTCTGCCACATGACTAAAGAAACTAGGATAGAAATTCTGTCCGTGTCATTCCTCTATTTTGTCATCTCTTAAATTACCATATGACCAGATGGGTTAAGTGTCAAAGTTTTAAATATGCAGCATTTATCCCCCCACCCCCCGTCTTAGCAGGGTATGGGGAATATAACATTTCACTAGTGATACTTGAAGAAGCTATCTTGTAGAGAAAGTTCTGCAATTCATTCATCAGACGGGGGCTAATTCAACCTGCTTACAGTATGGACCCAGAGTCACCTTTGTTTCCAAAACTACCTTCTAATTGTGGCAATTAACTTTTTGAGGATAGCTCAATTTAATTCTAATAAAGTGCCTTCAGAAATTGTTATGGCATTTCTTCATGCTCTGCAGAAGCAAGGTTCTCCTTAGTAATACCAAATACACATTTTGGGATGTTGATTTCCCTTCCTCTCCAAGGTTGTTCACTGGTTTTGATAGAAGGCCAGAATCAAGGACATGATCACTATGAAGGATTGTCTTTTAAATGTGCTTTTTGAAAAAACAGAGATTATTATCTGAGGGAGCTGGGTCTCTTCAACTTGGAGAAGAGGAGAATGAGGGGCAACCTCATTAATGTTTATAAATACATAAAGGGAGAGAGCCAGGAGGATGGTGCCAGGCTCTTCTCAGTTATGCCCAGTGATAGGACAAGAGGCAATGGATATAAGCTTGAGCATAGGAGGTTCCGTATAAACACAAGGAGAAACTTTTTTACTATGAGGGTGACAGAGCACTGGCACAGGCTGCTCAGGTGGGTTGTCTCCTTCTCTGGAGACATTCAAAACCCACCCGGACCTGTTCCTTCGTGACCTCCTGTAGGTGACCCTGCCCTGACAGGGGGGTTGGACTCAATGATCTTTTGAGGTCCCTTCCAACCCCAACTTTCTGTGATTTTGTGATTATATATACTCTTAATTGTTCCCTGGATATTGAGAAACATGTCATTTTGCTAAAATTTAATATAATATGAAGACTTTGAAATACTTGTACCATGAAGTTCAGAGGATTCCTGTAGTTCCATTAAAAGTAAAATAAATTTTAAAAAAAGCACATGACTCCTTGTAGTTTTGTTTCTAGCAATCAAGCCTTGCTCCAGCTGGACACATGGTATTTCCTTCTGTCACAATAACCTAGATCCCCTCTTTCAAGACACAACAGAAAAATTCCTAGAAGAGGGAAGACTCATGGTCCCTTTTGCACTACCTGTGTCCCCATGTCCCAGGACTCAGAGAACATGTGCCTGGCAGAGTGTTTCCATGTCTTCCAGAGCAAGCTGCAGGTCAGTTGCTGACAGATAACATCACAACTATATCCTGTTAGGACTGGGGTATTGCTCCTGTACAGCATTTAACTTTCTGGCTCTCATTTTCTGTTTTGAGGCCCAATATTTGCTAAACTTCACTCTCAGCCCAGGACTAATTTCACAGCACACGTATGCCCTGCCTATGAGCCATATCACTGTATGTGTAATTCAGCTCTTTATTTGTCCAGTATGATAAACAGCAAAAAGAAAGTTGAGGAATGGATAAAAGTATTTCCCCCACACTTTCTTAAAAGCCAATATTAAGATAGCTGTCCTGGAATAGGCCCTAGGACCGTGTTTGCAACAAACAGTTGTAATACAAATTAGGAAAAGATAATAACTACCAACCATAAAGGAAACGGAACCCTTTTCAAAGGTGGTAAAAAGAAAAGTCTAGAAGATAAACCTTGCTTTGTTCCTGCTTCTGTAGCAAGAGACAGAATGGGGATGGGGTCAACCTACTCCAGTCACTGCTGGATGATGGATGTCTTTATTCATTCAAATTGCTGCATTCCCTGAGGTTACCAAGACTCAGAGGAGACAAAAACTGCTTCTGCGGATTCCAGCAAAGGCCCACAGGCTTTGCACCACAACAAGGCACCTCTGCAGACCATAGATTTTTCCTTACTCAGGGAGCACGCACTCTGTTGCACAGGGATAGATGTTACAAAAACTCTTAAATGGCCAAGTGGACCTTAACAGAACTGGAAACTGCTGATTAAAAAATGTATTGAATAGGTAAAGATGCTTTACCACGTTTGGCCAAGTGAACTTCAAACTTGGTGGTTAAGACCCCAATCAAACAGATTTCAACAATCCTGTTTTTTTCCTGTCTCCCATTGTCTTCTTACATAAGCATAGTGCAGTTTCAGGCTCTGGTTCATTTATGCAAGGGAAACCTCTGTTATTCTGGTGCTACTGAAATGGAGAACAGTTTCTGCAAGCAAAAGAGGAAGAAAGCCACAGTCACATGCAGTGTCACAAAGATGAAGTCATATACTGGCATAATAGCAAGTGTTGTCAGTTGTCAAAGGCCATCTGTAGCCAACAGACTTAAACTGTCATCCTGGAAAAAAAGATGCAAACAGGCCCAATAGGAGATTGCATTATCCTCTCCCTGGCATTCAATCAAATGAAGCTTGTTCCCTGAACAGATACGGAAACAAAAGGCCACATTCTTTCATTTCATTTTTTCTTTTTCTAAAAAGAAAATAATTTTTTTGGCAGTTGATATATTGTCAAAATGACAGGAAAAATAGGAATAACCAAGGAACTCTAAAACTGAAGAGTCACTTGATAAATGGGGCTTGTGTATATTCATTTGCTGTTGCAGAGAGAGAGGGATTGCTCCACTGTTTGTTCTGCAGAATGGAGTCACAGACTTTTGATTTGAGTTAGTGAGGGGTTTGCTATGTAAGCAATTTGACACTCTGTGTGCTTGCTCAGTTTTTGGGTGTGGGGGAAGTTACTGTCACAGTGCTAAACACAGTGTGGGAACGGCTGGAGCAAGAAACTTGTAAGAGATCAATCTCTGAGGGTGGCAATGATGCGTAAATGATCCCTTGGTGCAAAGATCCCTTTCCTGAGGGAAAAGACAGTGATGGCTCCCAGTATGTTTTGTGAATCCTCCAGCTGGTGTTAGATTCCCAAATCAACTTGCAGCTGAAGATAGGAGATGTGCTCGGGGAGACACACACATAACACCACATGTAGGCCCCAGTGATGCAAAGAGGGAAATATTACCATGCTGTTTTCTAGGAGGCAAAGATAAATGTGTTTTTTTGGTTGGTTGGTTCCAGTGCAGGCAAGGGCCAAAGAAGAGGAGCACTGAAAACTGGAAAATGAGCCTCGGGATCTGCGCCTGGTACTGATGCAAATGAAGGTGAAACTATACAAACAGCAACACAATCAGACCATTCATCATTCCTTCATTAGCAGCTTTTCTTTGCAGTACCACCAAAGATAAAACCTTCCCTCTTTTTATGAGTGACCAAGAACACTCAAAATAAAGCCTAATTGGTGACTGTACAGTGAGCACACTGTTTGTAAGACCACTTGTTATGGAAATAAGATAGCCCTGGATCCATAGGTGGTGTGGGTGTAACTCAATTTACACAACCTTTGTAATACAGAAACTTGCTGAGTATGTGATATGGACTCTCAATTTACAGCAAAACAGTTGCCTGCTTCGAACAGAAATGCATCCAGCCACAGTACTAAGCAGATACAAATACTACACTCCTGATTAAATCAAAGACCTGTTATCTTGCTCAAATTTACAAGAAAGGTCAGATTTCCATAACAGATGCAAATCTAATATGCTAGCCTTGCTTACCCACATGAACACAATTACTATTAGTGAAAAATTATTGAGTTGTTTTATAAAATCTTACATTCCTTTAACAGAATAAAAACCTTTCACATTCTATTCACTTGGAAGACTTGAATTTAAGGTTGTGTTTTCATACATGTGTATTATATTTTGGGCTTACAGAATTCCATGCTGTACAAACTGCCTGCCCCCCTCCATTCAAACAATATATATAAACCTTTGCATCAAAATTTTCCCTACCATTGGCACAAATCCTGGGAGAGCTTTTCAGCAAGAAATGACTCAGCTGTTTCCAAGAAATAATTCAGAGAAACAAATAAACTGCCTTGGCAATATTAAAAAAGAAATCTGGGAGGGTTGGGCTTTGGTTTTGGGTTGGTTTTGGTTTTGTTTTCTTACCTTGAAGAGCATGTAACTGGTAAAGTGTGCATCTTGTTGTACCTAAAATAAATTTACATATAATCCTCAGAAAAATCCTGTCATATGTACTTTGTAGAGTTTCTTTGATTTTATGCTACTACGCTTCTAGAGATCCCAATGTCTTTTACAACTCTGCATGCCTTCAGACTGTGCAAGCACTACTCATTTGCAAAGTGTGAGCTCCAGGGACTCAAAAGGACTTAAATTTGTAATTGCTGAACCCAGATGCTAGAGGGCCAGCCACTGAAAATGAGGTCAGGAACTCCCCTGTCCTTCTCACAGCCACCTCTTCCTCAGAGCAGGCAGGCTGGAGTGGCAGCTGTTTTTCTTCAGAGTGCACAAGGGACACACATTGACATCAAGATGTTATGAAGGAAATTAGCAGAATGGGATAAGATGTCTTTCCTGCACAGCAACAGACAGCAACCTATTAGAGATTCTACCTACTAGAATAAAATAAAGGATTGCCAGGTTACCTACAAAGATTACAGATGGGTGCAAGCACAACTTGTTTCTTTATTTCAAAATTCTGTTCTAGTTGTAATATTTGCGCTTATTAATGCATCACCCTCACTAAACTGCTGGTCTGTGGTATGATGGTGCCAGGAAGATTGCTGTGCTCAGTTTCCAATTTTTAACCACAGGGAGAGAAGGAGAAATGTAGAGGCTGCGTGTTCAGCTCAGACACTCTGGAGAAATGCCTTGTATCATGTTGGGATACTGCCTCTGGCTGACAGAGCAGCACTGATGCAAGTCAAAGTAGGCTTGCACGTCAGCTGAAGCTGAGGGCTGCAGAAGCAGAATTAAGTGAAACTAATACTTCAAAAAGAAAGAGCAAAAATACCAATAATCCATAAGTAATGTGAGGGACTGTTTCAGGAAAAATAGAACAGCAGAAATATCATTGAGTTCTGTGGGCATAAGGAGGAACAAAAGAAACTCGAGATAAAAAGGGATTAAGGCTTTGGAAACAGACCAACAGTCAAGGATTCTTTGGATTTAAGGTCAGCCTTTTAGCCTTAGCCACTGGCTGCATTGCAGAAAATGTATCTCAACAGATTAAAATAAATTAAGATTTCAGCATTGTGGTGCCTCAGACTGAACATTTGCCAGCCCTGTCCTCGATTTCACTTAAGCTTAACTCTAAGCCAAGTCTGAATAGCACTTCTTCAAATCAAGACTGATCAATGAGGATCCTTAATACATGAGCTGTCCTATTATAAAATCAACAGTTCATAGAAGAAAGCTGAATCTCAACATTTGATGCACTATAAACTTATGCAGTGTATGTCTGGATCTCCCAGAGAGCTGGTAATGTGTATATGCATATGGGGTTCCCAGCATCCAGTACTAGCAAAAAAAAAGGTAGATGGAATCTTGGTTATAGCTGGAACTTATCTGAGACATCTGTGTCAGACTTAAAAGCCAGAGTAGCTTTGTATATAGCTTTCAGTATAAAGAGATGGGCAAGTCCAAAGATTAACAAGTTGTCCTTCAAAAGTACCTTTTTGGTTTGGAAGGCACTAATTACTTACAATCAAAAGCTGGAGAAACAAATCAGCATGAATCAAAACTGGAGTAACCAGATCAGATGAACCATCCATGATACTCCTAAAATATACAGGTTCAAATGGAAAGTTTTAATTCTAGCTAAAATTAACACAACTGATACTTGTCAGCCTGGATTTATTTCAGACTCAGATTTCCCAGCTACCTTTACATAAAAATATCATGCCTTTGCAATTCAAAATAAACAGCTGCTGAACCTGTTGAAGCATGACTCAGGATGAAATATGAACCACATAGTAGGAAAACAATCCTTGTAATGAGTTGTTTTCATTTTAAAAAACACAAGCCCGAAGCAAAGATAATTTTTCCTGGAGGATCTGCTCAGCATCTTACAGAAAGTGGCACAGTGACCAAAGGTCACCAAAAGCATGTCTTTATAATTGCATATTGTTTCTCCATGTAAACTATTCTTAACCTCAAAAGTAATGGAATTTATTTATTTCAAGTTTGCTTGTTTTTCCTTCTTTAGTCTTATTTACATTTTATAGATTATTAACAACTTTTTAGAAATAAAATTAAAAAGTCACAAAGAAAACATTAATATTTCTGGCAGGAATTTCAGCCTTAA
Organism: Calypte anna; assembly: GCF_003957555.1. NCBI lineage: Eukaryota > Metazoa > Chordata > Aves > Apodiformes > Trochilidae > Calypte > Calypte anna. The sequence continues at coordinate 48,753,961 of NC_044246.1, read as the reverse complement.
AGACCATTTGTTTTCAAGGAGTCTTTGAGAGAATAATGTGGTCACATTTTCTATTTGAATTAAGAGTCAGTGCTAAAGCCACATGCAAATACAACTGGATTTAGAACTGGATACCTAATTAATCCCTACAGATTAGGTTGAAATTATTAGCATATCTTTCTCATTCATCATTCTCAGGAATTTACATTTAGTAGTACCAAAAGAAAGTTATTGTTCTTTTGATGCAGATTCAGCATCTTTTTTTAGGAGAATGGATAGAAGACGTGGTCCTCTTCTATTTCAGCATGTTTTCTTGCTGATGCTGGTGCAGTCCTTAAAAAATTAGACATTCTACAAAAAATACTGGCCCTGCCTAGCCTGTTATTCACAGCTGATAAAATCTTTCCTATAGCACACACAACATTTTTCCCAGATAAAAGAGGGAAACCCAGAACTAGAAAGATCCTTACTGAAGCCTGAGATACAATGTCTAGAAACCAAAACAAGTTTTGAAGGAGCCTGCCTTGTTTGACCCAGGCCTGGAAGCTCTCCAGCTACATCACTCCTGAGGAGAGTCTGTCAAGGGGTAATTTTCCCTGTTTCTGGACAATCTAGTTCAGGGTCAGGTTTGATAGCTCTGAGGGACACTGCAATCTCCACTACAGAAGTGTCCTGAGGGAGAAAACCAGTGACTCCCTGAAGCCCATACATTCTGTCTAGAGTCACCAGGACTATACAACCAGGAATTATTTACTTTCTCCTTTTAAAAATAGTCTTTTCAGATGCTACAGCTCAGAAATAAAGAAAAAGAACATTAACAGAGGAACATTGGTTTCCTTAGCTCAGGGACACTAACTGTGGTAAAACATCAAGAGTTCTTATCAACAACTTTTATTTCTGTATCCTTAAAAATAAAAAGAAACCTTATTATTAAAAGGCCCTTGTGGAGGAACTAATAGTGAATACAGACCTATAATTTTTGAAGCTAATATATGCTGGAGAAGCTCCTAGATAGCAGCCAAGACGATCAGAAAACAAGATGTGTTTTTGGCTGGATGTTAGTCTACTCTTCACAGCAAATTTTCATATCTCTATTTATAGATAGAAATTTCAGGTTCAATGAACCATAGATGCAATTTGTCTATGTAAATACTGTAAATTATGGAAAGACTGGCACAGAAGAGCCCAGTATCTACCTGCTCATTTTGAATGAACACATTTGGCCAAAAGAAGAAGAAGTCTTTGTTGGTGTATGTATTATATCAAGGACAGCAGTGCGCAGCACCCTAGCTAGATACTCTTATTCAGTCATGAAAAAGACATATTTCTATTGGATCAACACTGTCTAAGCACTAGGGGAAGTTTTATTATTCCAGTTTCTGCTAAGATATGTGCAGTTATAATTCTGATTTTACACAGGGGAGAATGGCAATAGAGACAAATCACGTCACTTAATTTGCATTGCACAGAAAACCTGACAGCATAGTTCTAGGTTAAAAGTTTGTTGTGTAAGTAAAAAAAACATTTATTTAGCATTGATCTCTGTCTTTATCCCAGGATATATGAGCAGCTCAACAGGTATGTTTGGAAAACTGCTGCTTCTCTGTATTTGGGGCTTTAGTAACCGACAACTGATGTACCTAACCAGGCAACACAGCACTGTGGCAGTCACAGCTTCTAAATCACGAATCAGTTCTAGACAAGGACATTTTCCATCATAAGGAATATAATTGAGTCCAGCGGGGGACAGCTTTTTACAGATAGTCCAAGCAACATATATACCCACTGACTTCAGGGGGGGAGACACACTGAGCACTTCAGGGTGTGATGCCTGGAAACTGAGTTTCATTTTGTCTAGCAGCAAATCACGATTGGTATTTACTGCAGAGAGCTATAACAAGGGTTGCATAATGTTAGCAGAACGCTGTGAGCATGAAATATGCTTTGTATCATTAAACATGTGACAGATGTACCTGCAGAGAACTCATTAATTCTAATTTCTATTCCTGTTGGTCTAGAAATATTAACATATAATTGTTAGTTTCTAAAATATTCTGAGAAACTTTTTTTAACTGAAAAACTGTGCCAGCATTTATTTTGGAATACCAGATGAAGTCTGTTCTCTTGTATGCCCCTCAAGTAATGTGTTACAATAACCTTAATTACCTAACAGGAAATGTCAGAGCCTCAGCAAGAAGGCTTTCTGCAAGACTTCAAGTAAGAGCTCTGAAATTTATTCTCAGCAAACCTAAATGAAGAAGCCTCAAGCATGACAAGAAAATTCAGAATGTAGTATTCTGAAAATGAAACCCAAAACCACAGCATGTGTGGTACACAAACAGACTTTATGGCAAGACTATCTGTATTTTGAGATTCTATTGCAGCGCCCATGGTGGAGCAAAAGGCTGAGTGAAGCAGCAGCCAGCTGTAGCATGCTGCAACTGCATTTTTACCTGTAACTACAGTCTGATACAAGGAAATGAAAAGCAATCTAAAGAGTAAACTCTTCCTAAAAGAGCATGCTATCTGAATAAACACTTGATTTCTCACTTCCAATGTTTTGGGGTTTTTTTTTTCCCCCTTGGAAGTCAAATCAAAGCTTGGAAGTAACACCAGACTGAGAGCTGTGTACTAAAGTCCTGCAAAAATGAATGCGTCCATTTTAGTGACAGAAACAGCTTGCATTCACCAGCCCTGATCCCTTGGTAAGAACGGCAGAAGACCACATCTTGTTCTGTACAATAACATATGGGGACAAGGAATTTATTATGTTTCCCAAAAATGCAGCTTCTCAAACCAAATCTTCTATCAGCGTAGACCTCTCAGCTGTCCTCCGTAGCATCTGGTGACTTGAAAGCCTGACAAAAGGAAGCTTCATTTAACCAGAAACATATCAAAAGATAGATGTAGAAACAAAGCACAGCAGTATCTTTGCAAACACTGCATAAGAACACCACCTGTGTATTAGAAAACAGACTATGGAAAAGAAATATAGCTTCAGCTCTTCCATATTGCTTAAAACACAGAGATCTGCAGCAGCTACAACCTCAGTCAAGTTGAAAGCAAACATGCTGATTAACAGGCCTGTACAGAAAACAAGATTTGCACTTATTTAATTATTTTGAAAGGAAGCTAAATAGACAAGGAACACATGAAACAAATGTGTGGGAATGTAAATACTTGCATAGCATGGTACCACAAGTGTGGACAAGAGAAACTACGATGTGGTTTTGCTGAGCTGTTTCTCACAGAGTGCCATTACCTGATTAAAGGCTACCTAACAACCCATGTACACAGGAGAGACGAACTAAATTTACATAGGCAAATGTAAATGTTCACTGTCTGCTTAAACTTTTCAGGCAGGTTCCTACAGTATCTTGCACTCTGCAGTTTCACAGGAACTCTGAATCCCAACCTAGTAGGATACAAGTGTTTGAAATCTGTTTCTAAGCAATACTGTAACTCTAAAGCCTCTAATAATATTTGTACTTAGAGAAACCAAACTAGTTTTCTCCTTTCAATCGAGCCTGTAGAATCTTCAGTAGAACAATGGTACTCAGTTTATGCTATATATTAAACATACATAGAAAATTAACACATTATATGTTACAATACACTAAGAACAACAGGATTTAAACAACTTATGTTTGATCCACTATTCGGGATTTTATCTGTAGGACTAATGAAGGGTATTCATGCTACACTCTCACAGTAAAGCTATTAGTATAAATAGGACGAGATCCTAGTGTCACAGACAGCATAATGCTAAAAGGTTTAATAGGCTATTTGGCAGGAGGCAGACAGAATAGATTCAGCAGCTGTAACTGTGACACTGACATTTTGCCCTTCGCTACCCATGTTCTCATTTTTCCCCATAGAAATACAAGTGGTATTGGATGGTGCAAGCTGTCAGTCTATCGATTTCTAGTTAGGCCACACAAAACCAGCCCTGCCTCACAAAGAGAATTTTATTTCTCAGCAATATTTGTAATCTGTTGCTGTTAAAGGTTTAATTAAATATAGCTTTAAGACAGTTATTAGCACACAATAATTACATGCTCTGACTGTCCTCCACTCCACACCCATAATCTAGAAGATGCACAAGAATAAATAAAAATTGGTGCACAAAGTATAAACATGTCATGGCCTCACTTCCTTCCCATTGAATTCAACAATTAAGTTCTGAATTAATCAGGCAGAGAGCACTGCCCTGGAGAATAAATTGCCTAAAAGTAAAATTTTGTATCTTCACAAGCTGGAATTACACAAGAGTTTTAGTATTTATAGGTCACAGTTTTATTTCTAGTCCTACTGATATTCTAAGGCTCATGGGATATATCAGGGAAAGGACATCGGTACAGAATTGTGAAGAAACATGGGATACCCTGAAACAGTTAAAAAGAAGGACTAGGAAAAAAAAACCTCAAACAAGAAGAAGAAAGCTGTAAATCACATAAAAGACAATGCAAATACTTGTTTTTTCAAACTAGAAAAGGGCCTGACAGATTTTTGTATCCTCCACAATTAATAGGCCAGAGCACTCTACTCCCTCATGAATGCTTATCTAATCCAGTTTTAAACCCTCTGTGTGTTTCACCCAACTACTGAGAGCAAGAGAAGAAAGCTCCCCTATCTGGGCATCCCATCTTATTCTCACCAACATTTACAGGAGCAAAGAAATTCTTGAACATATGTTGCAGAAGATGACTAAACAAAAAAATTCATTCCTGACATAGCATCACCATTACACCCACTCAGACAATTATTTATTTGCAATTAACTGGCCTTCTGCAAGACTTTATAAGGGTTTTATTCACCATATGCATTTGTTTCAGACAAGTCACTTCTTTTGAAGTGAAGCCACGACTGGAACAAGGATTCTTTTCCTCCTGCCATGGGCATTACCCTCTGGAATCCTGCAGCGCTTCTCTTCCCCTGGCACCAGCAGTGCAAAGCCACTTCTTGCCGCACCCAACCTCCAGACCCTTTCTTTCAGTTTTACGCCTACCAGTGGGTGGTTGTTGATTTGGTGCAATACTTATTTTACCAATTAATTTAGGAAGGGATGCCGTGTGGAGCTTCTTGGGAGAGGCACGTAAAAAACCTTGAGGTAACACACCATATCAAATGCTGCCGGGTCCCAGGGATTCTGGTCTCGGCACTCAACATTCTTGGGCGCCATCTGCCGGCATTTGGTCAATTAATTATCCACACCTAATGACGTTAGAATCATCAAAGTTGAATCTTTTCTTCTGAACGGCGTCTTCACTTCCAGAGGTGGAAGTATGTTCTCCCACAACTTCTAGCAAATGTCTGGAGCACAAACCTTTGTAGTTTTCATCCACTCCCACTCATGGCAGCTGAAGGCAGGCCAGGAATTCCCACTCAGCACAGGACCCAACTCCTTCCACGGGTCTCGAAACTCCAGGGAGCACCTTGGTCTTTCATGACAGAGCCTGTGATCTGCACCAACCACCCTGTCTCTTACACCCATGTCCTGGAGTACAACATTCACCAATGCCATGCTCAGACACTTCCTACCACCAGCAGCAAATCACCCCAGTGTCTGAATGTGGCTTTTTGTCCAAACCTACACTATGTACCATTTATACTGCTGCCATTGACCTACTGCATTTTTCACACATTTAGCCAACAGCTGATCCTAAGTTACAAGATCTTGGTCTCGACTATGAACATGCCTTTAAGTCTGAGGTCATTCTCACCAGCAGCGAGGACTGTGATTCACCATCTTGGTAAGAGCTAAAAGTCTGGTTTGTGCCAAGATCTGGACTCAAAACCATGAATTCTCTTTTCCCTGCAACTCAAACACATGGATGTGAGATTCCAGTTCATGCCTATTCCTAATCCAGACATAATCTCTCTTTGCAGACAAAGGTACCACACACTGTTCTAGAATAAACTGCTGTTTGAATACCTGTCATTCAAAATCCAACAGAATAAACACCTCTAAGAGTTAGATATTCTGATTAGGCTCAAGAGAATTAGGCATTAGTTATGTGTGACAAACAGAATTTACATTTACAAGGGTATGAACCAAGGAAGGAATTTCCAGAAGCATTTTAGAATGAGAAGAGTATTTAGCTGTCCCTCTTCAAACAAAACTCATGCCACATGTAGACTCTAGAATGAGGAAGAAATTCATCTCTTAAATTCTCTGCCAATGACACAAGACTAAATTTGGAAACATTAGCTAATGAAAAATACAAACAGATTCCTACAAGCTACAAAGACAAGTAGTCACTGAAGGGAAATTATAAGTATTTTTAATAGTTGGGCTTAGTAGAACCAAGCATACAACTCTTAAACAATGTCATACTTTTTTTTTTTTTTTTTTTGCCAATGAATCAACCCTAAGAATAACTAAGAACACCACTGTAAGAATCTCAATGTAAGGAGGACTCAGACATGTGTAACAAATATGGGATGCATACATCCTTATGCATTAAGAATATTTATGCTCATACCTGGTGCTGAAAGAAAATTCTGAATACAATCTCCCTATTCAAATATTCCACGAGCAGCTGCCAGTTCCTGATTACACTTCAAATCCCAGTCTGGAATACAACTGCTGGGAATCAAATTCATGCAACATTACTTGTCTGTGAGTCTAATTAAAGATGCAGAGCTGCTGCAAAGAGAGGGAAAGAGATGCTGGGTCAGCAGAGTGCGACACAGTGTGTCAGGTCTGTGTCACTCATGGTCACATTAGGACAGTCAGTAAATCACCAGTTACCTTCCTAGTCCTCTCTAGTCCAGCGTCAAATATCCCAAAGGACAAAACTGTAATCTCCCTCAAATAACACTTCCATAATATTCACACTGTTGAGAAACACCTCCTCATAATCAGAATAATTTAACTTTTCTGAAATTTCAGTTCGTTCCAATGCTAATATGATAGTTAACAATCTCACTCTTTCTTTGGGCTTCTATGTTTTCTTCTGCTGAAAAGCTCAGTGGATAAGAAAAATAAAAGAAAAAAAAAAAAAAAAAAAGAAAAAAAGAAAAAGAAAAGAAAACAAAAAAAGAGAGACATATTTCTCTGCAGAAATCAAATATTAAAGACATAAAACTATACATCCATCAGCTGAAGGGCCACTGGATGAGCCTTTTCTACCTGAAAGATAGATATGCTTGTTTTCTGACATACCTTTAATGTCTTTTTTTATTAATCTCTGGTTGCTTTCTTGAGCATTCCCCACTGTTTACCCAGAAACCTCTGCATTGTTTTTCCCAGCTCACAGATTGCCTGTGCTTCCTTATTTCTGTGTCTTGCACTCTCTCCTAGGGTTCTCTCCTATTTTTCTGCCTTCTGAAATGAATTAAACTTTCTCCTTATCTTTCCTCCTTCCTCACTTCAATATGAATCTCCTCTTCCAGCTTTCCTTGCTGTGCAGCTTTTTTCTCTCTGTATGCAACATATTTTTCAGTCTTCCTGTTCTTAAGCCACCCATTCTTTCATTCATGAAAAGGCTAACAAAACAAAAGCAACTATTCATGTTCTTAATAACATGAAACTTCCATTTTTATGGAATATTGCTGAAGATTCATGGTACAAAGTTGCAACTTTCCACCAGTGTGAGATCTTGGATGCTCTGCATTAAACACTGGTTCAGAGCCTTGGATTCCTAGCACAGAATCACTACCCCTTTTGCCAGCTCTTGTCTCCTGCTCTTTCCACAGCACTCTCATTACAGAGTTCTTCACTTCTCCTTCCAGGTGGCTCTAAACTAACTTTTCTGCACCTTTCCACTCATTTTACCACTTCCTACTCTGAACTAATCAAGTCTGTTTGTTCCTCTTACAGATTCTCAACTCTGCATCAGATTCCAAAGTATTCCCCCTACCAGGGCTGAGGCAGGTGGAATTTATCCAAAAGTTCATTTCCAGAGAAGGCAAATGTAAAACTCAAATGGCTGTTTGTTCTGAAGCAATGGCAAAAACACTTCCATCAGTATACTGCAGCCTTTGGGAGTGCAAAGCAGACCAAAGAGCACCAACGAGTCTGCTGACAACATCAATCTGCTGCTGCCACCTCTACCTGCTTTAATGTAAAAATATACAGAAGAAGCTTATGATTTCTATCACCACTCTGCACAAGAGCCCCCATCATAAAAAATAATTCATTTGCATGTGCTATTTATACAAAAAAAAAGGCAACCAGTGCTCCAAAAACTACTAAGATGAGAGACAACACATGTAAACTGTCTACAAGGGAAGTAATGAGATAATATTGGCCAACATGGGTAGCACTAATCATACAGTTGTGATAAAGATTTTATATAGGCATCGGTGCAAGAATTCATCAGAACTTTCAAAAATTGCTATTAATACTAATAGGTTGATCCAAACAATACAGTTCATCACAAGTAAGAAAAATCTGGTTGTCTATAGAAACTTTGGCTGCAATGCAACTTTTAAAGGTTAAAATGCTTCATTTTCATATGGACCGTGTCAGATATTATGTAAGGATTTTTCTGCACAAAACAGCTAACAGAGAAGAGCGATAAGATGTATGTGAAGGAAAACCTGGATCCTTTGTAAGATGTTATAAAAATAAAAGTAAGTTCAGACAATCAATATCAATTCATTAGAAATCATAACGGTGAAGACAGAATGCAGTAAACCCTACAGAGTATTCATGTTGTGTTACTGCTGAAATAAACAGTAATAGCTACTAAAATAAATCATAATGAAGAGGCAATGCTTAGAATTAAGAAACATTTATTGTTCATCAGTGTTAAGTTTAAAAAAATTTCAGTAGACAGCCCTCACCTTTAATAGCTTTGATAAGTATCAATACTGCAAATGCATTTGTAGAAACACTAATGAAAAGTATGGGGGCTGTTGGGTTTTTTATTTAATATTTTCTCTGCTTCTAAAGAAGGATTATCATAGGCACCACCTTACCCTACCTGATAAATCAGTCATTAAAAACCTTCATACAGCAAGAGCCCTAAGATCCATACCATGAACTCTCAACAGCCAAGGGGAGAATATGCCCTAATACTGCTATCAGCTCCTCGAGGCCCTGTTCTCCCCTGAAGGATACAAGTCCAGCTTTGCTGTTGGCCCAACATAAATTTTAGCTTGCATTCTACTAATCAGGTGCCCAATACCATCTTCATCAGGTAAAAACACCCAGTGATTCCTCAAGTATACTGTACCAGTCTACAGTAACACTATTCAACACCAGGTACCTCATTCTATCTGCTCACCTCTTTCAAAAGCCAAGAGAGGGAAAGAAACTACTCCAAATGAGAAGTTTAGAAAGAAGCTTAACTGAAGTGCTTTGAAGCATCCCCCGGCACCCTCTCTCCATTGTCTATGCAACAAGAAGGGCAAATACCTTCTGCAAGGCATGTACCAATATTCTCCCTACTCTTTCTTCCTCACTTTCTATAGCTTCTGGGAAATCTCTCTCCTCTCACTCTACAGTTTCCTTCTGTGTCTTTCTGCTACTGAATGATCTTGTTGCCTGAGCAACTGCAGCCAAGGAGGGGAGCAGGGCTGGGTTCTGGTCCAGTTGTGTGCCACTGACAACAGTGCCTTGTTCTGACCCTGAGATGCAGGCTAGTGGTGGTAGAATCTTCAGGAAATTAACAGCTAAGTTAGATGCTATAAATCAGGTGTAGCCTCCTTACCTGGTCCCAGGATTTTGCAGCTACCTTACATTTTTGTTCAGGTATGAATAAAGTAACCTAGCACTCAAGTCTGTCAAATAAGCAGTCACTTATCTTACCCACACCTAGGTTACATTAACAAAGCATCCACATTTGTTAGACTTTAACTCTGTTCCTAATAAAACTCAGAATACAAATTAACTGGTAAATTAATCTCCAGAATCAGAATAATCTGCTCTGGAATTTTCAGATTATTATGATGTGTCTGTGTCTCTCTCTCCCTTTGCTCTTTTCATTGTACGTTTTATAAGTCAGAAAAGTAACCAGAACAAAAGCATTTATCAATGACCTTTCCATATCCCCTTCAGTATTTATACTTGCTTTCTTTTCATCTTTGCTGTCTGTCTCCTGGTATTTGAACAATATCTGTTCAAATGAGAATGCAGTCCAGTGCTATTGCTCTACAAGAAATAATAATCTCTGCAAGATATCCAGCAGAGATTGCTTTTCTAATATTGTTTTACTGGAGAAAAAAAAAGTTGTTGTTTTGTTGGAGTTTTTTTTTAATTCTGCTTTTAAGGTTTTGTGTTCCTACAATATATGAAACACTATGGTTTCCCTTCCCCCTTCCCAGAATGGTTTATGGACAAAATGAGTGTAACTGATTACTTGCTGCTCTGCTGATTGCAGGAGGGAGACTGAGACAGTTTTCCTGCATTTGAGCAAAGTACCACTTTGAACATAGAGCATGAAATCATTTGCACTGATACCTCTTAACAGATGTTAGGAACAGTTTTCTTAAACATCAGGAATTGCAGACCTAAATGAGTGTCACTATTATGGCATCTGATGCTCTTTTTAATTATTATTTAGTTATTTCTGAAGTAGAAATATAGTTAGCTATAGGTTCCAGTTACACCAGGAGTTAACGGCAAGTTATTGGAAAATTACTTGACCTTTCAAATTTCATATAAATGTGAGCTTCATTCAAAATTAATCTACTCCAGTTTATCAAACCTGCCTTCAGCAGGTGTATGCTTGCTAATTCTATCTCCTGCTCTGTATTTATTGCAAGTTTTAGTTTAGCTTTTGGACCATACTCATTTTTGTTGACCATAAAATAAAGAACAACTAGAGTTTAAGCTTGACAGAACCCAATCACAAAACCTCAGCAACTAATACTTCATTTTTTTCTCTGTTATCTTCAGAGGTAACCTATTTCCACTTTCAGCTATGCAGCAGAATAATCAGAGTATCACTGGAGCAAAGAACAATCCAGAATTTACAGTTTTCTAAATTGAGTGGGAAGTTTTAATTAATGAAATCCAGAGCTCTGCAACTAGACAGCAGATTCCAACAATTCATTTGGAATAAAGCTATCAGGATTTCTCAGTGTATGCTAAAGTTTCAAAACCATCTGTCAAAACAATGTTAACACATCTAGGGCATAAGTAATTGTGCTTGGGAGAGCTTTGTTAATTGGTCAGGTCCATCCAGTTCTGCCTCTTTGACAGCTCTTTCTGAGTAATGGCTTCAGCAATGATGAAATCAGGGGACTGATGCAGCTTGCACAAACAGGAGGCTCATAAAATGTAGTATGGGAAAAGGCATAAGGCCAAACATTTTGAGTGTGACTCACAGATAGTAGGATTACAGAAGGATAGAAATAGACCCCATTTACCATATTAAGACACTATGCTAATATCATTAATCTTCTGCCAGCGAAACATTGCTCCCTACCATTCTGTGATTTAAAGTATGAGGATAATTGGCACACAGGAATACAAGAAAGCTAGAACTAAAAAAAAAAAAAAAAGTAAAATAATAAGAAGTGCCTGAAGAAGCAACATAAAAAATATTTAAGCATTTATCTTAATTTTCCTTGAAAGGTCCTATCAATATAAACCCATATATATATATATATACATATACCCCAATATCTTTATCATTCATCTGTTAATCAAAACAAAAATGTAGTATGCTGATAACCCTCTACCTCTGATTTGCATTTGGTGAAAGCTGTAGCACAAAATTTTGCTTTTGCTACCTTCAGAAAATCTAATTCTCACATCATGTAAGACTTGTGATAAAAGCATGCAAAAAGCTACCTAAGTTACAGCCATCTCATTCTCTCCATAAAACTTGCCAGAAGGACAAAAAACCCCATCTCACAAAGAAAAGAATGCAATAAAATAGCATTATCACTTCTTTAAGCTGTAATGAAACTTCTTAGGGGGCCATGGTGCAAAACTATTTTATACGAGGTAAAGGCACTCACCTGGGAAGTGGATCGTGAATGTGCTTTTTCACTGTTTCTAGTGACTAAGAATTAATTTTAAGAGAGAAGAAACTAATGAAGCAGAATTTAAGCTTATGATTTCCCCCTTCAGGTAGGTCTCCTTAGGAGAAGGCTACTTAACTAACCTCACATTATTTCATCTTATTCTGGTATCTCCTTTCAGCATCTATCTAATTCCTTCATTCAGCCTAATTTCTTCTTTAACTCAAGGTGTAAGTCTGTGGCTGACATTTGTGAAGTCTGCATTTGAAGGAGGTGAGTGCAGCACACCAGTCAAGTAGAGATAGGAACTAAACCACGTGGTCAGAGCCTAACAATAATCAATTGCATAGGACCATGATGCTGTTTACCTATAAATCTTATTCAATCTTGAAGTATTTTTAAAACTTACAACCCCTTTATTACATTTTGAGCAGAAAGTTTTATCCAAGACTGCCAAACACTGGGAAAATGATAAATTCTAAGTTTTGTTAATAAATAAGAGAAAAAAATAAATGTGAATACTGCCAGTATCCAAAATGTTTCAGAATCTCTCTTCCCAGGGAGATGACAAGACAGATGTCCTACTTCTCTCTCTGTGAAACTTGGTAACTCTTCTTCAAAATAATGTCTGGGACTGGGGACATAAACTTTTATAAGAAGTAGATTTTAAACTTGCTTAGGCATTTACAGTTTTCTCTAGCTTTTTGATATTTCATCTCTTCTTTGGGCATTTGAATAATACTAAAATACTACTTGGCTTTTGATTTTGATTTGCTAAATAAAGTTTTTCAAGATTTTTTTTTTCAAGATGAAGCGACTGAAAATTCTTGAGGTTGATGAATAAAACACACATGGCTTAATCTCTTTAAATCCCAACAGATAATTAACAACTGATATGTGGACTTGGAGACACAAAGCTCTTCTGAAGGAATATAAGGCATATAAGGTCTCCCCCATAACAGTATTGTTTCCTCTATATAGTATACATTTGACATATCACATACATTTGCATTGTTTTCTTATGTAGCATGGTTTCTAAAACTTCCAGAGAAGAATTTACAGCTAACAAACAAATAGGCCAACTACAGAAGCACATACCTCAGACTTGCCATTTGATTGTGTATCTCTGCTAGAAATTGCTTCCAGACAGTAAAAATGTCTATAAAGAAAAAGAAGAAAACCTTGTGACTTAGCCCATCACTGTCTTGTTTGATTTAATAAGCACTTCCATTTTTCAGATGCTGCAAACATTAAACAAGAACCATGAAATCACTCTGGAAACCATTGCAGTCACATCTGCACTGCCTTCCTGTACCATGTCAGCTTTTATGCAGCAAAAATGTGCATGATCTTTCCATCCATCTCCATTTCACTTTTCATCCTTTTGGTCAAAATCTGATGTATGTTACACTGTAAATCGAGTCACAATACATACAGTGTACCTGAGGTCAAACTTACCCCATCTTATATTCAGTGTGACAACCAATCAGATTATGAGCTTTTGTCCCTCATTACAATGTATATCTATATATACATTTATGCCACCAGCATAAAATGATATAAGATAATTGAACATGAGTTTCAGTAGAATAATTAATTAATTTTGATCAAGTGTAGATTGTCCTTTTTTTTTTTCCATGAAGGAGTATTACTACTTCTGAGTTTTTCACCTGCTTTCTTTTCCTGGTATATGAAATATACTCAGTGATTTTTTTCTGACCCCTTGCTTATGACTGGGATTTCTTACACTTCACATTTGAACTTCACAATTCAAGTTGGTCAAAAGTAAAAGTCTAAAACTTTATAACTAAATTAAACTATGTAAATGGGCAGAGAAATGGCTATTGGCCTCTGCATTCACTGTGTGTGACAATACCACACCCTTGAAAAAGCTCTCCTATGGAATTCAGCTGCTCTCTATTTCATAATCAGTGCAGAAGTCTGTGGTTACTCAGGTGGAATCACACCACATTAAGGAGCAGATCAGGTGTCAGTAATGAACAGCTCTGTTACAGAAAGTCCCACAGAATCCCCCAGTGCTGACCTTATCACCTGGCTGCTCTTGGGGTATCTGCATCAGTGCATACTTACATAGTGACAGGATTACATCAATTTCAGTAACATGAACAGCAAAAAGCACTACAAAGGAAAACTACCTTCTTAATTTGAAGTTCACCCTCAGTAATTCTGGGAAAATGTACCTGAACATTAGTCAATATTTGGCTGCAATTATATGTAAAAAGAAATCATCTCTACCACCAGTTCCTGAATATGTTCAAGAACTGAGGCTTTAACAAAAGGTTTACATCTCTGTTCTCACATTCCTTGGACAGTGTCACCTCTTTCTCCCCCTTCTCCAGCAAACAGGATATCAATTGCCCTTTGACTTTTAAAAATGTGAGAAATTCCTTCTCACAATAGTAGATGGAGTACAAAAAATACTACATCTGATTAAAAAAACCAACCTAGGAAATTATATCATCAGTTAAAAAAACAATTGTAGTTTGTAGATGCATCCTGGCAAGGTGCTACTTTACAGTACCACAGCACATTTCTACAGCACTGAACAGACATTTGACCCAACCACTGTTGATGTTGAAGTTCTAATGCTCTTAAAGTTTTCTTGTGAATCCTAAATCTGCAGAGTTATCAGTATAATTGATATGGCCTAGCACCTTTTTTAAAGTGCCAAAAGATAGTAAAACTGAAACAAAATGGCAGTTATATCTCGTTTAATTACAGAGTTACCTGGTACTTGAGAATTCTAAGGGACTGTCCCGCAGGGGCCATTGTCATCCCTCCAATAGACTCTCCTTACCATTCCTAAGGGATTGGCCTGCAGGGAGTGGTGTCACACCACGTTTGTAAACCCTGGAACACATCCTCATTAGCATTCCAAGGGGACTGCTAACGAGGATGGAGACATCGATAAAGGTCTGCATATGGCCTAGGGCCTGCATATCATGATATCATAATGATAGAGATAAGGACTGAGGAGCTTGAGGAGGGAAGTGGGTCTGCTCCAGTTGTTCAGTCTGATATGTTTCAACCAAACAGTGGGCAAAACAGGCCTACAAAAAGAGGAGCTGCATCGGTGGGCTTTGGGAGTTTCATTGACACCAAGGCTCCCCGTTGGTTGGCCTAATGCTGGATCCAGGACCAGTGATTTTTTTATCTACCTCTCCAACTTTTCTTCCCCTATTCTCTTGCTTTCTCTTTCCTAAAATCATTACGTAACACAATGCTCACCACAATTTTTTCCAAGGTTGCCGAGCTTGAACATACTTTTGTGATCAAAATAATCAGCCTTCATATTGTGCAGGCTAAGCATACATAATAATCAAAGTATCAGCTTTTATGAGTTATTCCTGCCATAGTTTGAATTAAATCTTACATTCGAATACAGACCATGAGTGTGGGTTTGACCTTGACCTGAACAAGGGGTAGCCAATGGTTGAGCAGTTCCTTGGACTGTAACATTTTAGTCACTCACCCTAGGAGGCCTAGGTCTGGTAAGGATAGGTCTGGTAGTATAAGGTTGGATCCAGAGGAGGAGATAAGAAAGCAAGGGGGTCCAAACTGTGTCTCCCTAGGTGCCCAGTTTAGGTTATGGCAGAAAGATGTAGCACAGTGACTACAGCAAATGACACTTGGTGTTCTTGTTCATACTGGCTGTGGGTTGAGAGCTCAAAGAAGGCTCTGCCAGTGTGTGTGCCCACTGGTGTTGTCCTGCAGCTGGACACCTTCCTTTCCCTAAGGCCGAATTACCCATCTCTTAGTAACCAGTGTAAACTGAGATCCCATGCTGGCTCTTGCAGTGTAGTGTGGTCCTTGAACCATACAATTCCCACAGCAGTCCAAGGAGTAGGTGGATGAAGGAGACTGAGGTCTGAATTTGTTGTAAGTAGACATTTGTTGTATTTTGACTGGATTTGTTAGATTATTGTGATGATCTAACTTGTACTATGATTCCAGTGATGCAAGCCTTCTGGCCTATCAGGAAAAAACCCGAAAAGACCAAGGCATCAGGGTATGTGCACACTGCACAATGTCCTATGTCTGTCTCTCCTGGAATGATGATCTACTTGGAGCAGCTTCCTTTCCCCGTGCTGACACTAAACTCTGAGCAGCATCTCCCTCCAGCACTATACTGAAGCTCAGTCACCATGGAAATATATGCATTCCATTACCATACCACTGCAGAGTACATTATGCCAACTTTCTTTCACACTGAAAATACAGTTTCAGCTGAACAAAATACCAACATGCACACACTCTCACACAGACGTATTAAAAGAGTCAAGTAAAGAAAATTAACTGATAAAAAGGTAGTAAAAAAAATCTCAGCACTGTTTTGTAGTGTTTACTGCAGTAAAAGAGCTTCTTCTTGCTTGGCTGCTCTAAGAGCTCCCTCTGTGTTACAAGGAAGAAACTACCAGAAAACATGTCCCATTGTCCTCTCTCCCATCTTACAGTGGTGAATTTTCAAAAATTCCATTCTGTGAGATGAGAACAGACATGATTTTTTGATATGACTTTCCCTGATTATTTTCTGCACAAGCAACGGCTACTTTAATCCAGTCTTCCAAAGTGTAGACAATATAATTTAGAATAATCTGTTTCAATATATCTAAGAAAAAAACTGCATTTAAGTCACTGCATTTGCCCTAATACATTTTGTAGCATTCTTATTAAGCATACAGCACAAATTATTCACCATTTTTATAGACGGATTATAAATCCTAAAAATGAGTCTTTAAAAAACAGATCCGGTCAAATTAAAGACCCATAAGAAATGCAGTGTTATTTTAACTCAAAAAACTTAAAGGCCAAACTCCCCCATTGCTCTCAGAATCACTTTGGAAACCCCTGAGAGTAATGAAATTAAGGGGAGTTTCTTGGAGCAAAACACAACGAGCACAATAGATGCAAAAAATCATTCATCTGTGAGTACCTAGAGAGGGACATGTATGTGACCAGCACAGTTACCTGAATCAAGATACCTTCCTCATGGTCTCAACAGTATGTATGTTAATAACTGATCAATGTATGGTAACTCAAGCCATAAAACAAAAATGAGAGTCTGTATGACATGAGGAAAAGATCCAAATAAAAAATATTTACAGATACTGCCTTCAACCTGAGCTTAAACTTTTTCCTTTGCTTCACCTCTATCTTGTAAAGCCAGTAGGTGCAGTTCTTTTCCTTAGTCTTCTCTGCCAAAAGATATACTTCTTCTCCTCTTTCTTTTTATTTTTATTCAATTCCTTTTTTTCCAATCCCTATCTGTCTAACCGAGTGAAATGTTTATAAAGAGAATCAAATCTGAGTGATTCTTCTACACTTGAGGAGAATATACCTTCCACAAGCTCCCAACTGGGGGCAGTAAATTTGGCTGGTAACAATCAGACAAGCTGTTCCTCCCCTCACAGGCAGCTTCCAATTAGCAAAGACTTCCAGAATACATTATTCTTCAAGTCTACACCTCCCTCTTTCTTCTGCTTCACCTCATTCCGTATTCCAGCAAACAGATCTGCATTTTGCTGATGTGGTGCACTATTTAGGTGGGTAAGCTTTGGGAAGTTTTGCTTGGTTTTGGTTTCATATAATTGTTTTAAAAAACATTTTATTTAGGAGAAACTTTCCAACCAGTAGAATATTGAAGCATAAAAGCCAGCTGTATGTAAGCATACCAGTCCTTGATTTCTGCAACACCAAAATGTTGATATATCAGACTGCTTACACCCATTTTCCCCAGAAGACAAAGCAGCATCAAACCACTGTTTACCCATTAATTATTGTTCATTATTCCTTTACCTGAAAAAATATTTGTCAAATGCATTACTATGTATAATGTAACACTCCTGAGATGGTCCTTGGTCAGCACAACCCACTTTCTCCATTTGTTTATAGGTATGTAAGTGCTTCAGAGTTTCTCTGCTCCCATGCGGTGGTTTGGCGTAGGGACTTATGCACTTTCCTTATGCAAAATCAAAACCTCTTTCCTCCTTTGCCTAGATCAAAACATAGAAGATGAAATTTGTTAAAAGAGCACCAGCTTGTGATCAAGCAGATCTTCATTCTGCTTTAACCCACATTCAATTTATTAGCAAAAAACCACCTAACAAGTAATTTCGACATTACGGTGACTCTCTGTGCTTCCACTCTTCTTAATTTACCTGCAGCTTTTCTAATTAGGGAAAGCGAAGGGGGCAAGGCGGCTGTTCGAGGTTTTTAAGGGCCTCCACAGGGCTGGTCTCGGGGCGCGACACTGACTGATGGGCTCTCACGATGCAGCGCAGCTCTGTGGAGACCCCGCTACCTGAAATAAACGCAGCCCCAACACCAACAGCCCCCCCCAAAAAAAAAGCTATGGTGCGCATAACCTTCCCTGCACAGATGACCCTGCACACAGAGGGGTGTGCAGCCCTCGCACACCCAGGCAGACTCCATCAGCTCTGAGGTGGCTGAGACAGCCACGGAACCCTCCTCTCACGGAACCCTCCTCTCACGGCCGCCGGCGACCGTGGGCCCGTCGCTGAGCTAGGGGAGCCGCGATGCACTGTGGGAGCTGCAGTTCCCGCTCCCCGGCGCGCCCACTTCCGACTACGACTCCCATGGCACCTCTGGAGCAGGACTACAGCTCCCAGCAGGCTCCAGCCCGGCGGGCAGCGGCGGGGCACGCCGGGAGTCGTAGTTCCGCCACGCCGCCCGCCCCTCCTCCGTCGCGGGTGGAAACCCCGTGCGGACCGGTGGGGCGCTCTTTCGGGAGCCGCCATTCCGCGAGTTGGTCGCGGGTAAGTGCGGGCTCGTGTGCGGCCCCCTCCCCCGCCTCGCCCCGCCGCCCCTCATCGCCTCTCCCTTCCTCCCTTTCCCCCTTCTCCCCCCGCAGGTGCCGGCCTCGCCATGCAGATCTTCGTGAAGACCCTCACGGGGAAAACCATCACCCTCGAGGTGAGCCGCCGCGACCCCCGCACCACAGGGGTGGACGAGGGGGTGGGAGCGGTGCCCGGGAAGGGTTTGCCCTGCGGAGGCACGACCCTGGGCAAGGAAGGCCCGGCCGCATCCGGCCCCATGCGGTGGCAGGGCCCCGCCCGGCCTTCTTCGGGCTTTCCGTTCTGCCCTGTGTACTGCTGCTGCGTCCCAAGGGGAGCTGCGGGTGGGCCGGTGCTTTCCGCCGTACCGAAAAGTCGGGAGAAATGGCGGCCCTGCAGCTGCCCCCTCGACGGCCCTGCTAGGCGATGGCAGCCTGTAGTATACGTGGCCACGACAGTATAGGTGCTGTGTTTGAAGCTCCGCGTGGTTTTTCCGCTTTTCTGGGCAAATTAAAAGGCAAAGTGAGTTTTGACTCCGTCTTGTTTTATAATAGGTTGAGCCTTCTGATACTATAGAAAATGTAAAAGCCAAGATCCAGGATAAGGAAGGTGAGTTCAAAATACACTGTCGTGGGACTAATGCCTGTCGTGTGCAGGTGTTACTGTCTGCAGCAACTTAAAATTTTACCATAGAATGTCCTAACTCACATTCTTCCTTTAATTTTGATTGACGTCACCATTAGGCATTCCTCCTGATCAGCAGCGGCTGATTTTTGCTGGGAAGCAGCTAGAAGATGGACGCACACTGTCTGACTACAACATTCAAAAAGTGAGTAGGAAAGGCGGAATAGAGTGGTGGAGTACTGACTCCTTGGCATTGCAGGAGCAGCCTGACCTGTGCTGTTGGGCCTAAGAAATGCTGCACATGGATTCTTACCACGTCAGTTCTGACCAGGGAAGTGCTGATGCTGAGCCTAAAACCAACAGACTTTACCATAATCAAAGCTTCTGGGGTTTGGGATGCATCAGCCCACTGTTCTCTGGAGCCTGTTCATTTGTGGACTTTATAGTGAATAATCCATTTAGAGCTTTTGTAATTTTCCAGTGCTTTGAGATCTACTTTTTGTAGGTAAAGGGGTTTGCCTGCTTAAATGCTCCTCTGGAGAAGGAGCCTGGACCTCCTGGTCTGGAGAAGGCATTTTCAGTCTTTGTCATGTGCTTTACAAATAGGAATCAACTCTGCACCTTGTGCTGAGACTTCGTGGTGGTGCTAAGAAAAGAAAGAAGAAGTCTTACACTACTCCCAAGAAAAACAAGCATAAGAGAAAGAAGGTCAAGCTTGCAGTGCTCAAGTATTACAAGGTATGTTGGACTAACTAGGAAGAACTTGATGAAGACTTAGCTCTCACTAGGAAGGACTAAGCCTATACTAATCTGCATGTAGCCTGACATCCCATAAAGTTCTGTTTTTAAATATCCTACCTGTTAAATACAAGTTGAGTGTTGCAGTTGGGCACTTTTGAAATTTGTTTCAAAAGGTTTAACGTAGTAACTATCATCAAAACTACCTTGCCAAATTAAAATACTCAAAATTATCATCACTGCTAAAACGTGGTGAGTCTATATGAGATATTGCTTCTTTGCCCTTCCCAGGTGGATGAGAACGGCAAGATCAGTCGTCTGCGCCGGGAGTGCCCCTCTGAGGAGTGTGGAGCTGGAGTCTTCATGGCCAGTCACTTTGACAGACACTATTGTGGCAAGTGCTGTCTGACATACTGCTTCAATAAACCAGAAGACAAGTAAATGTACTAGAAAATAAAAATCTAAATTTCTGTACATCTTAAGGATTTATTTTTGCTTCTTGGGGCACTGTATTTCCTCTCTGCGGCTAAATAAGAAAATCTGCAAAACTTTGGATGCTGTGTGCCAGCTACCATGACAAACTTTGACTCTAGCCTTTAAAGAGTGGCTTTAAATCTCTTTCAAAGGAGATAACAGGTAACAGTGGCAGACTAAAAAAACCCATAACAGTAGCTAACCTTAGAAGTGGTCTCTTCAAGTATCAGAGGAGCAGACAGCATAGTAGGCCTAATATGGAAAAATGAGAGATACAAAGAGATCCCAAGTCCTGTTTACAAGTGGGCCAGTGCTAGCTAAAAGGTTAGCAAAGTCCTGCTAACAACACGTAAGCTACATCCTGAAAAACTATAGGAGCATGGAGGGTCAGAAAGATGATCTCAGCTATTTTTGAATCAATAGATACATCATCTAAAATATTTGTCCTGTGAAGGTTTTAGACATTGGAAGTGTTTGCTGTTAATTGTTGTAGGTTATACTATGTTCCCACAAAGTATGCCAGTTGCTTGACAAGATTTGAAAGCAGAAGATTGGTAGATAAACATCAGATAAAAAGAAGCTTGTGCATCTCTGAAAGTCCATTTAATGTTGAGTCGAAGGCCAGACAGGAATAATAAATGTCATTTAGTGTTAGTGTATTCCAGTGTATTTTAAAATCCTGGGTCCCAGGAAGTTGTCCGTTCAACTTCTTTTTCTTCATAACAGATGATTTCATCTCCAATACTGAATTCTATATTCTTGTCCAAACTCAACCCACAGTCCATACCAGTTTTTATTACCTGGACATCATCTTTATGATGCTTCAGTGATGATAAAGATCCTATAAAGAGAAAGTGCATCAAAGACAAGAGAGCTCACTAACATCAGGTCACAGAAATGTTCTGGTTTGCCCTTCTTAAAGAACATGTTTCACCTTGTAGCTATAAAATGAAAGCAAGAAAAGTTGGGGATTTAGAGCACTTGCAGTTAATAAAAATTAGACATCAGTCCTTCCCAGCAGGTAAATCCTGTGATGCTATTGCATTTCAGAGGTCGTGGTTAGAAACAGGTCTGGATAACGATACAGTGGCATTTTGCAACCTTTCTCTAGCTGGAGCTGCTCCATCGTAGTCAGCATATGGGACTGCCCTACAATCACATGTGCACTAACTTCACAAGGAACTAGCAGTGTCTTAATACCAAATGCAAAAACAGGTTGTGTGGCAGTTAAACTTACCTTTCCAAATAACATTCCCATTACGGATTAACTTGAACTGCATTTTTTTGTCCAACATTCCCTTCTGTACTCTGCATCCAGCTACTGGAACTTTGTTTTTTCCTACTGTTACAGAAAAGGTGTTGAGCACAGAAGCTTCTCCTAAAAGAAAAAAGTAAAGTTGCATGAAGTAAATAAAAATAACAAGCCGGTAACAAGTAAAAGCAAGCTCTGCTGTTTACCAAGCTTGATAACAAGAGAAAAGCAGCTATGCAGTAGTATCAAGTATTTGACACAAAGGAGGTGCAATTGCAGAACACACGTAAGGTCATCTTGCAAAACAAAAATCTTAACAGCAAATGAAAACTCACCTACTGTATTCTCGACCACAGATGGGGGTAGTCTGCTGTTTATCTCATTTTTAAAGTCTTCAATAAGTTTGTAGATTATATTGTGAAGCTTAATTTTTATTCCCTTTTTAGCAGCCATCTTTTTAATATTTTCATTAGCCTTCACACTAAATCCAAATATAACACCTGATAAATAAAAATTGGCAACAGATGACAGGAGATCACTGTTCAGACAGTAAGTAAAAGTGCCTACTATGTCCATTCTGTAGTGTTGGAACTTGCAGTAAGAAGGCAGAATGAATTAGCAGTCAGCAATACGAGAAACAACGCTTAACTACTGCTTCCCTTTCTGGGAGGGACCACTTCTCACACTATAGCACATGGACTGCTACTGACCTTCAGTCAAAACAACTGTCTCAAAAAGCCCTCACAGAAAAGTTCCCTGATGGCAGAAGTGGAGGCATCAAAACAAGCTACTGCTTATGTGTCAGAGGACAAAAAGGAGAAGGACTTGCCATTTTGGGGCTGGGAAAACAGCTTGATTGTCCAAATTAGGCTGGAAGTGAATTCAGTATCATTCTCATCCACCTGTGGACTATGGCAGGTCCAATGACACCACACCTGCTACAGCAGGTGAGAATTGCAGAGTAGAGGGAACAGCTACTGGTACAGTCCTTCCCTGAACAACAGGAAATTATTTTCTATGCTTCTTTTCTGGCTTTGCCCTGTCTGAGCATCATAAAGCAGGATAAGCAAGGAGGCATGAGTGTAACAATTGACAATGACAGTTCCAACTACTGGCAGAGTCCTTTGATTGTCATGACATTTCTAGCCTGCACTGCCTGCAGGCTAGGCTAGATGTTTGATGGTAAAGGGAACATTTTTAAGATACATGTAAGTTTGCCTTATTGATGCTGCTAATTACTGAGAAAAGCAGAATGAGACCTACCCACTCCAATAGAAAGTTTGTACTAACTGTGAATAGATTTTTAAACACCTACTCACCATTAAATGCTTCAGCAAGACTTATATCAGTTTCACTGATGTCTCCCATTCCAAAATGAACAATATCCAATTTACACTCCTCATCAGCATCATAGCTGTCCAGAATGTGTAGAATAGCTTCAACAGATCCATCCACATCACCTGAGTGTACAAATGGAAAATACTGCTGACTTTGTATATATCAAACAAGTACTGAAGAACTAAGGGAATGACAACTCTGTACTGTGCCAAACAAAGTCTTCTGACATCATTCTTACTATATTTCAGAAGTCTATTAATTCCAAAACTGAACCGGATAAATACAATAGGACGAGAGGCTTCACATCTGCCACTTGACTCTCCACTAGTAAGACCTCACCCGGAGTACTGCGTGCAGCTCTGAACCCCTCAATACAGGAAGGACATAGATCTGATGGAGTGGGTCCAGAGGGGCTACGAAATTGATCAGGGGGCTGGAACACCTCTCCTACAAAGACAGGCTGAGGGAGATGGGGTTGTTCAGCCTGGAGAAAAAAAAGACTCCAGAGAGACCTAATAGCGACCTCCTAGAATCTGAAGAGGGCTTGCAGGAAGGCTGGAGATGGAATGTTTGCAAGGGCCTGTAGTGACAGGATGAGGGGAAATGGCTTTAAATTAGAGTAGATCTAGATTGAATGGAAAAAATGTTAGGAAGAAGTTCAATAATCTCTTCAGTTTTAAGATGACCAAACTTCTGTTAACAAATTTTGTTAATGGTTTAAAGCTACACTTCAGACTGAGCATTTGAGAAGCACAAAAAATGGAGCAGTAAAGAGAATAGAACAGCACCTTTAACAATTACTGACAGCACATTTTTGTCCACCTCTGTTCTCTCTTTAGGCTTTGAAAACATGAGGTGCTTATTGGCCTTGTACAGCACCGCCTTCCTCTGTCTCCAGGTCAGATGGGCAAACTTCTCTTGCTTTTTCTCATATTCCATCCTGTGTGCCTTTTGCTTTGCTTCAATAATGTCCATATCCTTTTTCATCTTCTCCTGTTGTTCAACATAGGTTCTCCAAGCCACAACTTCATGTGCCCTTTGCTGAGACAGAAACATTACCTTTCAAAACACTGCATCAGAAAACTCCACATCAGTGCAGTTTCATCCTTTTGCATTTTCCCTGCAGGCTCACTTGTTTTCTTCCACATTTAACAACAGATTTTGCTGCAAGGATGACAAAGAATGAGCACGATAGCTTCCACCCTATGCTACAACATGACCCAAGGCCTGTTCTTATGATATCTCTGTATTGCAGACAAGAATAAATTATTGCTCATTCTTTCATACGGTATTTGTCCAGCTCTCACTACACCTATTTCAAGCTATATCTAATGCTATTCTTTTCTCAGAAACTAGTTTTCTCATTCTAAAATTTTAACACTGATACCATTAAGTACTGGACTGTTCTTCAGGTAAGGTGATTATATATATATATAGTGTGTGATTATATTTAAAAAGTCTTCTGTGCCTTTAGAAAGTGAAGACATTAGAGCATATCCCAGATAACCCCAGGCACTCAGGACTGTTTCTCCTGCAGAACGTGTCACTCGGATTTCTTAAAACCCATGCTTGGCCTTCACCTTTCATCAGATTATCCAGGTTACTTAGTCAGAAAGCTATCAGAAAGCTATCATTTAATTCTTTGCTTGGCTCCTTCTCATTCATCTTACTGCAATATGAGTTTTCCATTAAATGTTTCTTTTTGTACCTCAGATTCTACTTCAAGGATTTCATCTCCTGCTGAAGGAACTTCCTTCCAGCCCATGATTTCCACTGGGATGCCTGGAGAGGCTTCATCTATAGCTTTCCCATTCTCATCAAACATAAAACGGACTTTTGCCCACGTTTTCCCTGCAACCAGAACACAGCCTTTTCTCAGAGTTCCTCTCTGGATGATGGCTGTGGTAAGTGGACTAGTGAAGGGCAGAGGAGAAAAATAACAAATTTAAAGTGACTCTTCTCTCCATTTTCAGGAATGTGAATAAGTAAACACAAAACAGAATGTAAATATGATCGACCACAGGTAGAATATTCCTGTGGCACATTAATAAATAGCATTTTAAAGTGACTTGCAAAAAACCCAATACTGGTACTGCACTCTGCAGGTAAATACAAAATTTTGCATTTGTGAAATCAGCAACAGACTGATTTTACAGATTAAGTGACACCCCATCAAAAAATCCCAACAACTTTCCAGAATTCAGTTTACTTTTGAAGAGGGAAGAACACGCTTAATTTACAGAGACCCTGAAAAAGTACTGAAATATTTTAAAGAGCAAAATGTAATGTTATACACAATTTGCCAAAATCTGAGTATGTATTATATATGATGATTATTAACTTCATCATTCCTAATTTTTAATGACATTTTAAAACACACAACTAATTTCTGTGATTACAGGATTTTATTTCGGTGATTCATTTTGCCAGATTAGTCTGTAACTTTTTATTCTGGTTCTCATGCTGTAGAGTAACTTTTCAATGCTTTAGTTACAAACACTGCAAATAAACTGTTATAGTTTTATCTAACAACAATAACAAAAAGTTCAACCTTAAACATATGAGATACAAACCACCTAAAGAGTTTGTAGCATTGCTACAAATTGCTTCATTAAAGTTGCAAAGGCAGCAGGCAGATTACTTACCCTTTCCCTTTGTCTTTGCGACACTCAATTACAGTCCCCTCTACCAGACCTGTGGGATCTCCCTTCAATTCTAGCATCTCTGCTAAAGCAACAGTTGCTTCTGCTAAAACCATCAGGTTTTCACCCTGTAAAAACAGACACACACACACACACACACACACACACACAAAATATACAGAATAAAGGAAGTGTCCAATTAAAGTAAGATCAGAAGTTGAAATCTTACTGGCAAATTTCCCCATTTGATTCAGAACTTCTAACAATGCAATACAGTTCAACAGATGCCTTTGTTAATAAAGTGATGAACTATTAAGACACCGCACAATCGACCCAGAATGCATGAAGCATTAGGAAGGACAGTTTTCTTGCTTCTCTGTTTATAGCCTCCAGGTTAAAAGGTGCAGGGAAAAATTTTGCAATATTTTGCTACATGTGTGTTGTGAATGCAGATTAAAAAGAAAAGAACAACCAAATGAAACATCTAAAGAGCCAAGCTGAAACTACCACTCAGTCAAGACTCCAAAACACCAGAGACAAAACTGTTTTATCTGGTTTTTAACCCTCTTTCCTCTAACTACATTTTATTTGTCAGGACACAAAGAGCTGGCAGTCAGCTAGCTATCAGGCAACAGATCCAGATCTAACAGGAATTAGGGCATCAATGCCTGTTACGAGGTAAATGGAGAAGCCACTTGTATATATGCCTATCTTAAATTGACTTCAAAAGCTCTTGAACTTGCCTGAAATCTTAGAAACTTACTTGTTTGCATTTAGAAACACAGCAGTAAGCTGCATCCATTTGGCCAAAGATGCTCTGGCTACCACAAAACTGAAGCTCAGATCTTAGTTTGGTTTTAAGCTGTCATCTGTTTGCAAGGATAAGGTGGTAAATCTTGTAAGATCACTACAGAACTATTCTCTAGTGATCAGGCATGTTTGAATTTTTCTCTTCATGCATAGCATATCACCAACTTTGATTTTGGACTGTTTTCACAAAGTGAGCAAATAAATGAGGGAAGAGCAATTAGGATGAATCTGAAAAATATCCACTAAATTTCCAGAAGAAAAATAGTTATCATTGCTCACGGAAGGTCTGAGCCTCAAAAGATGATAGGAGTATGTCTCAAATAATTCTGGTGAGAGCACTTGGTAGCTCCTGGTAAGGTGTCAAATACTAGGAAGATAAGCACTTATTTAGAACCATGGAATTTTCAGTGTTGGAAGGGACCTTAAAGACCATCTAGTTCCAAACCCCCTCCCATGGGTGGGGACACCTCCAACAAGATCAGGTTGCTCAGTGCCCTATCCAGCCTGGCCTTAAAATCTTCCAGGGATGGGGCTTCCACCACCTCTCTGGGCAACCTGTCCCAGTGTTTCACCACCCTCCTGGTGAAGAACTTCTTTCTAACATCTCATCTAAATCTACCCTCCTCTAGTCTGAATCCATTCCCCCTGGTCCTATCACTACCTGACATTCTACACAGTCCACTGCCAACTTTCTTGTAGGCCCCATTCAGATACTGGAAGGCCACAATAAGGTCTCCTTGGAGCTTTCTCCTCTCTGGTGTCCTCATAGGAGGTGCTCCATCCCTCTGATCATCCTCATGGCCCTTCTCTGGACACATTCCAGCATGTCCATGTCCCTCCTGTAAAAGGGTCTCCAGAACTGGATGCAGTACTCCAGGTATTCATTTCCCAGCTGCCAAATAAAAATGCAGCTGTATGCACATATTAGACACCCATGAACACCACAATTTTTCCAATGAAAACTTTACCTTGAGTGCAGAAATATTTACAGCTTGAACATCACCTCCGTACTCTTCACAGACAACATCATGAGCCAGCAATTCCTTCTTTACTCTTTCTGGATCAGCTTCAGGTTTGTCACATTTATTAATGGCGAGGATAAGTGGAACTAAGAAGAGAAACACACTCATTATCAATCTAACCAAAGTTTGCTGCTACTAGAACAACTGCAGTAAGAGGTTAAAACAAGTTATGACAACTTAGAACAAATCACCTTGATATCTATTTGGTGAGCAACTTGAGGCAGCCACTGAGAACAGAGCTACTATGAGTAAGCTGGAGGAGCTATCCTAGCAGGAAAGGATAAAAAAAAACCAACAATGAACATATACACACATCCCATGCACGCTTTTCTTGCAAACCTGCAAAAATATTACTATTTTAACATCTTACTGTGTTAATGCAACACTCACTATATTTTCAAACACCTTGCAAGGACAGGAGATGGGACTATGACAAGCTACTTCCCAAGTTCTGTGGATTCCAATTCAAGGAGATTCTTTTGAGAGTGGAATAAATACTTGGAAATAGATGTTTGGTTTCGTAGTTTGAACTGCACAGCAACACAAACCTTAGTATACTGACTTTATGAACTGGGATTGCCACTCACTTCAAAACGTTATATTAACAAATTAAAAACTGTACCTCCTGCGTTTTTAGCATGTTGAATAGATTCTATGGTTTGTTGCATCACTCCATCCTCTGCTGCTACCACCAAAATGACGATGTCAGTAACATGAGTACCTCTTGCTCTCATGGCTGAAAAAGCTGCATGTCCAGGAGTATCAAGGAAAGTAATCTTTTCCCCAGAAGGCAAATGCACTGTGAACAAACATATACAGTACATTTTAAGATCAACATTTCACATACCTGTACTTGATCTATTACAAATCAAACATCACTCCTCTGGGAACTATTTTAATACTAATGACATATTTTAGGCAGAGGTATAACTGTGTGCACGGAGGTCAAAAGACTTTTAACTCATCAGGAAAGAAAGGGTGTCCTGGGATCTTTCATAAGCCAAAAACATTTAAATATTATTTCAGCTGTGCAGACAACTGTGCAAACACTTCAAAGGTCCATCTACATAGTTATGACAGTTATCACAAGTTAGGATTTCCTTTTTCACTGGCAGCAAGTCAGCTCATGGAGAGTAACCTATTTAACACACAAGCACATGCACTTGAATCCTACCAAGAAAAGCACCAATGTGTTGTGTAATGCCTCCTGCCTCCATTGACGCCACTTGAGTTTTTCGTAGACTGTCAAGTAAGGTTGTTTTTCCATGATCAACGTGGCCCAAGATAGTAACGACTGGGGGCCGTGGGGTTAGTACTGCTGGGTCTGCAGGAGGCCTATGATTAAAATTAAAACATATTTTGTAAAAACCAAAAAAGTTCACTGAGTAACACACATACCCACTATGGCTAACAAAGAGTCACATACCAGAATTCAGTGATGAAGAGGTGAGGCCAGCATCTCACCACCGTAAGCACAGATCCCAGCCACACCACACAGGCCTCCTAGTGCCTGGTCTTAGATTAGTGTATCAGTTAATAATGCAATTCAATTTACAAAAAAGTGGCTTTTCCTTCAGAAAATGGCATAGAAAAAGCTCACCCAGTACAAAACCAATTTGAGTATCAGTTTTATGGCCAAAGAAACCAAAATATAAAACTTACCTTTTAAATTTTATCAGACGGTGCATATACCAGGTATTACCAACATACCATCAAAACCTCACAGCATATGAAAAATACTTGCAGAAAAAAATAGGACAAAATAAGCCCAAAAGAACAATTCACAGCTTACCTTTTCACAGCATCTGTGTTTTCTCTTTCTTTTTCCTCTTTCAGTTTTGCTGACTTATACTTCATTCCTGACTTTTTAACAACTAGCTTGATTTGGTCCTCATATAAGACAGAGTCTGGTTCCAGTGAATCAATGTCAGTGTCTGTGTATAGCAGCGCTTCATAAATATGATCTGAACAAAAAAAGGCATTTAACAATTACACCTCTAAAAACATGCAGGACCAATGAAACCCACTTCAAACAGTTTAAGACTTTTCATTAGTAGATTATATCATGCTAATAAGTTTCACTCACCATTTTTCCTTTAGTTAAATTTATCTAAAAGTTCCTGTTACATTACATACTTGTAGAGATAATTTGATTTGGAAAGATTTATTGAAAATTAGATGCTATGTTCTTATTTTTCACTCAAATTTTCATAGCCTACTTTCCCACTAACCCATAACAAACAACTGAAACTCTTGAAACAACTGAACATCTAAACCAAACAGCTAAGAAGTTATTCAAGGAGGAAGAAAATTTGATCTATTTGTTCATGTGCCACTTTTATACAGATATACAGATACTTACACTTTTATACAGAAACACAGAACATACTGTGGTATAGTCAAAAATTGCTACACATTGATCTAAGAATCATTACAAATCTCTCAGCCATGTACAGCAAGACATGACAGATTTTTTAGCTCCTCTCCTCACTGCTGAGAGGGAGGTTTGCCAGAAAAAGTACTCAGCTAGATAAAAAGGATTGGTGATGAATATTATAGAGATACAGATTTATTTCAAATATCGATAGTGAAAACATGCAAATAATTCCCCTAAAACATGACTGAAAACTGGTCAAGCTGAGCCACTATACAAACAGGAATGGTTTAAAAGCACAAGCCTGTTTTCTGTGACTCAGTTGTCAGGGCAGTCACCTAAGAAGGGAGTGCTTCCAGACAAGTTCTTCTCACTCTCAGTTAATAAAATGACTGCTTTAATTAAATATATATTACTTCTGAATCCAAGATTCCTGCTCCCAAGTAAATATCCTAGGGTTGGATGATGGGCTGAAATTCTTACTCTCTTCTCTCTCTAAACATGAATCCTTTACTTGCAGGTGACCAGGTCTGACTAACTAGGTTGCAGCATTTTTCCTTACAGAATAATTCAGCACTTGGGAAATGGTCATGAAGAGCAGCCTATGTGGATCTGAAGCCTTTCTGCTGAAGACAGAAGACAGTCCTGGCTTCTTTACACCCAAGTGTCTTGTCTGGGGATGTGGGATGTCACAAACTTTACGCTTTACACTGCTGTCATGTCTACCAACATTTGCTCTCTCTCTGGTCAAATATTTTTAAGAAATAAGTTACTTTGCTATGGGTACAATCTAGCTTGCTAAGGGAAGGACTACTAAATACTACCATTGTAGGCATTTTTGCTTTTACCACTTGTTAAAGTGTCATGGTTGAATGACAGCTAAAATATATCTCAAACAACAGAGCAGACTCTCACCTATGTCTTTACCCATAGCTTGAGCAAGTTCTTCAATAGTCATCTTCTGCCTTATCTCCACTTCACCTTTTGTCAGTGGTATCTTCCTTTTCTTCTTTTTTGTCTCCTACATGGAATTAGACACGTATATAGGAACACATAGCTGTCATAAACTAAGAAATAATAAAAACAACATTAAAAAGACAATGGTCTCAAACCATGGTGTAAATACTTTTTTTTTTTACGATAGTAAAAACTTATAATAAATGAATGATTGAACACATATTGATATTTTAAATGCATAGCATACAACAGCTAATATTTTTTCATTTTTCATTATTCAAAACAAGGAAAAAAATCAACAAAATAATTTTCATTTTTTCTTGTAATAACTTCATTTGCAAGATTCATGATGCTGCTGGTCAGCATTTAAAGTCAATATTTGAGAGGAAGTCACAATACAGTCATACATTAAGTACATTTGGTCTTACAAACTTATAATAACTTCTCTATATGTATAATAAAGGTCTTTAATTTGCCATCTAAATGCTCAAACTGAGCTCTTGTACTTTGAAATCTCATAAAGCAGAGACTCTTGGATTTTGTTAATTACCTCCTTTGTAGCTAAATGTCTGTGTTGTGATAAGGCAATACTGATTAATTTATCTTTTTGCCAGAACTGTGGGTACGGAAGCACGGACCACATGGGATGTACAGATGACTGCACAGGCCTCCATTGTGCTCGGTTAACTCTTCTATAGGAGAGAGTACGCAGCTGTCGGCAGGCACCACGTAACTGCACCAGATTTTCCAATTTCAGTATCAACCCTCGATTCATTTTCTCACTGAAAGTACATAGGACACATGGAAATTAGACTCAAAGATGAAAGATATTCTTTCCTATAACACACACGAAGACAAGGCACAAGGGGGCTTCATGATGAACTATTTGGTAACCGTTCCAATTTTTCAGTTTCCTTAAGTGCTTCACCTTTCCCCACTATCCCATTGCAAATACACACATAATTGCCACGGCATGCAAATCTTCCACCTGTCTCCACTGGTCTTCAATATAAACTATTAAAATCCCCATTTCAGGTTCTTTGACACCACCTAAACAAAAGGGATGTTTGTTATAGAGCTGCAATCTCTAAACATCTGCAAAATGCTTACATGTGCATATAGCACTGCTAAAAGGCTGCATTAATGTAATAATACCAGTGTTGCCATATGGACAGAGATGTCCTTTGAGCCTAAGCCCTGGTTTAGCAATTAAGTTTTTCAAGACACTTCTGTCAGACTACCCATCTTGTTTTAACCTTAACTTTGGTTTGAGTCCTTTTGCTAATTATCCTGTGCAACAGTCTCCCATTTGAACTTCTCTTGTTCCGAGTTGCCTATTTTGTCCTGTGCAGTGATGCCATTCTCTATACCTTCTAAATTTTCCTTCAGAGGTGGCTGTGTACCATCTTTTGAGCAGCTCCAAACACGTGAAATTTGTATCAGTTCCTCCCAGAATGACTGTGGTCCCTTTAAAAACTCAGTGGTATCCGGGTACCTGCAGGAAGTGAACAGATGACAAACTAACCAACGAAAACCAATTACTTTTTTTTTTTTTTTTTTCCCCCTAAAGAGAACTTCAAAAGGGCAGAATCGGTAAAACCCAGCAGCTCTCTGTAGCAGCTACAAGACGCTGCATCCGTAAGTAACTAACATACGGCCAAAAACTAGTATAAGATCAAGGCGAGACTGGAGAAGCTCACTAGAGCTTGCTAACTGCAAGGAAACTACTCCTGATTCCCGGGGCCGGTGTGTCACCAGTGGCGGGGACAGGCGACCCCTCTAGGTTGTACTCCTCATCGTTTTCGCTAGCACCGCACAGAAGCCACCAGGCTACTTTGTTAGCCTTTTGGCTAACAAACCACGTTCAGCCCCCGGGGGCAGGAACAGGAACAGCTGCCCCAGAAACAGCCTAACTGCTGCCCAGCGAGACTACACCGCACCGACGGCCACTGCAAGGTCGCCAAGCTTCAGAGACCGACGAGCTGCAGTTCTCCCCGCGGCCACAACCCCCCATAGCCTCCCCCAGTTGTCCCCCCGCCCCGGGGACAGCAGTGGCCGGAGATGAGTGTCGGACCGGACCGGACCCGGCCCGCCCAGCCCTGACAGCCCCGCTGAGGGACGCCCAACTGCCTCCCACGCGCCACCAACGGCCGCCCCCCGCCCCCTTCTCCCGCTTCGCCCCCCGTGCCTGGCGCCGGGTGAGTCGCTCCCTGCGCATGCGCCGGAGGGAATTGGGAGGGGCACCGCGCCGGCGCGCGACGGAACGGCCGCCTCCCCAGAGGTGGGCGGAGCCTCCGCTCAGCGCAGGGGGGAGGAGCCCTCGGGCTTTGCGTTTTTTAGAAGGCTATATATACGCTGTGTTTTAAAAATGCATATATATACACACACGTATCTTTGGTTTGGTTTTTTTTTCCGCATGAGGTTGTAGTTTTTCTTTGCAATCAATGTCTTCCCACCCACCTCTCATCTAAAGGATTAAGATGGCTGATTTTTTGTGTAAAGTTCTCCCCAATGTGGCATCTCTACTGTAATACCGCCTCACAGACAAGGAAAAAAAGATATATGAGGAGGCTCTGTAATTGTTTTTTTGAAAAATCTTCATTCCTTTTTTCAAGCTGTTTCTCAAACAATACTCCCAAACTGCATCCTATGACATCCTCTAGCCTTGAGGTCCACTCCGCACATCTTCCACATCCACCTCCATCAGACGGCTGCAAATT
This sequence comes from Calypte anna, assembly GCF_003957555.1. Taxonomy (NCBI): domain Eukaryota; kingdom Metazoa; phylum Chordata; class Aves; order Apodiformes; family Trochilidae; genus Calypte; species Calypte anna. Next base: position 48,720,294 of record NC_044246.1, on the reverse strand, counting down.
GCATTCCATGAGGTATAACTGTAATTCCCTCTACAAGTGCTTGAGCTGTGTCTTTGATACACCCCTGCCCACAATGTGGGACCTGGGGTAGCTCAAGTGGGTCATTTTCTGCACATTTGGTAGGAGTAGCTACATGTTTTCCTGCCTTCAGTACCTTGCTTCTTGCAAGTACTTTGACATTTATGCTGAGTAGTGAAAAAAATGTGTCCTGTGTTCCAAAGGCACTCCCTGATGATGAATAACCCAGGTACAAACTGATACCTTAAAACACCCAAGGCCCTCAAGGGTTTCTTCAAAAGTAAAATGCCAAAAAACCCCTGACAAATGAAGTGTAGTAAAAAAACTCAAATATCAAAGGTTGTAGAAAGTGCATTGAATGCAGTCTGTGTTGCTATACAGAGAGAAAAAGCAGGCAGGCAGCAGTGTGAGAGCTCACGTACAGTGCTGAGCTGCCATTCTGCAAGCTGAGAGCAATGAGTCTTTCATGACATGGGACTCTGGTAAGTCTGGGACTGACCTGGAAAATGTTTTATTCAAAAGATAAATTTAGCATGCAACACAGTCACCAGAGTTCACTGCAAATCTGCTATTTGAGTTGATCTTTCGTCAGATGCTGGCTGGAAATCTTTCTGTGTGCTGCTGCAAGGCTCTGGGAATTAGCGTGGGATTGTATTTTATCCACATGTCTCTTAACCACAGATTCATGCTGTTTTGATTTAAAGACTTATTATAGGTTGCCTGGTTTTCTGAAGGGCAAACTGAAAATAATTTCTGATGTCATAGGTCAGGATGATGGTTGGGACTGTAGTACAGTTTTCTGCTTAACTGTGGCTGTTAATGCTTGGCTTTGTCCTTTAGTTGCAATTTTTTTTTATTATCGACTGTCTATAAAAATAACCCTTTGATTATTCACTTATTGCTTGTAGTGTGCACAGTTAACTAAATAAATAGTTTACCTAGTTTTGGCTATTCTAGCTTTTAATTTTTCTTAACTTCCTTAGTTAGCTTCAACATTTTCAGCAAAAATGTAGATTGGCAATGCACCTGAAATTACAGTAAGAACATAAGAAAAATGTAATGGGTACATATTTGAGATAATTACCGATTTTGAAAGCAGTATTTGAACCATCTACAGTTCACATTGGATGTGAAAACCTAGTGTGCATCAAAGCAGTATATTGTTGTAGTGTCACTGTTTGACAAAGAAAGAGATTGTTTTGTTTTTTAAGAAACTTGAAATCTTTTGAGCTGTGCAGGAGGGGATATAGAGGGAGTTGTATGAAGAAGTGCATTCCATTCTCCAGCTAGAGTGAGGCCAAAGGAAGACAGCTGGAGGCCCAGCTGTAAGATGGGACAGACAGATTTTTCTGCCCATCAGCAGACAGCAAGCTGTGGTCTCTGATGTGTCTCAGGATCACAGAGCTGTGGATGTTGAGGGATGCCTCCGGCGACTGTCTCAGCTGTTGGAGTGAGCTAAGGCTGCCCAGAATTGTGTTTTGAATATCTCCATGGATGAAGATTTTGCTGCCTCTCTGGTCATCCTGTTCTAGTGTTTGGTTTTAAGGCAAGGGCCTCGGCAATGACTCTGAATTGTCTTGCTTTCAGCTCAACTTGATGGCCAAGACTGCTAATCTTTTGGAAGTGCATGCCATGCTCACGATCTATGTTAGAAAAAAAAAATCACCAAAACAACTTCCAGAGTAGAAGGCATCTTAGAGTGAGTACAGGGATCTAGCTAGGTCAGGTAGAGAAAAGATTAGGAAGACAAAAGGCCATCTGGAGCTCAATCTGGCTACTGCCATAAAGGAAAACAAAAACAGATTTTACAAATATGTCAGTACCAAAAAGAGTGCTGGGGAGAATCTCCATCCCTTATTGGCTGTGGGGGGAAACATTGCAACCAAAGATGAGGAAAAGGCTGAAATACTTAATGCCTTCTTTTTTTCTGTCTTCATTAGTCAGACCAGCCACTCTCAGGGTGTTCAGCCCCTTGAGCAGGAAGATGAGGACAGAGGGCAGCACAACCCCCCATAAGCAGTTAATGACCTTCTATGGCACCTGGACACTGACAAGTCCATGGGGCTGCATGGAATACACCTGAGAGTATTGAAGGAGCTGGCAGAGGAGCTCACCAAGCCTCTCTCCACCATCTACCAACACTCTTGGTTAACAATAGGGGAGGTCCCACATGACTGGAGGCTTCCCAGTGTGACACCCATCTGCAAGAAAGGCTGGAAGGGGAACTATAGGCCTGTCAGCCTAACCTAAGTACTCATAGAAAAACTATGGAACAGTTCCTATTGAGTGCACTCACACAGCAAGTGCAGGACAGCCAGGGGATCAGGTCCAGCCAGCATGGGTTCAGGAAAGGCAGGTCCTGCCTGACCAACCTGGTCTTGTTCTATGACCAGGTGACCCACCCAGTGGACAAGGGGAAGGCTGTGGATGTTGCCTACCTGGACTTTACTCAAGTTTTTGACACTGTCTCCCACAGCACTCTCCTAGAGAAGCTGGCAACTCATGGCACTCTTTGTTGGGTTAGAAACTGGTTACACATCAAGGCCCAGAGAGTTTTACACAACCAGTGGTGTTCCCCAGGGCTCAGTTTTGGAGCTGGTCATCCTCAGTATCTTCCTTAATGTCTAGATGAGGGGATTAAGTACTTCCTTAGTAACTTTGCAGATGACACCAACTTGGGTGGGAGTGTTGGGTCTGCTTGAGAGTAGGAAGGCTCTGCAAAGGGAGCTGGGCAATCAGCGGGACCAGTAGGACAAGGTCAATAAAATGAGGTTTAACAAGGCCAAGCGCAGGGTTCTGCACTTTGATCACAACCCCATGCAGTGCTATAGGCTTGGGGAGGAGTGGCAGGAAAGCTGCCAGGCAGAAAAGGACCTCTGTGTGCTGGTTGACAGCTGGCTGAACATGAGCCAGCAGTGTGCCCAGGTGGCAAAGAAGGCCAACAGCATCCTGGCCTATATCAGGAACAGTGTGGCCAGGAGGAATAGAAGGGAAGTGATGGTGCCCCTGTACTCAGCACTGGTGAGGCTGCACCTGGAATACTGTGTTTGGTTCTGGGCCCCTCACTACCAGAAAGACCTTGAGCTGCTGGAGTGAGTTCAAAGAAGGGCAACCAAGATGGTGAAGGGTCTGGAGAACAAGTCCTATGAGGAAGGACTGAGGGAACTGGAGTTGTTTGCTCTGTCCAATTACCTGAAAGGAGGTTGTAGGGAGCTGGGTGCTTCTTCTCTCAAGTAAGTAACAATAGGACAAGAAGAAATGGCATGAAGTTGCACCAGGGAAGATTTGCACCAGGAAGGTCTGGAGAACAAGTCCTGTGAGGAGAGGCTGAGGGAACTGGGAATGTTTAGTTTGGAGGTGGCTGAGGGGAGACCTTATTGCTCTCTACAACTACCTGAAAGAAGGTTCTAGGGAGGTGGGTGTTGGCCTCTTCTCTCATGAACAATGATAGCACTAGAGGAAGTGGCCTGAAGTCGCACCAAGGAAGGCTTAGACTAGATCTGAGGAAGAACTTCTTTAATGAGAGAGTAGTTGTGCGGTTAAATGTGCTGCCCAGGGAGGTGGTGGACTCACCATCCCTGAAAGTATTTAAAAACTGTGTAGATGAGGCACTTTAGGGCACGCTACAGATACTGATATATATATATATATAGTTATACGTATGTACGTATGTATTATTCAGAGGGGTAGAGGTGTCGACAGTTGTATGTGGTGATCTTAGAGGTCACGTCCAGCTGCGACAATTCCGTGATTCTGTGAAGTGTTACAGCACTAATGCATGCAGCCATTATATACAGGTCTGAAGCTTAGGGATTTTATTTCCGTATCAACACTTATTGCACAAATATTATATTTACAGCTCGCTTCGTGCTCAAAACCTGCTCACCAACGTCGTTCAGCGGCCGCTCCAGCTCTATCTCCACCACCGCAGCGGTCCCGGAGTCTTTCGAAGCCGGATCCCTCCCCAAGCCTGCAGCAGGCGCCATTTTACGGCGGCAGCAGCCGCCGCTCAGCAGGAAGGGGTGGTGAGGGCGGCCCTGCCCCTCCCCTAGGGAGCAGGAGGTGATGGCGGCCGTGCCGGAGCTGCGAGAGGCTCTGGCGGAGCGACTGAGGGACTTGGGCATCGCCACGGTCACCGCCGAGCACCCCCAGGTAGGGCCGGGGCTGTTGCAGCCGCCTCATCCCGCGGGCCTTAGCGCTGCCCCGGCCGCTTCCGAGACGCCCCTTCTGCGGCGGCAGCGTCCGACCGCGGTGTCTCTTGGCATCGTCCGGGTCTTTTTAAAAAAATACGGAAATAAAAGTCGACGCATGGGTAGGGCAGAACAAGGTACAGGGCAGTTGTTTGTTGTGGGTTTTTTTGTTTTTTGTTTTTTTTTTTTAGCATAATCCATTGCCAGTAAATGGGCCTGGCAGAAAGTTTTGTTTTCTTTAAGGGGCCGTTTTGAGCACAGCCACCAGGTTGTTCCCCTTCTGTGTTTCTGTCCTTCAGATGCCACTTTTCCCTTCTGGTTTCCTGTAGTTTCAGGAGCTGCAGCCCATCCACTGCTTTTACTGTGAAGTCAGCATCATCCAAGATGCTTTCTAAACTTTTCTAACTCCTAGTTAAAAGGGCACACACATAATTTGTAGTCTGTGATGGAGCCACGAAAAGCAGTGCTGCCGGGGCTGCCGTGTTGGATTTTTAGAAGTGTGACGAGACAGAAATTATTCAGAAAGTATGCAGAAGCAGTATGTCACATTTTATTTGCTTTCTTTTAAAATTTCTTCATTAAATTGTAGTTTTTAGGATGAACATAACAATCAGTCTTTTCCAAGTATTTAACAAAAGGTATCTGCCAGTACACAGCTGGAAATCTAATGGGATATAGTCTTATGCTACACTGTATTTTCCAGGTGTTCACTGTTGAAGAAATGATGCCCCATGTCCAACACCTGAGAGGAGGTCACAGTAAAAACCTTTTTCTGAAAGACAAGAAGAAGAAAGGGTTCTGGCTTGTGACTGTTCTGCACAACAGGCAAATCAATTTAAATGATCTTGCTAAAAAACTGGGTCTTGGAAGTGGAAACCTAAGATTTGCCGATGAAAATGCTATGCTAGAAAAACTCAAAGTGGGCCAGGGCTGTGCGACACCACTAGCCCTCTTCTGTGACCAGGGAGATGTGACATTGGTGCTGGATGCTAACCTTCTGGAAGGTGGCCATGAGAAGGTGTATTTTCATCCAATGACAAATTCTGCAACTATGGGCTTAAGCCCTGATGACTTTTTGAAGTTTGTGAGGTCAACAGACCATGATCCCATCATCATACATTTTGATGAAGACATGAAGTAGATGAAGTTCACTTTTTTATTACTAAGCATGGATTTTGTAAAGCAAAAATGATGAAAGTCTCATTACAAGTAAAATTAAAAAAAACAGGCTTATTCTTTATTATTTCAATTGTGTGAATGTATACTGTATAATATGGTGGGAAAAAATACTGTCTTCAGGCTATCAGAAGTTTAACAGTATTTTTAAAAAGATGGGACAAAATTAATTGCAATCTACAACTAAGTAACCAGTAAATAGAAAAGGCATTATTTAAATAGTATTACAGTCTTTATTAATAACATGGATAAAACTGGAATTCCCTATGTGTGGTACTGGCCCTGAAGGTTTAAACTTAAAACAGTATCATTAGGAAATTACAAATGAACTCAGAAGTTCTAAAATATTTATCAATACACATTGGACAGAGATGTCTAGGTTGTGTACCTGTACCCATTTATCCCCTACTATGTGTTGCTTTTTAAAATTTTTACCTGGAAAAAACCAGCTTCGCTACACTACAGAAAATGTGTTTGATTGTTGATATTTTTAGTTGCATTTTCTCTTTCACAGTATCCTCCCCTTGGGAAATACAGTGTCTTCTGGCAGTTCCCAGATGACACAGCTATGTATGGCCATGAAGAGTAAGCACAGTGGGGCAACAAGTACCCACACAAAACCCAGAGACAGGAGCAGTGAGAGACAAAACCTGAAGATGGCTGGAAAAGGGCTTTTGAACACAGCTGAATGAAAATGTCATGCACAAATAATGTCTGAAGGTGAGAACCAGTGTCAATGCAAGGTGAAACAGAAGAGAAGAATACAGAAGCATAAAAAATCCCACATAAGAGGACTGGCAATCTTAGATGCCCACTTGCTACTGTGTCATGCTACAGGATGCAATACTAGCAGTGAGAAAGGGAAACACTTAAAAACACAACCCCACAAGGCAAAAATCCATCAATTTGTCGCAAGTTTCATTCAAAATGGCCAAAATAGTTCTCTGAGCTGAGAACATCAGAAATACTTACGTGTTAGATTGTTAGGTTTCCGTGTAAGAAAGTGAAATCTTTAATTGTACAGAAGGCCCATAACAGTAAGGAAAGCATCGTTTAGGGCAAGGAAAGATACTTCACAAACATCCCTACCATGGTTCCTTCATTTCTGAAGGATTTGGCTCCTGTTCTCAGAGATGTGAACTGAATGACAGCAGTTTAAATTCTGCTCTCCACCTTAGAAAGACATAAAACAGTCCCATCCATCATGACATATATGGGAGGTCACTAGATGGGTGTCCAGATAAGCATGATTTCACATTTGTTGTTAAATAAATGTCTGAAAGGAACATTTGGTATTGGGAATACTGGGTTGATTAATGAACTCCACATTGAAAGCTGTTACTATATTGGCTAGATAGTAACAAAAAAGTCTTATGAGTCTTAAAAAGTAAAATTTATCTTAACCCTCTGCCTGCACTCACTTTCCCTCCCCTCAAGTTTTCTTCTTTGTGGTACCCCAAAATACTTTTATCAATTAAAAAAAAAAAAAAAAAAAGAGTTGGCAATTTTCTTCAGAAAGCTTTAAATGTGAAAAAATGTTTTAAAGACATGTGCACAACAGCAGTTTACTACGCTTCAGATATCTTAAAATCTGTACTGCCTAAAAGTTAACTACTTCTGTCCTCACTTGTCACAGCAAAAATAATGACCAAGGTAGAAATCAAAGCTTCAAATACTACATTTGGCAAATCTATACTGATATAATTGTGTTTACTTGTGAAATTGTATTTTTTAAAAAATAATATCAAAAAAGTATATAATTAAATCTACACTGGTCTACACAAATTAACAACACAAAAATTACACGCTGTCCAGAAGAATTCTGCTACCATTTTATGGGTTTTCTTCTGGCAGAAATACTGAACACATCACCAACTGACCACAACGTTCTCACTGAACACCAACATCCTTTCAGGAACACCAGTTTCCAGAAAAAGTGTGTATAAATTTACACACAAAGTAAGAATTAAAATTATTTGGTTTGGCATTTTAATAACATCATTAATAAATGTATACAATGGCAAACATTTAAAAAAATCAGTATGTAAAGGAAATTACAGTTTTAAATAACAGCTTTTAAAGTTTTGTTTCACACCTAGGTACATTCCTTTAAGGCAGTTGTATTAATATCAAAGCATTATTTACATATACATTATAATCTACCTCTAAAAATCATACATGAGCTCCTTTGTTGAGGCTGCATCATGTCTTGGAAAAAGTTTAGAAATAATACATATTGGAAATGCTACTAAATCCTCAACAGACCATCAGAAAAGTAAATAAAAATTATACACTGTCTAGCACTACAGCTGCTTTTTTATCTCAAACAAGCAGTGGCTGATTTGGCAACTCTTGCAGTAAAAAGCTGTGTGTGTACTCTCTTGTTGTAGGTGTCCCAACAGCTGCTGGGTTCTTCCCCTGGAAGGTAGTGTTTCAGAAAATGAAAGTGGCTCCCAAATGAAATGTACATTTTTATTTTCTTTTAAGGGCACGGACTAGAATTATTAATAAAGGAAAAATAATTTCAAAATCATCAGAGCAGAGACAACCCGACTGCTATTCTGCTCTGAAACCTCTTTGCAGAAGAAGGTGCTGGGAGAAGCAGATTCTGATCTCATTAATGCAAAGGTATCCCTCATGCTGCTCCTGGCTGATTTGGCACATACATCCCCAAATCCCACTCTGTCCTCTGCAGTGATGCAGACAAAGTGGGTCAACCCCGGTTTATGATGGCACAGATGGATATGAGCACACAGACCTGACCTCTGCTGGACTATACCCCAGTAAGACAGGGTCTGCCCCCAAACTCCTGCTGATTCTTTCTAACATGGAAATTTTGCCTTGGTTTTTGAATGAGAGGGGTTCATTTCCAATACACTTCATCAGTTAAATAATAACCCTGGCTGTGACTGCACAGATGCCTCCAGAATGCATAATAATATGCAAAAAGCAAGTGCTGAAGTTGTCACGGGTGATCTTGGACAACTTAATGAATACAGAAAATTTAATACAAGAGCTGAGCTAATAAATTAAATGCCAGAGAAGTCTGTGTGACAAAAACTACCCAGCCAGGTGTGATAAGAGCAGGTTATGTGTGCCCAGCAATGCTCCTGGCAGAGAAGCAGGTGCCACACAGCCATGGCAATGTGCTGCTCCTGCCTAATTCCCAGAGTCTTGGAGAATCTACCTCAACACACACAGCTGCTGAGGTGCTGTGAATACAAACAGCATTTGGCACTACAGTTGAAATCTGTTCATTCAAGACACACATATTCTTAGAACAGTGACATTACTGAAGGGTTAGGGTTTAACAGTTTGAAATGCATTAGTCCTCTGTTGTCAGAGAGCTAGGAGGATACAATCACAATTAGACCCTGAAATGAACTTCAGAATCTGAGTTTCCTAATATTTGTTGTATTTCAATCCTTTTTCATAACAGCTATGCCTTTAGTAAGGGCTACCGGCATTCCAGATTTTCTGTCTTCACCTATGAAATTCATTAAAGGAAATTTTTCCTTCAGTCTTCAGGACTCTGCTTATATTGCAGTACCACAACGGCGCAGAAACAAGGCTTGGCACCAGAGTTTTATTGCTAAGAGTACTTTTCTCCTGGACCACGTCTGTCTGTTTCACCTGGGTATTTGGGGAGAAACTGCCAGTGTGAGCTGGTAATCATAATAAAACAATTACCTTAATGAAATACCAGAAATGTCTTCAGAGGATGAAGAGGAATACTATATGGTGGAAAGCTGCAAAATTTGTCCTATTTCCATGTAAGAAAAAAAACCCAAGAAAAACATTTAAATTCTCTTTGAAAACATCCCAGACTGAACAAAGTGTTTATACTGTAAAACCAAAATATTTGGTTTAGATCTAGATATTTTAGCACATTTTACATCACAAAAACTATTTCAGAAAGAAGTCACTTTAAGGAAAAAAACCCAAGAACATTATTTCCCTTTCTAAAGCTTATTTAACTTTCCTCTTTTTCCCCCCTTTTAACAAAATTTCAGGAAAAAAAACCAAACCAAAACCAAACCACAACTTGCTGGTATCCTTCTGAATCTGCTGAACTGCATTCTTTTTCCAGTGAAAAATGATTCCATTACAACTGTCTGGCTTGAAGGATTATAAATGAAAACACCCATAAGCCCCAAGAAACAAGCTGTTAGCAAGGTGCTGAAGCTGTAGTGGCTCTGTCATGCATGAGCCATTTACAGGTAGTCTGCAACCCCACCTCTACAAACAGGTCACCCTCACCTTGAATTAGGTGAATACAGAGGAGCAGCAAGTGAGGGTTACCTACACTCTTAGAACATGAAGAGGAATGTGCTAATGGATTTGTAATAAAATATAGTTACGATCACTCGTCCTGGATCTGCTTTTAAGTTCATGTACACTTCATATGAGCTCTCTGCAAATGCTTTCAAGACAACAGATTTATGCAACCACTGCATGTACCAATAACATTTGTTGACTTTAATATAAATCAATAATGAACAAAATGTCTTACCAATAAAAGATAACTTTAAGTAGAACTGACTGTAAAATGCTTATGATATTATTTACATTTCTTTTTGCCATTAAGAAACCTCCTAAGCCACAATCAGCTCATGTCAAAAGACAAACAATTAAAAAAAAACAGTCAACACACAAACATCATCAGACAGTCTTATCCTGGAAATGCCATTTGTTGAAAACAGTCTTATGTTAAAATAAAAGTTACAGAAAAAGCATACCTGACAACTTCCTGTCAGAAACATCTGAACATATATATGAAGAGTAACTTCGGAATGTGAAAAACACAAAATGACAAACAATTTCTATGCAACACAATTATCCCATGACTCCCCCTTTTTTTTTTTTGTTAGTTATGGAACTTTTTTCATGTATGTAAACAAATTCTTCTCTTGCAGTATGCAACAAAAATCAGCATAAAGTTTTTAAGAGTAATTTCATGCAGATTATGCTAACCAAATAAGGCAGTGAAGTGCCAGAAAGCTGTGAGGTTTTTGTATCTGTATATACAGTCAAGTTCAACAAAATACTACAGCATTTATATTTTCGATTTACAGAAGTAAATATAAACTGCTAGTTATGGGTTTTTTTTTGGCTAATTATTAGCAGAAGCTTAAGCAAATCAGTGGCTAATTTCATAAACATAAAATGAAAGAAGTTTGTTGTTTTTTTGTTGTTTTTTGTTGTTTTTTTTTCCTGGAGTAATTCTTGAGACCTTACAATTCTTGGTCCTTAGGGAGATGAGAACTGTCCTTTATTCAGTAGATCTTAACAGTGCAATGTGCAATAATTCCTAAGACCATCTAAAAAATTTTCGGCAGTAGACTCCAGTAGAGCTCCTTGATTCAAGGAAGGAAGGTAGGTAGGTTTTTATTTCTTGCCTGCTCTAGTCACGAAGGATGTAAAAAATTCCCTTAATTTTTATTAATGATTCCTACAGTCGCTCTCTTGTTACTTCAGATATAAAGGCTTCAACTGAGATACTGAAGGACACTTTTCTCTCTGTGTTCAGTTGAAAGGTAGAAAGAGAAAAGAACATAAGAAAAGCTTAAAGTGTGAAAGTAAAAAATACAGAGGTAAGTCACTAACAGAACTAACAGCACTAATAGCATGCATCAAAGATGTTTTAATGAAGTCAAGAGAAGGACAGAATGCCAAAGACAAGCTTTATATAAAGGTCATTTGCTTGTAGTTTAGAATATTTCATATGTTTTATTACACTGTGCTTTGAGGTTTTTCTGTCCCTTTCTAAGAACTGACTTCAATATTAATTCTTAAGTGTGATTGCTTTGAGCTTTCTTCTCCAAGAGATTTGAAAAATAAGAATATTTACAGGTAAAAGGCTTAATGAGATGAAGCTCTCTGCTTACACAAGAAAATTATTGCTGAAAACCAACCTGTTCTGGCTTAACCAATAAGCAAGATAGAAGCCAGTTAAGCAAGCAGTATTTACATCTGGTTAATGCAATGTGCACTTGTTCTTATATGTAATGCTGTTAGTTTGTTGTAAATGAAATTAATCTCATTTACATTTTGGGCAGGAAACTCACCACTTGGCCCACATCTCATGTAGTGGGTTATAGAATTAGGAGCTTTGTTGCTCCCTAGACCTGCTTTTTGAATTTCTGCTTTCTGGGATAGCTTCCACATCTGCAGAGAAAAGCATTTCATGTTATTCATTGTGTTTATCAGGACATGAAAACAATCCCTCATGCATTAAAATATATTCTACTTATTAGTAAAGCAAAAGGCACATATAAACACTTTTTTGTTTTAGAGGAAAAGACAGAGGAGAGGGATAGAAGAAACTCACTGGAAATGACTACTCAACTACACTCATTAAAATTCAGCTTAGCATTTAGAATAATCAGGCATTATTTTCAAAGCCACAGATATACTTAACTTACACTAACCCTAAGTTTCTTACTGTATGAAAAGGAAAAAAAAAATCATCAGATGTAAACACAGCTGACTGTACCTAGCAGAGACCATAACTCATCTTTGCATTTTTTACCTGCTACACATTGACAGAAATATTCACATTCAATTCTGTAAAACAGAAAATAATCTTCGCATGCAGCAGCCTGAACATGCAAAATGCAGCATCTTAATTTACTAGCCACTTAAAGCAAAGCATCAAGCAAACCTGTAACTGCAAGCAAATTACTCAGTCTGAACAACAAAACCTTTTTTGGCCAGCAGCCACAAATTGAGTGTTTATAATTGACATGCAAATTCCTAACTTATAATTTTTAAAGACATCAGGGACCAAGGAATGAGCAAATGAACTGTATGTTAACTGTTGGCATGGGAATGGTCCAGAAGCAGGAGGGACTAGGTCTGAAAGGAATTTCACTGATTCTTCTATGAGTTGAGCATAGACTGAAAGTGACATCCATTATGTTACTGCTGAAGTGTAAAGACCAAAATGTGGAGCAAATATAATTCTCCTGTACAGGATAACATTTTTATTTCATATGTAACAAACAAGTGTTGACCATTTGTTTTTCAGAGACATCAGAAAGTCTCTAGCAGCATCCTTTCGCTGCTGCACATGAAGTCAATGGGACAAAAATAGGAGCACAAAAAGTTATTATCCTCAGAACTGAAATGCAATTCATTATAAATTTATAAAACAATGCAAAATAGTAGCTTGATCTGGACTGGGTCACTCAAGAGATCCTGCAGAGGATGAGACACTAGTGTTCAAAGACACTGACACTAAGTTATTCTGAAGCTCCTTTTGGTTAAGAGAGAAAATGCCTCCCCCTATGGAGTAAGGTAAAACATGGTCCAAAAAAGGTATTAAATATCAGTCATAAATATTCACTCAAATCAGATTTTTTTGGTGTGTGAAAACAGTGTTGTGAAATGAAATGGTGCAAACTGAAGTGTCCCATGAGCAGTGGCTGGAACAAATATATTTTGTTGCCTTGATAGCGACCTTTAAATTCAATCTCTGGGGGTAACCTTTACAATTTCTCTTTAAATCACAATTACAATCCAAGTTCAGTGCCATGCTGGAGAGCTTGTAATAAACACATCTGCAGACAATACTGGGATTTTTTTGTGTCTGTGACAGCCTAAGGACCTATGCAAGAGAAGGCTGGCAAATGAGATAATAGCATGCCTGAAAACTTAACCCATTTCTCCAACAATAGGAGCTCATCTCAACAGAAGATAGTAAGTACATCTAGCTCTAAACCTTGTTCTGCTCATAACAACCAGTCTCACTGCATGACACAGGCTTGCAATCAGTTAAGAAAAATACAGATACTGGGAGCACAGCACGAGGCTATACTAAGTATTCTCAGAGCTAAGAAGATTTTCTCTGTAATTCCTTAAATAACTTGAAAAATGTATTATGCACACATCACCTCACATCACAGTAATGTTCAACTTTAATTCAAACACATCTGCAGATGAAAGGAAATGAAGTAAAATGACATGACCCAAGATCAGAATACCAATCTTGTTGCATGAGAGTAAATGCACATGAAATTCAGATTATATTTCGAATTTGGGGCTTGGTTTTTTAATGCCAAGACAACTCTAAAGGGAATAGAGCAACACATAACACCCTTCCATGAAAAACAGTGAAGACATGGAAAACATATCAGCACAGCAATAGCAGATGCCTGCAGCCATGGGAATTAGAATGGTTGCTTTATATTTTGGCACAGTAATTTTACACTCCAAAGAATGTCTTTAGAAACATCCATTCTTCTCCCTTTGCTCCTTTTCCCCACCTTGAAATGTATAGCTGAGAGTCTGCAAAGGGACATCTCTGCATTTTAATAATAGTTCTCCCATATGAAATGGAGACCATTTCCTAGGCTAACAGATGGGATTGCTGCTGCTTTTCCGTGAGGAACTGTGCATTTGCTGCATTTCTGCCCCTCCCTAGTTAAACACTAAGGAACTGAAGATCAACCCACACAGTTGTACCATGACTGCCACAAAACTGCTGGCAAAATAAGAATCAGAATATGGCATTCATGATTTTCAGAATTTGCCATTTTAAATATTTTTCCTCGAGATATATTTTCATTCCAGCTTTTTCTAGCATATGTAGTTTTGGCCTACTGTAACTGTAACTATTTCCTCTTATAAAAAAGTGCTAATGCCTAAAGCCTCATGTAACTATAGCTTAAGTATAATATAATTTTAAACTGCTGATATTTACCCTTAAGAAGTTTCAAGCAATTGCAAAGATAGTGGCATATTAAGTAATTTTCAACATTTCTCTTTAGCTGGTCACTTGGGATTTATTGAGTTACTGGCTTAAGCATTCCTATAATTTTGCAAGAAAACTTATTTTTTCATTTATTTGTGTTAATTTAACAGTTTTTCTGTTATTTTGTTACACATCTTGTTTTCTATTATGTTAGTGTTAATCCTATTAGGAAGAAAAAATGAACTTCCACCATAATCAATACAGGTTTTTATTACCATACTTTACAAGGAGTCTCATGAACCTCTTATTTGACTCCTAATTAATCTGTACACATCACCACATTTGTACACCAGACATGGAAAGACAAAGCATACAAAAGGGAAAAGGTGGAAAGGGTCATTTTTTCATTACAAGTGCTGCATATCATGTGACTATTTATTACCTCTTTATAAGAATTATCAGTTATGTTTAGGATTATGAATGCTCTTTGTATTTACTACGGTCCATATATTTTAGTAAGCATGAAAAGTAATTCATAGTTATTGTGCAAGCTAGAGGCACTGAATTATTAGGCTATAACTTGTTCCTTGTGCAAAGTGCATTTATGCCAAGATGTGGCATAAATTAAAAGGGTAAAATGCTGAAATCTCTAAATGCTTCTTTTCACTAGTATCTTGTTTTTGGAAAAGGAGGGGAAAAATATTTTTACTCCAAACACATCAATGTGTTACTGATACATCTGAGAGCATGAGTGCAACTGAAAAGTACTGTCTTTGTACCTGAAAGTGTTTTTTTTTCACTTTGTCGGTTTTGGCAATGCAGCATGCGACTGGTTTAACATGCATTCATTAATGTACAGGGAAAAAAACTGAAATGTGTTGACAAAAATATAGCTTGTATTATAGACTTTTAAAGGCATGCAAAATATATACAGTGCAATTAATGTTTCATGCAAACTTTGGTGAGAGTACAATTTTACATTCAAAACATGCTGGAGTACACAACTGAGCTCTGTGTCATTGCTCTTAGAAAACAACCCAGAGACCTAATACAAAATAGCTTTTTTCATTGTAGTGAACTTTCTTTAAGTCCAGTGGACACCAAGAAGAACACTTGTGTGTCATATTAGGCTACATATGTATTTAATAATACATCTTCCTTATCATACACAACCATACTCGTACCACACAGTTTTTGTATCTTCAGAAACCAGCAGTGGGGATTCAGCCTCACTCGTGGTAGGAACAAATTCACTGGCTAGAACTGACTGCGAGTCACCACAATTAGATTTCTGATTAGCAGAAGGCTGTTCTTGGTTTTTCTGAACAGATCTAAATGCTGACAAATTTGCCTGATCAGTAGTTTTTGATATAGATCTTGGAGACAATCCACTTATATTACTAACTAATTCAGTGTTAAGGGATAAAAATGGCTGAGCCACAGTAAATGAGCCTGTACTGTTGTTGCCAGATATACTGACTTTATCATTGAACACGCTGGTACTTAGCAAAGTTCTCTCCTGGAAATTTGACCTTTCCATCCTTGAAGTCTTAGGCCCAGAGTTACATCCTAAATGACATGGTTTAACTGTATCACTTTGTGGAACACAATCTACTCTGTAAGCCACACAGTGGAAAAAATTAGAGGATAACTGGGGTGCTGAGTACTCACTAGAGGCTGATGGAACACTTCTGTCAGCAGTGGATGGTGCTGGATCAATTGACACAGGTTGCCTACTGTCCTTAGACAAAAAATCATGAATGCTCGTCCTTCGAGTAGTTCCTTCTGCCGTAGAAATCACGCTGCTTGCACGAGGTAAGGTAGCATAAGGATTGCAATCTCTTGATTGTCGCTGTGATACAGTTGTTTGTATCTTGTCTTTAACTGATTTGGTCTTCCCTGTAGCTCCTGATGTAAATTTTATTGGAGAGCTAGTAAAGTAGGTATCTTCAGTTTTACGAATGCTGGGCTTTACCAGTTGTTCTGGTTTAATGGATCGTCCATCTGAGAAATCAATTGTGTTTTTTACACTTAAGGATCTCACAATACCACAGCCAGCAGATGGCTTTCTCAGCTTCTCTCTTCCTGTCAGCTCTGCAGACTCAGATAAGCTTCTCATGACTTCATCTAGAAGATTCTCTTCACTTGCAGATTTTATCTGTAAAAAGTAGGAAACATCTTAGAAATTTATAAATTTTAATTCTGACCTTGTATTAAGCAATCTTTGTGGAAAAACATGAAGCAAAATTCTAAATTGTATTTTTTTTAATTTCTCATATCTAAAAGCAGTAGTAAACATCTCTACTACATACCCAATAATTTTCTGTGCAGCCTAAAAGCAAGTACTTAGTAAACCAGATGTCAGACACATTATAACTATCTGGAATTAGTTACTGTAAGACTGATTAACACTGCAAATCAGATGATCAAAACTTCAAATTCAACTTCTCACTCGCCTTCTACCATCACTTATCAATACTCCCTAAGCAATTTCATATGGACTATTATTTTAACTTATACTGATCACCTGGGGCTGAAAGCTTAAATACTCTATATACTCAAAGACAAAAATCTCAGAAAGTAATACATATAACCTTTGTACACCCTTGGCGACTAGATTTGGGCCAGACAGCTATCAAATTTCTCTTTTTGGAGAAAAGACTTAAGAGCTAGAGAAAAAGTTTAGGTGAATACTGTTCAGAGAGTCAGTGGAAAAAAACTTCAGTCTCTTTCAAAACCATAAAGGAGGTAATTTGGAAAAGAATTAAGCAAAGAATATCAAGGAAATGCCCTGTCAAATGGTTGGGAAGAAACCTCCTGAAGACCCTTCCAGCCTGAATGATTCTGTGATGCTATGAAAGTAATTCTGTTATACATTAACAACAGTGAAGTAGACTTTATGACTCGGGTGGTTTCTTTCATTTCTGTTGTTGGAACAGTGTTGTCTAGTGCCTGAAAAACCAAAAATCCTTATAAGAGAGCACACAGGTAAAAGGTCAGTTTAAGTAACTAACAAAAAAATCCAGAAACAGTTCAGATTCAAGTCACAGACTACCCCAATAAATTTAGCTGCAGATGTGTATTTTTCAGTTTAATTTATATCATTAACAATAGACAGAGTCTGCTCCTTAACTCCTAATCACAATGTAACTGACTCGCATAATCCTAGAGCAAGGCTTCAGACTGATCTACTTAACTCAAGAAATTCAAATCCTAGCAGAGGCAAGGTGATTTGGGGCTTCTAACAATCTTTCACTGATTTAGAGCAATATTCTCCTTGCTTTATTTCTCTCAAATTTCAGTGAGCTCCAAGGTCAGGGTTTTTTGTTCAACAGAGTTAAAAAAAAAGAGGTGCAACAAGCAGACGAGATTCTGTCCCGAGGTAATAAATTAAAGCATCTTCCTTCCTGTTGATACAAGACAGATCTGACAACAGCTGCTTACTGAAGACGTGCTGAACTGGAAGAAGAAAAGCAAACCTGTTTCAAACCTACTGCTTTCATCTGAGCTCTGATAAGTGCATCACCCAGGAATATACAGGGCAATTTTTTGTGGTAGAGATCAACTTTCTTACCTAATTCAGTAACGTGGAGAGGGTTGAACTGTGAAATTCCAAATGACTTTGTGCATGACGCAGCAAGTACTGTTTATCAGGGTATAGCCAATGCTTCTAAATGCAGGTGTAACAAGTATCTCCACAGTTTTAAAGCAATTCTACTCACTATGAGCTAACTTATAATTCTGTGCCCATAGATGGCATAAAATATTTTTTTAACTAACCTCGCTTGAGGTACTTTTGTTGCTTTCTTCTAAAAACTGTTGCAGGGTAACAACTTCACTTCCAGGAGAACCAGTTTTGGTCTGTTTGCCACGACTATCCAGTGTCTCAGGTATTCTTTGCTGGAGCACAGGACTAGACCTCGTATGACCTTTTAGATACTGAATTGGGCTGCTGCTGCTGCTGGACCAAGCCTCGTGTTCATGTAGCAGACTGAATTCTCCACTGCTGTGACTCTGTGGCCTGCTTTGATTGTTAACTGCACCTGCTTTGGGGGTAAATGGTATTCAGTGTTCCAGAAGAAAAAGACAAGAAATGTGCTAAGCAAACCTTACTCAGATCTGAAACTTGTAAGTCACTTCACAATAATTCTGTTTAAAATGCTTTAAAATCCAGTTGTCCTTTTCATTCAAACCAAATATATTCTTAATACAATTATACTTCCCTGACTTACCTTTTATAGCTCTTTAAACATGATGTGATAGCTTTTAAATAAAAAGCTACCTTTCACTTACAATCTGTGCCTTATCTACGTAATACTGTATTTCCAAGGCTAGAAATATGCCTCCATTCTTGCTCAGGATCACTGTGATGCACACAATAATATTAATATTATAATAATATATAATATTCCAGTTTTACACTAAATGAACTACAAAAGATGGAATAGAAAGAGAATACTTTCTTCAGCATAGTTATTCAACAAGAAATAGTTAGGAAAGCTGCTTCTCCAACAGTTTCTGCCATTAATTCTAGCTTATTACAATTGTGACCTGAATGAAGCATGTGGCATTGAATGCAAAAGGAATCCCACAATACCAAATATTTTTATTTTTCACTAATTGTTAATTGCTTAAAAATACTGATGAATAAGCAAATATTTCCTACTTCGTGTTATTCTTAAGAACCTAAGGCTGAAGAAAGAAATTGATTGTACTACACATTTCTAATAATGTACAGTAACTGGGGCAGGGACTACCTCAAAGAATCTTTTACAGAAGGGAGTAATCAAATAGACAGAAAACAACTAATGAAGACCTTAAGCTAGCATTCACACCTACATTTCCAAAGACATACTGTTTAATAAATGCAAGCCATGAATATTATATGAAGCCTAGAGTTGCCAGCATTCTAGCTTAGTGTGTACACTGGTCTCCAGCTAGAATAGACTTTATAAACAAAAATATATCAAGGCACATAATATATGGTATTTAGAGAATACTGTTAAATCCAAGAATATTCATTAATCTTTTAAAAACAAAATATACAAGTTTACATATGCCATTTTGTCTCATGTCTGTTTTACACTATACAGTTTTACAGAAGCACTGCACATGTAGCAGGAGACTAATAGAAAAAAAAAAAACGGAAGCAACTTCTCTGCTTAAAAATAGGTAATTCTAAAGTAACCTGGGGGAATTTTTTTTTGGTTATGTAACATTGTTATTTGAGTTAGATTAGGTTTAAGTATCATCCCTCAATATTTATTAAAAATTAAGTTCTATTAATACTTGTATCCTTTTCTAATGAAGTCTATAAAACACTACAGAAAAACATGCTGTGATGTGGGAAACTTGTGTGGTGTCTTTTTTTTTTTTTAATTTTTAAAACCTCTATTGATGATCTTAAAGAGAAAATAGTGAAAATGAAGCATGTGTAAATTCACCTACAGCATACCTTTGACTTCATGGAGTGAAGCATTGTTATTGCTATTGCTAGTGGATGTTCTGCCACTATCAAGGCTGGCTGGTCTGGAAGCTAAATGGAAAATTAGGAGACACTATGATGAACAAAATTTTAGCAGATGACACAGTACCTTTACATTCTGATCACAGAATGCTCAGAGGCAGGAATCATGCACTATTTCACAGGCTGAGCATGCCCATTGTCAACAAAGTGGTTTCTTACAGATCAGAAAGCGAAGGAATTTCCAGGCAGTCCAAGAGGACACTTTAGAAAAGGGCACTACAGAAATAGTAAAGTACAAGGAGAGGAAGAGAGAAATAGAGTGTACATTTAGAATTGAAACTGACTGGTTAGTGGGAAACCAGGATTTTAAGGATGGGCATGCAGAAAGCTGCTCGTGATTAGGTCACTTACAACAGATTTGACAAGGAACCTTGCACATTGTTGAAATGCCACGAACAGGAGCAGCAAGAGCATCTGCACAGATAATGTCTTGTATTCCTATCCAATATAAGGGAAATGGACTGTTACTATCTTAAAAATATTTGCTGCTCATACTAATTTCAAGTGTTTACACTAGAGTCAAAACAACTTCTAAATAATCTATTACAGCTTTCACTTCAGTGCTTTGCTTGAAGAAACTTGTAATGACTTTACAAAATATAGTACATGACAGTTTTAGGTTTTACTGAAAAATAAACATTGAAAAAATCAGGCCAGATTTAGATTTGTTTGGGTATGATTTTGTTTGGTTTTAAGGCTTGAAAATAACTCCAAATTTTTTTTTAAAGGGACAGTGTTTAGGTCCTGTTCAGATGCACTTCATAGATACTTTCTACTAAAGATACAGAAAATCTATCTGATGCAATAGTTAAAGAAGAAAAGAATAGTCTGAAGAAATGAGACTATACATTCAAGAGATATGCAAATCACACAAAACATGCTCACTTGTAACAAGGTCATTCATTTCTTGGCAAACTTTGTTAACATTCCCATAATATATCCCAAATTCATTTAATAAGGTTCACATCTTACCATGAATTCTTGATCCTGTACTAGAATCATCACTAATACCTTGTGGACTTACATCTTCAAAGGATGTAGTATCTATACACAGAGACGTAAAAGAAGATGTAAAAAAATAAAATGAAAATACTATTAAAATATTTATCATCTGTATAATAAAATAAAATAAAATATATTTCAAACCAATCCATTTTTACTTAGGTAACGTTCTGTAGGAAAAATCCTGAAACACTTTATAACTGCACTTATTAAACCCATTGGCATCTCAGCACTGCAACTCAACTATTAAGGTTGCTTTTTGCTGAAAAACTTAAAATATAAGTAAAACAAATATTTATATCAAATATTGTTACACAGTCACATCACGGTGCAATAAGCTTCTACCTATACCTTTATTATTTAGCAACTGCTTGGATCTGAAGCCTGTAGAAGAGTTGCCAGTTGCAAAGTTGATAGCTGTAGTAGAGAAGGCCATAGCTCCCAATTCTTTCCTCCTTTTACCCGTAGATATATCATCAGGACCCTCCAGATGCTCAGAACTACCTGTCCATTGTCCTCCTGCAAGGACCATGGACTGCACCAGGTCATTCATGGCTGGGATGCAAATGAAAGCAAATGATCAGCGTGGTCAATGTATTTGCTTTTGGTCTTATTTTGCATTGCAAAACATCAGGCAGTTTTCTAAGCGCTAAAGAGCATTAAATACTGGAAGATATAAACACAAGATCGTCCACGTTATGACATGCAATCAGCAAAATGAGTGAGAAGTGGTGTAAGTCAGAGACTTCTTCAGCTTAGTATGGTTCTTAAAACTGATCTGATTAGGTATAATCACCATGCTTGTGCCGCAGTGGTATGTAACATATATGTTAGAAGCTTTGAAATACTGTTTGCAGTGATAAAATGGAATGAACAAGGGTAAAACGAGCAAAGGTGCGAATACAATATAATGTCAACAATGACACGGGATCCTTGTACAGTGCAGGTTACTGCAGGAATATTGTATTTCACAGAGTAACAAAGATCTAAAAAAGATGACATCTGATGATATTCACCTTTACTACACAAAACTAGAGAAAATTTTCCACCCCTCATTAGAAAATAAAATAAATCAATACAATATTTTGGTAATGACAACTGATGAATACGTAGAGTGACAGACCACCATACAGCCTTTTACTATTTTCTACACTATCTTGAAACAAAAAAATTAGTGATTCCTTTACAAAAGGCTTACGAAATGTGTAATTTCAAACTATTTAGGTTAACACAGTGCACTGTAAATCTATATACACAGAGATGTGTATATAGACAGCTATGTATACAAATATATGCAGTTACAATGCACTGAATATATATATGTGTGTGTGTGCATGCATGCGTGCTTGTGCATGTAAATGTGTGGGTACATGTGTGTATGTGTGCACATATATCAAATATTCAGTGCAAAGGTTTAAAAAAATAAAAAAAATAAAGGAAAAAGAAAAAGCTCCAGCTCCTTGTATTGTAGCAGGACTTGCACACTGCAAAATAGGAGGAAAAATACAGCGCAGTCCAGGGAGAGGTTAGTGAAAAATTAGTAATGGAAGCCAGTGTAGCCATTTAAAAGAAGCTGAACTGTCATAAAGTCTTACACATGGAGCGACGGTAGAAGGCCTTCATTTTGTCTTTTCCTTCGGTCTGTTCCTCAAAAAGGGCAGTCTTTTCAGTGCAACCACTTTTATGTCATAGCATGAGGAAAAACGGAAACAAGGAAATGAAAGAAAAAAGGGAGAAGAACAGATGGAAGTTAAATGTTGAAACTAAGGACAGAAATGAATGTCTGAGTTTCAGCTATGTATGCTATGCTATAAACTACAACTCTCATGCTTCTGAGGGATAATGAAATATGAAAACTACACTATGAAAACTTTAACATACTCAGAAATGCACTGAAAGTTATGAAGTGTACTACAGTTTGAAAGTCCTGTCAAGCTGTAGAAAAAAATAAATTACTTTTTTGCAATTATTATAGGAATTGATGATTATATACTTTCTGCTGTGAAAAATACCATTCCTTGTACATAAAGAAAAATGGGAGGGAAAAAAAAAGCTCAACATGAAAGTAACTAAGTACAACTACTCCAAAATATGGTCACATCATTATTCTGTGTATTAACTTCTATAATGGTTTTCCCTGCATCTATAGGACACAATCTATTATCAGTCTTCATTTGTTGTATTTTGTGCTCATTAATAAATTTGTTCATCTACCATCTTGGAAAAATTACAGGGACCTCATGTTTAATCTACTGTTGGTGTAAAATGATTTTAATATTTTACATCAATAATCCACTTCAAATCTGTAGTGAGAAAAATTAAAATCAAGATGTATTGGCTGGAATGGTATACACCAGATATTTTTAGCTGCAAAAATACCAAAGATTACAAAAAGACAATAGAATAAAATTAAACAGCAAAAGTATTGCTGTAACATTTTTGGAGGGCTAGTAGAAAATTGATACATAATATCAGGAAACAGAGTTAAAATTATAAAAAGTATTAAAAGATGGAGGAGGGAGAAATCACAAGTTAATCTCACCCTTAGCTTCAGCTGTTCTGCATTAGTAACTGATTACTGGCAGACACCTGCATTTGGAAGCATCAGATAAACGTGCCAGCTGACTGCCAAGCGTAGAGGAGCCACATGCATACAATCGGCATTTAAAGATCCAGAAAAAAATGCATAATGAAATGACCAAAAAGTTCTTATTTATACAGATCTGAAATCAGTGACGGGCAGTCTATCAGCCTGAGCAAGAGCTGATCGTTATCTCTCTCTGAAGTCACTTTTGGGACACATGCTTTGTCATTTGCCTTGCCGTTCTGCTTGTTACATGGCAACTCCTATTTTGTACCAGCAGCACATATATATGTATGCATTTACAAGTGCACATGAACTACATTGAAAGAAAAAGACAACTCCCTGTCCACCATATTATTCTTTGTTTGCACTCAAGAGTAAGAAGTTTACAATGAAATACCTTCTCCAGTTTCCGAGCAATGCACGACTGGCACAGCCACAAGTAACAAAAATACAGGTTTCACTACTGCAGAATATAACCCTATCTTGACTGGAGGGGGACAGCAAACACCCTCCTATGTCAGGTCTTTCTGATGCAGTTTGGGAAAGAACAGGCAAAAAAGGCACGTGTGGTACTTATGCAATACAGACGCACACCAAAACTAAATACAATTTCATCTCTGAATTATTCCCTGTGTAGGTATACAGATACTTTTTATTGTCCATATATACTCACAGGTACTTCAAAATAACCAGGTGGGGTTTTTTGGGTTTGTGTTGGTTTGGTTTTTTTTGGTTGGTTGGGTTTTTTTGTTTGGTTGTTTTGGTTTGTTTGTTTGTGTTGTTTTTGGGTTTTTTTTCAGATCAACAAAGCATTCCTTCTCTTCAAATTCCGAGGAAATAGGTCCAAACAGATGCTGACTGGCTTTAAAAAAGCAGAAAGGCTGCTCAACCACCTGTAAAGTACGACATGCATATTCTCTGTCTAGTAGTATATAAAATATGCAGCTTTGAATAACCCCCTGCCAAGGGAATATGAGGCACAGCAGCCAGCTAGTTTTCTAGCAGTTAACCAGTCAGTTTTGACACCAGTGCCAACCCAGAGAGGCAGTTCTGTTCTGTATCTACTACTTTTTGTTACCACAGTGAAACAGGATTCTATTGTAGCTTCTGGAACCCCTTCATGGACAACTGAGCCCTCTAAATTAAAAACATCCACCTTAATCTAAGTAAAAAGTAACCAGCAGATGTCCTCTATGTCATAGATGTCATCTATGACTCTTGTTCATTAACACAGGTCACCTCCAAAATATTTGATTTATGGCTCTCAGCAAGTACAATGAACTGAAAACTACACAGCAACTACTGATGTCCTGGAAATTGTACACCAAAACCCATCCTGTGGTAAAATGCAGCCTCCTTGAGAGACTGAATATGACTGAAGAAATGTCTTGCAAAAATACTGGAATGGCAGAGCTACAGCTGAAGCAAAATGGACACCAGTTTAGCACAAGCAGCTTTAGCTCTATACACAATTATTCCAACAGACCTTAAAAATGTCAGAGCAGGAGGACTATTGTGGTCTTAACCATTTACTGGAAGAACTCTAGTTATTAATTTCTCTTTTAATTTTCTATGGACACATTCTTGTTTTCTAACATGAGAATGATATTGCAGAATTCTTCTGCTCAACAGGAAATCTCCCACTTTAATCCCACTGTTTTCCAGAAATACTCTAGGGAATTCTGTATGCATAGTATTAAAATGCTGAAATAATTTTGTTCACGCTAAAAGAAAACGTTACACAGACTTCTAAATATTTTGGCAATAGAAAACAGAGCCCAATACACTACTTCCACTATGACTGGTTGTTTGCTACTGACACCACTATTTAAAGACAAACTTACTAATGTGCACCCCCTCCTTCCAGAGGACTTCTGGAATCAGAGGTCTTCAAGCACTCCATGAGACCTCAGGTACTGCTTTCTTTACAGAATAGGGTAACCTGATTTTTGTGCCAAGATCACCCACCTTAGTAAGAGGTCTCTTGAAATCATTTGCATGAGAAAAAGTGTTCTGCATTAGGAAAACAGTCTCCATCACCACCTTCAAAAGAAGAAAACCTATAGATTTCAAATAGCAAATCTGTTTATCAGTAGTGGCTACAGCAGGACAATTCCTTTTGGAATCAGTATCTCCTCTTGCTTTCTCTGACAGGGGATACGGGGTAGGAAACGCACACATCTCAAAGATCACATTATGCTGGATATTCTGTCCTCTAGTTTTTGGGAACAGCACTGACTTGTGCCAGTGACTGCAGTTTGTGAAATGCAAGCTCCCTCCTCTTGCCACCTCCTCCTGACACGCATTCCACCTCAGCAGCTCCCTCTGGAACCACTGCCATTCCCAGGGGCAGGAGATCAGGGTGGAACAGAACCAGTCTCTTCCCATACCCAAAAGTGCCTTCAGCCAGTGTGGAAAGCTATGATACTTGAGCTTTTGCACCAACAGGAGGCAACTTAGAGGTTCTCTCTTTCTTGTAGCTTCTTCCAGCGGAAGTTGCTACTGCCAAGCCACAGAAAAGAAGAGGAGCCACAGTATCTTGATATTTAAGATTTACAATCATTCTAAAAGCAGAAGAAATAGACTGCAAAATGTGCACCATTATAGGTACTTTTCACACTGATATAGTCTCTTAATTTTGTGAGACACAAAGTGTCTCAGTAAGGTTGTCAGCACTGATTAGACATGTAAGTCATCTAGATTCTATCAAAAACTGTGGTTTCCATGACAACACATGTAATGGAGGAAGGTTAGGATCCAGAATCAGATCAGCCCTTCCAGTTTGTGGATAAATACAAAGGGATTAAGGGGAACATGAACAAGGCCCATGGAGTAGAAAATTAATGAGGTCTGAACAACTTCTTTTGAGGATCAGCCACCGGAACTTCTACCATGGCTCCACCAGGAGGGTAACTGCACACTACAAGGTACCCAGTGTCATGCAAAGAAAACTGTCACATGAAAGAGCCCTTCCAGAAGATGAAATTGTTGACACAGATGCAGATGATCTGAACCAAAGCGTGCACACTCATGATTTAAATGAACACACTTGTACGCACATCCACTATAGATAGGTTCAGTCACTCTGGAATTCCACAAGGCTTCAGGTTTCTATGTAAAAGCAACAGTTGCTGTTTTTAAAGGTCAACAGTACCTATTTGGAATTTTAACAGGCCCTTACACCAAAAGACACCAAGCTTCCCAAACTGACATGTTAGCAAGGGAAGTGGTAAAATATACCCACAAATTTTGCATTCAATTACAGACATACTTACAGATCTGATTTTAAGTTTCTCTGAAATAACTATTTTAGATGCTTTAAACTTGAATCTTCTGCAGTAAGCACAGAAGAAAAAACACGTATCATAATGGCTTGAATAACTTCTAACAAATTCAGCAACTTCAGCAAATTCATAGCTGGCACAAAAAACCAAAAGAGTACAGATCTGCCATCTTCTGAAACCCAAGACATTAAAATTAAAAAAAAATATTGCAGACTTTAGGTGAATGTTAATGCACATGTATCCTGATGCTTTTACATAGACAGCCACAATGCTTTTGGTGCATAATCATTAAATAGAATCATTACAGCCTAATAACTTTGCTGCAATATTTCTCAAATTGTGTGAAACTAGGTAGGTTTATGATTCATGCCAAGAGCAGGTAACAGAAAGCAGACAATATACATTCTGCACAGAGTCTGGTGGTATCCTGACATGACGGCTGTCAGGCTCTTTCAAGTTTAGCAAATCATGTCTGGAATATTCTAGCCAACACTTCTGTAACCCTCCTTGGTCTCTCTCTCAACTACTGAACTCTAAGATTTAGGATCAGTCACAATTTACATCTTTTTAAGAGGTCATGTCTCTACATTATTTCTTCCTATTGCATATTCAAATTATTACCAAATTCTTCATTGTTAGCTTTGTGAGATGCAGGGGGAACACCTTCAAACAGAGGATCTTTTTATCAACTAAAGGATGTTAGCTTGGAAAGCTAACAGCTTGGAAAGCACTTCCAAGACAAAGGGAAGTATTCATGCTGGGACATGTGCGAGAAACAAAATAGGGTACACTAGTGGTGGCATCTGACATTCTATCCAAAATTCTGCTCACCTGACCAGTAACAGTGCCTGCTTCATCTTACCCAAGCACTGGAAATGTATTGTAAGACTGAAATTTAGAGCCGATGAAATGCTGAAAACTAGTTTGCAAAAAGCTGAGAGTTTGCAAGAAGCCAATATAAATCTGCCATTAAGTGAATTCAGGCTTCATTCCTAAACACTTAAAAATCCCTGTGTTTTTAAAAACTTCCAAAACACAGAGCCTTTTCCGACCACCTCGTAATTTTTAATGATATTGAAAGGAACACTTAGACAAGTATTTTCAAAAGAAGAAAATGTTTTGCAGTACTCACTACTACTCTTTTTGGTCCCTATGGTCTGGCCGTCTTCAAGAGAGTTCGAGCCCACAGAGGAACTATCCTGACTGTCCTGGTGTGGCAGCTGAAGAAATCCTTCACTGGACTCTGAACGGGTAGGTGTAAGGGTCACAGACTTCAAACGTTCTCTGTTAACATCCTTCTTAGATTTTATCAGCTTTCTCATTTTCAGAGTGATCCAGTTGCCCCTTCTGTTATCAAAATTACAGTACATTTATAACATGTTACTCATGCCTTCAGACTTTTCCTATTTTGCATGTAAGAACACAGACATAATTCTGCTCCCCTGAAGTTTAGTGAAATCTTGATTTTTCAGCTGGAACAGAATAGATATGTCATGTTTTAGATTTGTGTTTATTTTTACATCATGTTCATGAGTACCTTCTTGGTGGAGATGGTTCATAAAATTTATACTGATCCATTATCTTCTCTTCCAATTTCTCCTTCTGTCGCCTTAATTCATTTAGCTTGTCACTGTAAACAGAAATTAATAATAATACGTGCTTCAGAAATATGTATGTAATGTGAGTAGCACATTCCCTTGGATAGCTGTTATCTAAGTCACTTTCTACAAGGAATTCTTATGTAACACTTTTTTCATACTTAAAAATCGAGAGCAAACAAGCAATCTTATGTTTAACATCATGATATGAAATTGAAAAAATTTCCATTTGCCTTTATCACCCAACATAATTTTTCACTTTTAAAGCAATAATAAAATGCATATAGACTCTTATCAGAATCAGACATGCACATTTTCTATTCTCTCAATTTCACTGAGAAGTGTACAGATTACAAAAAACCTATGAACTCTGCCCATAGTAGAATGAGGAATGAACAGTTTTATACCTCACTGGCACCATCAGTAATGAACACAGTCGCACTGATCCTTTAGAACTAAAAACACAGTATTTGTAGTTTGAGTCAAGTTATCAGATTTTCCCATCTTTTATCCTCATGTATAATTTAAAATTGTTACTTTGAAAAAGAGAAACATTTTGGAAGTATCACACAATTTTTACATAAAACAGAATTTTTATATAAACCAGAAGCTTCTTTAAAAAATATAGGTATTCGTATTAACTTTCCTAATCACAGTAATTTCATTGTTTTAAAAACTCACATGTACTGCCTTTGCTCTACATGGAAGAGATCCTTGCTTTCCATATTCTGCTCAAGCAGTGTTCTATTCTGTAGCATTAATGTCTGAATTTGATCTAGAAGATGTCTGTTTTCCTCCTCCAGATTTCCTTTAAGCTGGCTAAGCAGCTGTTAAAATATATGAAATGGTACATGCATATATATTTTTGTGAGCATATTTTACACACAAATGAGATTATCAAGAAAATTTAGGTCTTCAAAGGATTCTGATAGTCAAATCAAGCAGTAAACTTAATCATAAGCCAACTGATAAAAGGCTGTTGATGCTTTAAATAACTTGTAACAGTTTACCTAATACGCGTTCCAATTTTTGTACTGCCTGTACAAGCAAATTAATTTGCCTTAAGACCAACTTCATTATCTATAAACCAATGACAAATTCTCAAGCACTTCCTGTGATTTTATCAACCTACAAATGCACTCATATCAATATTACAATATTACAAGTCAGGAATAGCATAATTCTCATGTACCTCACATTGATTATTCAGTTTTGTTGATGTAATATCCAGTTGTTGGTACTGTTCTTTGAGTTTGGAAAACTCTGCTTCTAATCGTGTTTGTTCTAGTTTGGAATTGTTCAATAATGTTTTCAAATTCTTATGATCAGTTTGGAGAACTTCATTCTCTCTCAAGAGCTGACTGTATGTATGAGTAAGCCTGGAATTAAAAAAGACACCATAAAACAAGACATGGAGATATAAAAGGAAACTTGTTAATGACCCACATTCTCTCTGAAGCATGACATTTCCAGAGCTCTATACTACCAGTTAAAATATATATAACTTTTTTTATTATCACATATTGCAGGTAAAAGTCATCTGTGTCTAATTTCCTGAGGTAGGCATTCTGCCTTGAAGTCAAACACTCCAGGTTCTCCACGTGTTCAAAAATAATGCAGGATTTCTAAATGCAGACATCATAACTAGTTTTCAAGTGTCACTTTTCAAAATACAAGAATCTAACAAAATGGCTAGAATTTCTTGCCAACACAAAACAGCAAGGAAACTGAGGTATGGAAGGAAACTGCATATGTCAAAAAAAGAGGAACCTGTCCTCTTTTTGTTCATATTAATCCTCCTCACACAACATGAAAAGTATGAAGCCTTTAACTGTGAGCCTCTTTGCCAGATGACCAATCTTAATACCTCTTTTTGAGAGGGGATGTATTATGCTATGCAAATTCTACTATTCAACCCAATTACTTATGGCAAGCTATACCATATATAACCCCTACCAGTGGCTTTGCCACTCACTGCATCTCTACACCTACTGGAATTACCCTCCCTTATCTTGCTCCTTAAGCAGCACCCCCAGAGTGGCAGGGTCCCTCTTCAGCTCACAACCACACTGCACAGTGCTTGGCCAAGCATTCCTCAAGACGCTCAATGGAATTAAGTATCTTCAGGATATAAGAATTACTTTTTATGTCTTTAGATTCCTTTTGCCCTATTCTATTTTTCTAAAATGACTGTATGGCAGACTAGCAGAGTTGAGTTGCTCTAAGATATGGACAGAAGGTATGGGTCCTAAGTGTCCTGAATTGCAGCATCAGCTATGAAAAATGTGAGAGGATACACCACTTGTTTAGACTGTACTGGAAAGTGGTCAGAGCTCTACTAATACACATATCAGACTCTTCCTTTACCTTTCATTTTCATCACGAAGTTTCTTATACTCTGCTGCTACAGTTTCATGTTTTTCATTTTGCTGCTGCATTTTCTCCTGTTCTATCTTGAGTATTTTTTCCAATTCTTCCAGCTGCACTTTCTGTTTCAGCAGCTGATTGTACCTGAAAACAAAAAATTGTATTTTTTTTGGAAAAGGTGATTTTTCGAAGTATGAAGATATTAATGTTATATTTACTTAATGATTTTATTCACACTAGTTATACAGTGGTTCTTGCTTTTTGTTCAGGAATCACATATGCTCATTTTTCTTATGCATGTGAGTATTTACCTATCTTCTAAGTCCTTATGCTCCAACTCCAGATTTCTGTGTGCAGATTTAAGACTTCCATGTTTAGCAATCAGAGATTCATACTCAGAAGCTTGGCGTTCATGCAGCTGTTCCAATTTTTCATGATCTTTGAGAAGCGACTCATACAAGGACTTCAGATCCTCCCGTTCCTTGAGCACACACTCGTTCTCATTTTCTAAAGCAGATTGCTGGATCAACAGTTGTGCATTCTGATTCATAAGAGATGTGCTTTGAGAATTAAGAGTGGAATTTTCAACCTGCAGTCATAAACATGTGACAAGAGCTGCAAATTAATTTCATACTCTGGATTATTTTGTCTATCTCCACCTGTTGAAAGATTTCTCAAGTTTAACCTTTAGTGTCTTAGCAACCACCTATTTATTCCATTACCTGACCACCTTTAAAAGACATAAGGTTTTTCTTATATTCCAATAGATAATTCCAATTCAAATGTCAATTAAAACATTAAGGTCTTCAACATTAGACAGATGAAAAACAAACATAACAGTTTTACTTTGTTTACCTCTGAAGGTATTAACCTAATATAGTGCCTGATACCTTAAAAATTTGACAACACTTAACATGCCTGCCATCTGACCTGTATCAAGCTAGTTTCCTTCTCTTTTATGTTCAAGACAAAACCACAAATTACTGTGGCTTCCAATACCCTCAGGGTATTTGTTAAAGGAAAAAAATCTATCACTTCAGTGCAAGCTGTTACTAAGGAACAAATCCCTTTCTGCTAGAACTGCAGCATTCTTTGCTACAGATGAGAAAGCCGAACCTTTTACTGGAAATGAAGTAATGTCTGATGGCATGTGTATGCTGTGGATTTCCCAGACTGGATCCTCAGTTTGACTTAGCTCAGAATTCTCAGTTATCCTTTAAGAACTACTTTCTCTTGGATCAGAAGAAGAAAGGTATCAGAAAGAATAAGAACATATTTGCCTAAGAACAGAACTACAGTCCATGTATACCAGGCTAGTTGGCACTTTGGACTCAGTTAATAGCTAGTCACACTTATTTTTATGAACATATTTTACCTTTCATTTTGATTTAGAGTTGATGGACAGTTGCCTTGCAATTTGCTTGAAGCTATGAGCAAAATAGCTGCACTCTCAAGGAAGGAGAACAGCTCCCTTTCTCTGTCTGGTCTATCATGACTCAGTCATGCCCAGAAAAAATTACATTGCTTGCTGAGGTTCACCACAGAAAAGTTGAAATAAAAATAAAATTTTAAAGACAGAAAACACTTTCTCCTCTTAACTATCTGTCCCAATGCTTCCAACTATCTCCAGTTAATCCATTCTACAGGCCTGTGCTGCTGTGCAATTCATGAGGCAAAAAAAGAACTACATGGATATTCCTGTGTTTTTTGACAAGTGGTATTACAAAATACTCAGAGTTCTGAATCCCAGAGATACTCCTGATCTGTTTAAAATGGTGTGTTTCCATGCCCACATCTATTAATTTATAACGACTGGAAAAGACTGTGTGCACACAAATTCTGTTTTGTTCACAGGCTCACCAGACACAAAAGGGAGGACTGTGCACTAATTAGATTTCCATGTGGTAGATAGAAAGTGCATCTGTGGTACAACTGTGTTCTGCCTTCCAGAAAGAAACAGGATGATAACTAATAGCATTCACAAAATGCATTATTTGTTTACTTGTTGAAAGACTCCATTATTTTATTTCCATACAATATCCATAATTTCTGACATTCTTTAATATTTTTGCTTAACTGTGTTAAGCAAAACTCTTTAAGTTGGTTTCAATTGTTAAGAGTTCCAAAAGCCCCTAGATCCAATAACAAGAGTATTTAATTTATTAGAGAAGAAAAAAGTATTTAATACCCTAGTTAAAATATTAAAAACATTTGAATTTTGGCCCCAAGACCTGCAGACTCTCCGGGTAAACTTTTTTATAATTTCCATAGTCACACATTACCCATTTTTGCCTCTGAATTACCTGAATTCAATATTCACATATTTACATAGTTTTCAAAGGTGCTAGTTTTCACTGTTTTTTTGTTTTTGTTTTTTAAAATCTTCAGTACTTACCAACATTCTGACTTTACTGTTAGTTATGGCTTTTAAAGTTTTTTAAAACTCTATTTATAACAGAAAAATTACTGAATTTTAGTGCCTCTTTGGTCACAATGCTTCCTAGACCTAATTTAGAAGTAAAAAATAAATTTAAAAAATATTATCTTGGAAGACTGGATAAAAAATGTATTCTAGTTCTAAGTATAAAATCAAGAGTTTAAACTGGACAAACAATTAAAACAAAGTTCTAGAACTGTTATTCTTCATCAAATTGTTTGACTGTTCTTATTACAGACTATATGCACATTACTTTTTTTCCTATGTCTGTAAGTAGAGGTGAAATGTGATTTACAACACATTATTGCCATTAGCTCTAAAGCCTTCATCTGAAAAAACTTTGTATTACTTTTATTTTCTCAAGCAGTATATGAAAATATTACCTGTAGCTTGGCATTTTGAGTCTGCAGCGTGGTATTTTGTTCTTGTAGAGAAACAGTCTGTCTCTGAAGTGCAAGAATCTGAGCCTGCAGATTGCTATTCTGTGTCTCAAGATGTTTTAATTGTGTCTTCAGTGCTTGCTTCTCTGCCTGCAGTGTAGCATTCTTTGAACATTAAAAAAAAAAGGAAAATTAGAGTTCACAGCTATTTACTGAACTTCAAGGAAAAATGCCATTTATCCAAAACAAACAAACAAGCATGACTTCCCAGAGATTTACAGGGTGCAGCAAAACTTATATAACAAAAACCTTATATAACAAAGCAATGCACCGATATTACTACAGGTTAAGATGCAAGAAATGGGTAACAGATATACTTATGGAAAACCGTGGAGAAATCTCCATTGACTCATGTAAATAAGGATTATATAAAGGGGATTTCAGAGATATTGCTGGATTCAAAAGGGAAAATTCAAGTTTCCACATTTCCTTTTAAATGCTGGCAAAGTGCTTCATAGCATCTCTCAGTACAGAATCCAGCTGCTTCATAAACAGTATTTAATTCACATTCTGCTTAGTACATAAATTAGGTGATAAAGTGTATACTTTCTTAACAATGCTCTCATTTGTATTACTGGAACAGCACACACCAAGTACTTCAAAGCAGAGTCATATTAAAAACATCTTACATTCCTTTCTACTTCAATTAATCTATCTTTAACTTTCAGTAATTCTCTAGTAGTTTCCTGGTTTTCTTTCTCCCACTTATTGACAGGCTGATTGTCTTCTCCACTTCTTGGAGGTGAATTCTGAACCATTCGTTCCTCTTCCTGTCTTTGTTTGAGCGCTTCATAGTTCTTTTTGACCTGAAATTATTTAGGACAAGTCACACTAGGTTGAGAATTTTCCATTTTCTACATTATACTTTATTACATGACCAGATCACTTTTCAAAGAACAGGAAGTAATATTTATATACACTATTTGTAAAGTTGCTTTTTGTCTATGTTTGGGGAGATGATGTATAAATAATTTATGGATAATGAAAGCTTAAACATAATAAACACTTAGGCTCATGGTCATATTTGTCCAGCAGGTAGAGACTTCCATTTTCTATTTTATTTCAGTGCTTTCAACTTTATCTCCCAACTTTTAAGAAGTAAAGAGATTCTATTTCTGTTTTAACTAGTCCACTAAGCCCATTCAAGTTAGATCAGAAAATATAACTTACTAAAAAATTCTTTTGCACTGCAATTTAAATCAACTTCAGATTACTTATCCAGCTGACATACTCAGTGACAATTAATACACTCAGCAGTAACTTCCTATGTCTTTTCAACACTGTATTGTTGCAGTCTTAAGAACCATTTATATCTTTGTGCTGCTTTACATTACCCAACAATGCCCATCTTTTGCTGTCTCACACAAAAGGTCAAGTGTGGAAATAACCATAGCTGGTGTAGGAGTAATTTAATCTTCTAGAAAAACTTTCTCCTTACTGTTTTAAGTTCCTGACGGAGTTGCTGATTTAGATTTGTTGACTCTTCTAAACGAGCCTCCAAAGCAGCAATTTTTTCTTCCTTTATTTCAAGAGACTTCTTCAGTGTGGATTCTAATTTTGACTCCAAAAGCTTGTACCTACTGATCAATAACAGACATAAAAAGTCTGTATTTAAAAAAAATTATACAAGGCATTTCAAGTCTAAAATGTCCTGAAAAAGCAGCCTCATAGCTACATTCAAAAATGCTGGGATGTTGACTCTATTTATAAGCATGAAGGAACCTCAGTATTAGTATCAAGTCCTATGCCTAAACCAAACAGAAGATGGTAGTCAACATTTTTTAATCCTTTTTTTCTTTTAAAACATATTAGACATACAAAGAAAACAAAAGTTCATCCATGCCAGTAGGGTGCTGGCTTTATTTGGATCATGAGTGTGCATGTGATGACAGCACTCTTCCTCCTGGCTCTGTTCCAGTGAATCCAGTGGGACCTGAACTAAATTAGAATGTGAAGTATTTGGAGAGAAAGACTGTCATCAATTTCCATTTCCTGCTAGCTTGCAAAGAGGAGGCACTGGGGAAGGAGGGAACACAGTACCTTGCAGGTGCAAACTCATTTGATGTAAGAATGTGCAAATTGTTCACTCAGCCCAGCTGCTGGTATTTTAAGACTTTTACCACTCCTAATGTGTAAAGTTCCTATTTTTTAACTATATTTACAACACTGTAGGTCACCTAAAAACCCCCCAAACTACATGTGTGGGAGAGAAGTGTCACATTTAGAATGTTTGAGTTTAGAAGATTATCTCCTGAAAACTGTGAGTGCAGGATATTCTAATGAATTATTAGCATTTTAGAAAATACTGAAAACCACACTCATTTCACTTTCAAACCATTCAGTCACTGCACATGTACTCTGAATCTGGAAAATATCCCATTACATTTAACCTCCTTGAGCTGAAGCATGCATTTACCTACAAATAAGATCTTCTGTTACTGAAAAGTTATACAGTTGTGTTGCAAACAAATAAAGAAAAATACTAGTAGCAGAGACCAAATATCTAGTTTCCCTTTAAACACCTCATAGTGAAATCTGGTACAAATATTCTGGCATCACTGAGATATGAATGAATACTTCAGATTCAGGATCAAAATCCATAGATCTTTTGTCTAAAGACAACAGCACTTGAAGGTAAGAAAAAACGGAAAATCTGACAAAAAACTCAAACATGGTCAGCTTAGGCCTCAACAGAAAGACTCTGAAGGGTTACCAAGAATATTCAATAAAAAAACACAAGCAGCTCTCTCCATTCAGGGAGAGAAAATTTGATGACAGAAATTAAAATGCTGAGAAGTAATTTTGGCTGTTATGAACTCTACAGGCCTGATGAAACAGCTGCTATTGCCTTTCCTAGGTACCAATCCAGGTACTTTAAGATGAATGAAATAGCTGAGACCCCTAAAAAGGCAGGACACTGGCTGAGTACAGTTTCAAACCAAACACTTTGAAAACAAATATTCCCCATTCACAATCACTCAGCTCTACACAAAGTTATTAACAGAAGGTCTGTATTTCAGTTTGAGAAGAACTTCAAAACAGCAGCATAGCCCAAATTTCTTCATATGTAACACAGCCCAAACTCCTTTACATCTAAGCCTGAGCTCAGAGGCACACTTTAGATAACATTCTGGGTAAGATTCAGGATAAACTCATTGCATAGTTCCCCACAGATCAGCCTGAACAGATACATCATACCCAGCCCGATACCCAAATATCCTGTACCATTAAATATTCCATCTGCTTTTGTGGTGCTTTCACATGGTCAGTGCAGGACAATCAAGTTTGCCATCAACACATTTCTAGACAGGCATTATCTCCTGCTGAAAGGCAATCCACAAAGAATTAAAGACGCTCTTAGGACAGTGCAGCTGAGCACCAAATTACAAGAGATCTAAGGCCAGAAGTAGACATGGACCAAGTGCAGGTCAACTAGTATGCAATTCTTCAGCCTACTTTCTGTGTTGAGCTCTCAATATGCAATATATACACAGCAAAAAAAATGATTCCTCAAAAAAGGAATACCCATTGGAAGAACACTAAAGATAGATGGAGGTAATGAAAATTACTTATTTGTGTAATTCCCACACGCACCTAACTCGGAAGCAAAGGGAGAAATGAAACAGGTCACAAATCAACTAACCTACAAGAAGTGAACCCAGAACATTTAATCTTTACCAGTATCAGCACTTCTAAAGGGTAAGTGCCATTGTCTGGACAGTAGAAGTAGACTTACAGATCTTTCCAGGTAGTACAATTTCCAAAAGCACCTTTACAGAACAATACTGTCTCCCTTTGTGGGAGGGCTCACTCCAACCACTTGGAATCTAGAATAGGATTTAGAGAAATGTTGCTCAATCTGGACTTCCTCATCTAAGCAGTTTAAGCAGAAGTCAGTTCAAGGATTCATTCCTCTTTGTATGGTATACACACATAAGGACAAAACAAATGCACACTACATGCTGTATGCTACACAGTAATGCTTAAATTGGAAGAAATCACACTAGTCAAAGTTTTGAGGACTTTCCTTGACAGAAGAGCCCCTCATCTGGGAGCTGAGAAAGGAAGATGAAAAGGCACCAGCTGAAAACAAGAGATGATGACAGATTCTCCCTACAGGATCCTGGCACCACCCCAGTAACAGAGTACTGGCAGCAAGAGAGGGAAACTGAAGAAGAAAAAAAAATGTTGTTTGGTCTTCTTTTTGATAAAGAAGGCTTCAAAAATCAGTCGGTTGTAATGTAAAAAGAAACAACAACAAAAAAACAAAAAGCTGCTGTCATGATCTGTGTTTTTGTTAAGAGCACAACTGAATAGCATCATGAAATAAATATTGGCTAGAAGCCTACACTAGTCTGCTTTTCTCCCATCACAAATTTTCCCTAAATCCCTGCAGGATAAAACAGAACATAACACACAACAGAGGAAACAGATGTCAGGGTAGCAGCTGCTTTATATGGGCAGGTGTGGTGGACTGATAGAGCCAGGATGGAGTTTTGGAGATGCTCAAGTATTGGATACTTCCCAGGCAGTGTAAACAGGAATGCAAACAGCTTCCTTTTGGTAGAAAAAATTAGATAGAAATAGAAAGAGAAGGAAAGAATGAGGCAGTTAAAGGTAACCACTCTGTGACAAAAGAGTAAAAGACATTTCTATCATTCAAGTAGTCAAAAAGGAAAAAAACCTATTCTTGGTCTATCACCTTTTATTGCTACTATTCCTGTTGCTAAATAGAACATAAAATATTTTAATTGTACATACCCTGTATCTACTGACATACTTCAAGAAATTTCTCACGAATACTAAGTGAGTGGTAACTCCCACAGACAGAGAAACATAAATGCGTAACAACTACCTTATAAGTATCAAAGAACATCAAGATCCATTTTGGGTCTATTAATGGTCCTTAAAATCTAAGAGTACACACAAAACCAATCTGTAAAACCATTTTTTCCTTAGGAATAAAAAAGACCCTCATTTCCACACTGCTTCAGGTAGCCCTTGACATTCTCACCTGTCATCATTGCTCTGTTCATCATGCAAGAGACGCTCCTTATTTAAGCCTATTTTTTCAAGTTCATGGGCAAGTTTTTCTAGATCATTGTTCATTTGTTGAGTCTTCAATTTTTCACTCACCAAGTCCTTACACAGGAAAAAAAAAATCATAATCAGGGTTACCACATAAATAAAACCACGTACTCTGAATTCTACGAGGACTGAGTCAAGAGTCTTTTATCACTATGTGACCTGAGTAACTCATAAACATTAACTCTAAATTTTCTTCCAATTACTAGCTTTCAGATACAGTAGATGTTACATTGTTAACTATCATGTAATTTCACTATAGTTGCTTCTGCCTTTCTGTAGAACTTCCCTCTCAAATTTAGTCTTGAACATTATGGTGAAGGGGAAATGTCTCAGCCAGAACAAAAGCTGACATGAAGAACCTGAAGCTCTAATCAAAGCTCCATGGTAGTCTGTAAGCAATCTTACAGAGTTAACTGTAACATGGTTATAAAATTCTGTTTTCTTATCATGATTATATGGATTTTGATTATCTAACTTTTCCCACTAAAAGCTGCTAACAGTACATAGATTATATTATTAAAAATACAAAACACAAGCTTTTTTCAAAAATACAGATATAATTTCTCTACATTACAAACAGATTATGATGGGAATGGTAACTAATTTCTATTTACCTCTCGTAAAGTGACAAGTGTTTTTTTGTCAATGGTAGCTCTTTTCACAAGTTCTTTATTTTCTTTTTCCAGTTCTTTCAGGCGTACACACGATTCCTTATAAACAACTATTTCTTTAAATAGAGATTTATTTTCCTTCTCCAGATTACTAATTTTTACATTGTTTTCTTCTAAAGTACCATCCTTAATTTCTGCTTGCTGTCGAAGCCGTTTGTTTTCTTTTTCCAGCTGTTTCTTATCTTTTTCCAGTTGAGAAGTCTCCTGCTCTAACAACTTATTCTCCTTTTCCAATTGCTCTAGGCGTTTACTAGAGATTTTTAATTCTTCCAAGTTCTTCTGAAGAGTCTGATTTTCAGACTCTAGATCTTGCAATTCACTTTCTAATTGCTGAATCTTCTTATTGCTGTTTTCCAGGGCTTTCTGTAGCCTTTGGTTTTCTGTGTCTAGGCCTTGGTAGCTGACTTCCAAGCGTTCAGTTTTCTTAAATGAGGCTTTCATGAGTTCAAGGCTTTTTTTAAGTTGGTCCTTTTCACTTTCCAGTTCCTTATTTTCTAATTGCAATTGTGCCACTTTAATGC
Organism: Calypte anna; assembly: GCF_003957555.1. Lineage (NCBI taxonomy): Eukaryota > Metazoa > Chordata > Aves > Apodiformes > Trochilidae > Calypte > Calypte anna. The sequence goes on along the minus strand of NC_044246.1, from coordinate 48,680,693 downwards.
TTGTACACTTCAAAGATTCAATTGTTCTCCTCAATTCCAAATTTTCTTCATCAAGTTGTGAATTCTCCTTTTCCAAAGATTCTAATTGAAAAGTGAGATTTTTTAGGCTATCCAAAGTTTTTTTTAGTTTTCTGTTTTCCATTTCCAGGTCTGAATTTTCTTGTTCCAAGGCCTCTATCTTCTCACAAGTAATTTTTAAGTTAGTGATTTTTTTCTGTAATGATTCGTTTTCCTTCTCGAGACGATGCAGCTCATTCTCAAGTTCTTCAGCTCTCTCTCCTTTCTCTTTATAGTGTTCCAATTCCTTCCTGACTTGCTTTTTTTCAAATTCAATCTTATTTAACTTACTACTGGTCTCTTTAATAGACTCATGAAGGATTTTATTCTCTTTTTCGATTTCTTTCATTCTCGCTTCAGCACTGATTTGTGAGCGTTGTCTCAGGGAAGCTACAGTTTGATTCAAATGTTCATTTTCTTGTTCTAATAGCTTAATCTAGTTTGGGGGAAAAATTATAAACTCTGGTGAGCAACATGTCAATGAATAATTACTTTGATGTATAAAATAAAAGCTACTATGTTAACAAGGTCCCTCTTAAGTTAAAAAAAGTATTCATTTACTCTCCTAGTATTTCTCTGCAGCATTACAAACACTCTGTGTGTAAACAGGCAGATGTTTTACAACAAAGTCAAAATGAATCTTCAAATACCTTCCTCTTGCATATTAGCAGATAATAAAAATAAAACTAACAAAACACACAAAAACCCCCTCTATTTTGCAGCTTCCTTTCTACTGTTCCAGATCAGTTTCCAGTGAAAGCAAATAATATTGGAATTATTTTCTCAGATAACATATTCCCAGATCTATTCAAGGATAAAGGAAGCAATTTAATCTTAAGTATTTCTTGATTTTTTTCAGTTACTCAAAATTATTCCACATTTTTTGTGTATGTAACAACACAGCAAAATCCAGAAAACTGTTTTAATCAATATTTATGAATATACTAATAACATAGCATAAGGGATGTTTCAACAATAAACTGTTTTGCAGAAAAGCAAAAGAGCTAGTTGCAAGGAAAAACAGAGAAAATTATAGACTGCTCTTTCATATTTAAGTCTGAATGTAACTATTAATTACAGGATCTACGGCTCAGTTCGCAGCAATGACAAACTGTTCTGAAGTGATTACTGAGTAACTAATTAGCAAGTTTCTAAAACCACAACTTTGTAACATGTCTTTACATAAGCTTGTATGCTACAGAACATGCATAATCACTTCCTATGAATTCTGCTCCTATAGTCCTAACTTAAGAAAAAACCCATGATCAATGCCTCTGTGATTTCTGATGAAATCCAATGAACCTTCCACAGTTCACTGTGATAAGTTCTGCACAGAATTTTAAAATTTTTTTAAGACATAAGAGATGCTGCTAACCCATCACAGGTCATAAGTATATTATTTTAAAGTCCTACTGAAATGCCAGTCCTACTGCAACACGATTAAAACAAGTTAAGTATCCCTGATGGCTGAGTTGGGACTTTATGACTTACTCCAGAAAGTTTTAATCTTTGTTGCCCCTAGAGTACACTTCTAATACATCACAAATTATTTTAACAAATAATTTATTTTAACAATCAACACTTCTGAACAAAACCAGCTGACCTATTTTCATTATAATTATCCTCTTATACCAAGCATAATTTTGACTTTTTAAAAAAAATTTCCTTACTCTAGAATTTAATTTCCTGACTAAATTGGGTCTAAACAAATTTTCAGGATTTTTGGAAGATAGTTTCCTGTTTTCCAAAATAGCGTACTTTAAAATTAAAATTTTAAATCCCATTCCTGTCAACCTCATCAAGTGGAATTCTGTAAGATTACTACAGTTCTAATTCTGAAGGACTTGACTACTAGAGATAGGTTTTTCAGAAGTTTCCATAGCTCTTGTTTCCTAGTGGTGCCTTCCATAGGTCCTCTCAATTGCCCTGCACACCTTCAAAAGTATCAGCACCAACCATGTGACATTAGTATCCTCCCAACTACAGTTCCTATCTTTTACAAAGACCCAGATGCTGTTTCTGCCAATTTAAAATTAATTGTCATCCACCAACAAGTCACAGCTAGAAAACATTCTAGCACTTAGGAATACCATGAAGATGGATATGATGGTTCCAACCCTGGATAAACAAAATGGAGGAACCAAGTTGGCAGCAGAGCCCCAGGTCAGATCCCCTGAAGGGACAGGCTGCTGTAATTCTCATTAATACTCTAACATTACTTCTAACACTGACCAGCTGTCTGGAATCCGATTTCCTCAACTGAAAGGTGTTTGGCTTCCCTCCAAAGTTCCCAATTTTCTGTTTTGGCTGAGCTACACCTTCTAACAACTACAGCAAATGCACAGCCCATGAATGCTACAGAAGCACTACAAAACACTAAAAAGCTCTAAAACTAGCAGTAAAGCCTCAGCTAAAAATTTTAAGTAATTTCTCTCACTGGCTGCAGGTTTTAGACAAACTATTTTGCTGTAGATATGTCCTTTTGGTAAACCTGTTCTGATTACAGTCTCTGTATGCCCGCAAGAAACTATGAAAGGAGAACTGCTCAGCATTAAGAGTTTTGATTCTGCTACTCACTTGTCGCTCTGAGTTTTCTCGAAGTGCTTCAAGTGTCTTTTCAAGCTGTGCTTTCTCTTTCATCAAATCTTTACTCAAATTTTGACTGTTCTGAAGACTTTGTTTCTCTTGGCTTATTTCATTCTCCAGCTCTTCAAGCTAGGGAAAGAAACATGTTTTTTAAAGTGTACTTAAAAATGACAATAATATTACTCTTGGCTGGGTTGAAGATGCCCTTACAAAATGAATAAAGCAAGTTAAAAGAAAGAATGAAATAGAATTTCCTATTATTTACCTGAAACAATTAATATCTTCTAGGAATAAATTTACTTCTGCCAGAATTTTCTCCCTGGCTCAGAAGATTATATTCATAAAGCAGTTTGGTATCAGAAAATCAGTCAGATGTTACTAGACTCTGGATATTTCCCCCAACATTTTTTCTTTTATAATTCTCTTTTAGTGAAATTTATACTGTTCCTCCAATTCCCTTTTAACTTATACAGGTTGTTTGATCAGTCTTAACTAGTTCAAGGGATACTGATGATGATTCCTTTGGTATTAAATATACAGGTGTGTCTGGTGAAATGGTTCCAATCTGTAATGTCGCCAGACAGCCAAATTATCTACAAATCAAACTGCCCAAGTGTGATTCTTCCATCACATCTAAGTTATAAACCAGTTATTTAAAAAAGCAAAATATATATTGTATTTTAAAACATTCATCTGCTGGAAGGTTTATATTCTTATGTCAGCTCCATCATTGACATTTCCCAATCCTAGAGTAGTCCAGATGTAACTTGGACCTCAGGCAAAGGAAATACTTCATTAAAAAATATCTGAATTATGTATTAGATTGCTGCTATATAACACTGAAAATAAAATCACAAAAAAAAGGTAGTCAAGTGGAATTTACTCCCCTGTGAAGCATTTAGTTGATCAGAAATACAGAAAAAGCATGGCACCTATTAGGTCTGGACATGAATTAAATCTCTTAGGACGAGAATACTAATGTTTCGCCAGATTTTGCTTTCCTCTCCATCTCCATTTGAGACTTTCCTGGCCACTTGCTTAGCAGACCAGTGCCAGTTTTCCAGGGATACTGGCACTTCTACTGATTTTTTTCAAAGAAGTAACTGGCCGAATGGCCTCAGCAGGGATGCAGTCCGACTGTCTAGGACCCAAATTTATTCGTGGCCTTTCCAACTGCCAGACGGGCACTGGGAGCAGAGTTCCAGTGGTCAACCCTCTCCATATCATATCTGTAAGACCTGATGTTAGCATTACTTTTTTTTAAAAGAAAGGGTGTCCAGATGGACTTTGTACACAGGATTTCTAAGACATTTTGTTTAAGTTCATGCTTTTTGCTGAAGCAATTACTCTTCAGAACACTGTTTTTAGGGGCAAATGAGAAGAACAACATGTCACCAGACACTGAAGTTGTAAAAAACCAGCATCAGACAATTACAAGGGCTTACTGTGGCTTGCTTCTTATACATTTTCCTTTCTCTTGTACCCTCCCAGCTGTCTTTCTGATACTGTACAGAAACTCAAAGCAGTACACAGGCTGTTGCAGAAAATACCACATTGTTAAGAAATGAGAAAGACATGCAAATATGGAATACAGAAGGGATTTCTTTCAATTTATTTTTTCTAATTATCTCTTCCTCACTCTTCTCTAAGAATAGTCTCTCTAATGTCTGACACCTGCTGAAGTAAAAGATACTTCAGAATATTATTTTATACAATTATTTATTATCATTTAATAATAATTCATTATATGTTATTTATTGTAATGCATAATTACTACACATTTGATGTCCAAGTTTCATAAATTACTTATTATGTCCCCAATTTCAGCATATTAATTTTTTTCCCCTTGCTGGTCTAAGATCTTCCTGAATAAACCAGCCATTTTTACATCATTAATAAAAAAGCATGATTAAAGAAGAGAGAAATCTCCAAGGTGCTCCTTGTTTTTTACATAAACTTACAAACATCATAATACCATTTATATGCCAGTAATACCTCATTCAAAATATGGCAATTCATAAAATTATCCCTTAGAAAGAAAACGACAAGAAACATTAGGCAACTCATACACAATTCAAACATATACTGATGATCACCTGTTTGCTAAGTCTTTGGTTTTCTTTTTCCATTTTCAGTATCCTTGAACTACTGCCCTCGACATTACCCACTGCACTTTGTAGTTCTTCTACTGTCTTCAGCAAACTTTGATTTTCCATTTCCAACTTCAGTAACCTGCTTGATGTCAGTTCATTTACTTCATGACCTAGTGATTTCTGTGGCACTACAAGAGAAAAACACCATTAAAAAGAAAAAAATGTTTATTAAGAGTTCTTGGACTCTGCGTTTTCAGACTTAAAAGATTTAGAAAACTTTGATGGTCTTTTCAATGCCTTCTGAACAGAGCTAGTTAGGTGAAATGACCCATTTCCTTAACCAACAGATAATGCTGCAGACACATAAAAAAGGACGTCCTACTCATCCTACAGTTCCTAATTACACCAGAGATTAGTTTCCTGCAACGGAGGATTTATCTCTAGAGCTCCACAAATCCTTTGTATGAACTAGATGCTTTGTATGTACTATCCAATGTATGACCAAACATGTTATATTGGAAGAACTAAAATTTTTGTCACAGTTATGTCTTCAAACAATTACTCTGAGAAGCCTTAACCAATCTTTAACTCTGAGAACAGAAAAACAAGACTTATGATCTGTGCTACATAGTATAACAGTCTGAATGGCAAAACAATGTAACTCCATGTATTTATCGATTTTACACCTCTGTTTAAGCAAACAAGAATCAGAACAGAGCCTTTTAGTGTAGGATGTATCTCCAAGGATACATGCAGAGAGCGGAAAAAACCCAACACATACACAACAAAAAGAAACAAAAAATAATCCCAAAACTGTCATTTCTCCAGATGATGAAAGCCCCTGTGCTTTAGAAGTCAGGAGCTGTACTTTCTTAATACTGTACAGCCACTCAGCTTTCAATTTTTCCATTTTATCAGTTTGCAAATATTACTATGTTTACCTTCAGAAAGTTCAGTAGTCCTATTTATCTGTTCAAGTTCCCAGCCAAGATGTAATGATTCATCCATACTTTGTTTCTGGGCCATTTCTAGAGTCATATTTTCCTCCATGAGTTCCTCAATTTTCTTTCTGTCCATATCACGCTCCTTAAAAATTATTTCACATGGAAGTTTAAAAACCTGTCTCAGCATTCACAAAATATTCTAGTATCTAGAATGCCACACAGAAATCCGAAATGCATTTTCTGATTTGCTATTACACATTAAGACAGGAAGAAAAAGCCATGGGAAACACCGAAAAGACGTGTAAAAACTAGTAAAGAAAAATATGCAGAGAAAAATCTCTTCTTATCATAATCTATGGCAGTGACTACTTATTCTTTCTCAAAGTTCACTTCTCAGAGTATCAAAAAAGAAAGCATGTACAAGAGCAGTTTGATAGCAAACACAAAAAACCAGATGGGCACAGAGAAGCAAAACTTCACCTACCCTAAGCAGCCATCTGACTATTTTGATGCAAAAAAGCTGCAGCAGGACTGGGTCCACCTGACTCTTTATAAAGCCCTCTCCCCACACAAGCTATTTTTTTATAACCTCCATTAACACTTACCATCTCCATATCATGTAATTTAGCTTTTAATTGTAGATTCTCTTTTTCTAGCTCATGCAATTTATCAGAACGGGCTCGAGTCCCCTCTAATTGGTCCTCCAACATTGTCTTTGTTTCTAGCAACACTTGATTGTCTTCTTTTAACTCCTGCAAGTTAAGAAATAAAAAAATCTCACAACAAAAGGTACTTCCTTATTATTACAACTTTGATACACAGTGTACTTAGTTTTAGAAACACCGCTGTAATGCTAAAGCAATCATTTGGAACCTGTAAGAGACTTTTAAAATAAAAACAGATTTACAGCAATTTCACCTTATGAAATTTTTATGAAAAGAAAATTTCATCTACCTTAAGAGAAATTAGATAGTCCCTAAACCATTAGGAATAGGTAAGGTGATAATAACCACAATAAAATCATAAATATACCTGTGATTTGAGATGGGACCTGAAAAGATGCATCACATATATGTGTGTGCAATATAAAGCTATATACAACATATAGCTATATATAATAACACAGCTAAACAAAAGGTTGACAGCAAATAAAGACTACAGGTGCCAGGCTCAAAAGAAACAAAAAGAAATACTCAAGACCTCAGGTAGTTGAATTGTGGAGCTGATGGCTACAAGATTCTGTAGATGAAAAGTGCTTACATGTAGTAAGACATTATCTAACTCATGCAAGAGAAGGCAAAATTGCTTCGAAGTTTCACCTCAGAGTAGTATTTCCTGAGCAGAGACTGCTGAAGGCTGTGAAAGAACAAGAGGAAAGTATCACCAAGTGCTTGCCCTGTTTTACTCTTCACTAAGCACCTGGCCACTGTGAAAGACTGGAGATGGATGTAAGATGCTTCTTTTCAGCCCATAATTTATCTTATTATTAGACTGAACTCCCTAATCTTTGGGCTGCAGGCAAAAGAGAGCAAAACTTCAAGAGAATAATTTTCTATAGGCCATAATTGGGTTTATAGGCCATTTAGCAAACTTACTTAAGCCCAAGGTCAGGGCATGATGCTGAAAATACAGCCACACTCTTAAAATAAAACCAGGCATATTTAAAGGCCCTACACAGCTTCATTTTATATATGTAGACGGTATTTTTAATGGAATCTGATGAAAACAGTAATATGTAAAAAACATGTAATTGGCAATTTTACTTATGATATAAAGGCAAAATTTTCAAACTTCAGGATGCAGTCAGCTGCAAAACCTGAAAAAAGACCAGTGAATATAACATGCATTTATCCTTCAGACTAGCCCTACACAAATAATAAATTAACTTATGATGTTATTATTTTTATTAAGAAAATCTACCTATTTAACATCTGCCTCTATTCAAACACGCTTGAAAAATCAGTTTGCAAGCAACGAAATATGTAAGCAAATTTTTGTGTTTTAACTAGTTTAAATGTTCTAGGAGAATGAAAATTCCACTGCTTTCAAATCCTGTACACCATTTATCGCTTTTCTTTTAGAATTTTTTTAACCATATGCACTCACTCTCTTGTAACAGTAGTTGATATGCATAGTGGACCTCTACCACTGAACTCAAGTTGAATGGCAATATCTTGATCAAAGTATGTCTAACACTGAGAAAAGATCTGGAGTTGGCAAGTAGTGACCAGCCTTTGTTTTTAAGCAGCACACAATGGCAGCTGTGGATCCTCCTCAAGAAGGGATGGTACAATGACAGTCTTTAAGGTCTGTATGTAGTGTATCTTGAGAAACATCCCTCAAATTTCATCAGATTATTTCACATTATGTAGTAAAATTTAAAAGCAAATTTCCAAAAGCAAGGTGAGGAATAAGTCAAGTTAAAAAAAATAAAAATCTTCAGAACTCTGAATTTTTTTTAAATTTCAAAAATGTCTAAAACTATTTAAAGAATGTTTTAATTGACACCTTATCTGTCACTGTAGTCTTTTAACTTTTTTACACTGTAGTCCTCTCGGAAAAAATATTAATGTCATTTTCCATTAAAAAGCTAGTAATTCCCATGTCAGTTGATATACTTTATTTCTGACTAAAGCTATTATTAGAAGTTTTGGATGAATAATTTACAACTGAATTTTAAAAAGATTTGAGTTTTGCTTTAGATTTTTTCCCCTCTCATCAATGTATTTTTCATCTGTAGTAGCTATATTATGCTGTGACATACGAAGTATACATCCACTAATGTTTTTGCTTTTAAACATTCAAAGAAAGAAGTATTCAAAGGATGGTATGTGATTGATCTTTAGTACTATGAGATTTTTCAGATGCAATTACTAGAATATCGGAAATACGGTATCACATCTAGGCAGCCATTCAGTGTAAAGAAAATCTGAGGGTTACAACAGATTGTAACATTGGCATATTGCTTAGGAGCTGCTGTATGAGAACCCATAGAAAGTAGTAATCTGTCCACCATATTTAAAACTGGTAAAGTTATAACTAGTGTATGAGATCCTGTTTTAGGGACTAATTTGAAGACAGATATGAATTAAGAACCCAGAGAAACTAAAAACTGCCTTGTAATGCAGAATGCTGCAGGGCTGTAGAGCACAAAATGCTAGGAAAGATGACATGTGACAGAAGAGAAAAAGGCTGCTACAAAAGGCTGTGAAAACTCCCATTAATGCCAAGCATTCATCTGATGTTGTATGGGTATATTAAAAAAACTTTGCTTCAAATGCAGGATGGAACCAGTTCCCACCCAAGCCCGTGAACCCAAGAGGCTACAGTGTAAGAACACTGTGTATCAGAGTTTAGCCCTCAATCTCCTGCACTTTGGCCACAACAACCCCATGGGGAGCTCCAGGCTGGGCACAGAGTGGCTGAGAGCAGCCAGGCAGAAAGGGACCTGGGAGTCTGGATTGACAGGAAACTGAACATGAGCCAGTAGTGTGCCCAGGTGGCCAAGAAGGCCAAGGGCATCCTGGCCTGTATCAGGAACAGCGTGGCCAGCAGGTCCAAGGAAGTGATTCTGCCCTGTACTCAGCCCTGGTGAGGCCACACCTTGAGTACTGTGTCCAGTTCTGGGCCCCTCAGTTCAGGAAGGAGATTGAGGTGCTGGAGCGGGTCCAGAGAAGAGCAAGGAGGCTGTGAAGGGATCCAGCACAAGTCCTGTGAGGAAGAGCTGAGGGAGCTGAGGGTGTTCAGTCTGGAGAAGAGGAGGCTCAGGGGAGACCTCATCACTCTCTACAACTCCCTGAAAAGAGGGGATAGCCACGGGGGGGTTGGTCTCTTCTCTCAGGCAGCTCCCAGTAAGACAAGAGGGCATGGACTTAAGCTCTGCCAGGGGAGGTTTAGGTTAGGTTTCTGATTAGGTCCTTTCCAACACATATGATTCTATGATCTTGAGTTTGGTTTTAGGTCATTTTTACACTAGAGAAAGAGCTTTGTACCAGTATGTCAACAACTACATGTAGGCAATTTGGTATTTTTTCCAATAAGCATTGAGTTCTCTCTGGTTTTCTAGTGGTTTGTTTTTGGTTTTTTTTCAATGACCACCTGGAAAATTTCACTGAACCTTCATTAGTTCTGATTTCCACAAGCAACTGTTTCTTTTACAAATTCTTTAACCTTGGCATTTGCCCAACAAATTTAACATTTACAGAATGATGAAGGAATCAAATCCTGCATCCTGGTAATTCGTTTTCTGAACTTCTAATTCATGACAGAACTTGAAGTCTCTTTCTTGCTTTAGGTCAGTGCATCTTTTTTTAGTATATTTTATTAATGGAATACCATTGTCCTATATTCATTTCTGCATAAAGCCACCATTTCCTCAACACTTAGAAAAGTACCTTCTCTTAGGAGATAGACAGGAAGAGAAATAAATTACTGAGTTTATAGAATATTTTTAATTAATTTCTGTGTATTCAGTCTCTCAATACACAACTTCTATCTTAAAAATAGGCTCCTACTAGTCTTCCTAGCCTAGAGCTACAGTGAATACTGCTGACTTCAAATGAAACTACATGACAGGGACTTATAGCTTAAAACTGTACTTTAGCAGAAAAGACTCTTATGTCCCAGAGTAAGAAGCTATAATACTGTTTCCACGTCCCAACCCATCAAAATAACTTTGAAAAAGCCACAGCAAACAAAAAATGATGGCTACTCAAGTGTTTGTTTGGTTTTTTTTTCCTTCACATACCTCCACTCTAGCTTTGTAGAATTCAATATCATGCAGCCTCTCTTTATACCGGCTGACTTCACTTTCAAGCTTGTCAACTCGAATCGCCTTCTCACGAAGAGCATCTAATTCATCTCTGTACACTCTGGCAGAACGGGCATCTGAGAGCAGATTCATATTCTACAAAATAAGATACAGAAAATAAGAGCAAGGATAATTTCACAGTAAGAAATGAATCAGATGTTTACCCTCACTATCAACAAATAGACTCACAGTATTAAGAAAACAAGTTAAAATTTGAGTGGATTGGTCTTGAGAAAAATTCAGCACATGTACATGCTTAGGAAATGCCAGTGGTAAGCTGCTTGAATGTGGAAATAAAGTTAAAGAAGAAATGCTAACCTAGCTCAGAATATGTTTCCAACATACTAGGACAAAATAAAGCCATATATTTTATGAGATCACATTCAGAGTGAAAAAAAGAAAATAAAAAAAAAAAACACACACACAAAAAAACAACCAAAAAACCCACAACCAAAAATCCCAAACATTAAAGCATTCCTACTAAGAAAAAACTAAATAAATCCACAATGTTCAGGTGATGACAAATTTCTTTGCCCACTTTATTTTTAACAATAAATTTACAAAATCCATACCTCTTGCTGAAGCCTCTTCAGTTCAGTTTCCATCTGTTCAAGTTCTTGTTTACAGTCAAGCAACTGCTCAGTCTTTTCCTCGCTTAAAAGAGAACACAAAATGGCTAAATATGGCTGCAAAACTTGACAATTATCTTGTTTGAGAAACAATATGTACATCTGTGAGACTTCTCTTATTTAATTCAGAATTTTATGAACATCAGAGTGCAAAACGTACGCATGCCATTATGCTTTAGGCATGCTTTAGGTTTCAGTATATATATACTCTTTTAAATTTGGTCAGATTTTTTGTAGTCTTTTAAAATCATTCACAAAGACTTCCTGCTTAAGCAGGGCTGAAAACATGAGGGAGCAGTGAGAGATTTTTTTTAAATAAGGAATTCTGTTGGTTAAAAAACCCAGTCAATACACATGTAAGAGTACCTGGGGAGTCACATCCAAAAGTGAACTTAGAATAACTTCAAAATATACATTTGAAATGTCTAAATATTTTCCAGTAGAGTCAGACAATGATCACTGACACATTCTGTAACAGATCAAGTAAAGCCAATTTGAAAGGCAATTTTATATTTTTGTAATATTTCTTTTTCTTAGAGAAGAATTAAGGTTTTCAGGTGCCTTTACTCATTAAAAAGTACATACAGCTTCATAACCTTATTAATTTTATGACAAGCATAATAAATTTTAATTTTATGGAAACAACCCAGTGTCTGCTTTAATGTATTTAGAAATTTGTAATAAAAACAATTTTACATAAAACACTAGAATTCTTACAGCTTTCAGTCTTAACACATATTTTTCAATGCTAAAAAAGGGAATTTGTTAAACAATGAGTAAGTGAAAGGGAAATAATTTTCCCAAAGATACAGAATATCTAATGCTCAAAATTCAGTTGTATCTCAGAACAAGCAATATTCATTGCTGAAAAAAACTGCCATATCCAAGATACACTGCATATTCAAATATGCAATATTATTTAATATTTTGGAATCAAAGTATGAAATTAAACAGCAGTAGAAAAGGAGGAAATAAGGCAATTTAATAGACTGAAATTTATAATACAGTCTAAAGGTAATTAGTAAAAAAATATATTTTTTTTAAACAAAACTAGGACAGTTGTTTTAAAAAGTTAGCCAATCTCACAATGAAAGACCTTTTTGCAACCATGCAGTATTTCAAAAAGCTCACTGACAGCCTTCTAGTATAAAAGGGTACATCTAGGTGTAGCTCACTGCAATGTCATGGTTCACAGGTGATACCAAAGCTCTCCCTCTCCACATGGGTGTTCAGAATCCGCTCAGAAATACAAAAATGTCTTTATTATGTTTAATAACTATAACTTTTCTATTAATATTCATATTCCTATATCATTACATTAATATTCATATTCCTATGAGCACACAGAACTTAATACAGAAAATAAGGTGTGCAATCTCCAGTTCTGGAGTTTTTGTATTAGAAGTCTCAAATCGCTGTTTTGCCTCCAACTGTTGGTACATGGTGCTGCAACAGAAATAATCTTTACAGGCCCTTTGTATGAAATGCTATTAGTTGCAAGTGCACAAACTATATGAAGGTTCATTGCCAAAATCAAATTATAAATACATATTAAGATGAATACGGTTAACTGTGGAATGAATCTAATTTAAAATTTATCATATACACACAGCATTTAAAACCAAATGCTACCAACAGACGTTAATTTATCAAAGTCTAGTATTTTAAATACTGCTACCCATAAAGGAAATTTATTTATGAAATTAATTCAAATAGAGTGCAAAATGTGAAACGTTCCGAGCCATCACTGTTGCCCTAATTGCATGCTTCAACTACAGACTAGAGAGGATTGTACTAAATTACATAGAACATACCAGTGTTCACTGTTTAGGCTATCTATTAACTGTCAATCAACATAATAACAGCAATTTTTTCACTAATTTTCTTGGTGCAGCTGTTTATAGAATATCCTGGGCGGGCTCATTTCAGTAGACACATAATAATACAGACATCAGAAAAAAAGAGCTCTATTTTTTTGTCCTCTATTCTTCAGGAAGACCAAGATGTAGTGGGGGAAGGGGATCCTCGAGTAAATCAACGAGATACTGAATACAACCAGCCAGAGATGATCTGATCAACATACCAAGAAGAGCAGACCAGCATGTTGCTAATTGAGACTTACGCTACCTTCAACTTTAAATTTAATTTTAACCTGTCTCCTCTCTCCATGAGATGGGTTGGATTAAAAAAATCTTAACTTATGCTGTTCCTAAAATACAGGAAAGCTACTACATGTCTTGAAATACAAATGGGAAATTTTAAGAAGTTAAGCTCAAACTGCACATACTTCATTTTGCTAAAACATTATAGCTTGGTGTAAGAAGAAATAGATTCTCCATTTGCCTATTATTGTTCTCTTTAAATAACTTCTTACTGCTGCACAGATTTTTTTCCTCAACTATGAGGACAAAGTACCCAGAGTCTTCATAAAACAATAATAAAAAAGGTTTTTCTTAAAATATGAAAAACAAAGAAACAAAAAATCTGTTATAGTGGGACTGATTTTTCACAGTACTTTGATGAGGCAAAGGAGAACCCTTACCTTTTAGCTAAGAGGTCAGCACCAGGGGGACAACAGAGCACTCCCTTAACTGCATGAATGGATCAAGCTGCAAACTCTAAGAAACAATAACTGACCTAAGCTATAACATTTATTAATTTTATAAACTGCATTATTCCTCAGACATAAATAACCACACCTGACAGTAAACTCGAAGTGGCTTTCTTTGCATCAAGGTTTGCAACGGGTCAAGAGATCTACTGGAGTTTGGTTCACATGATTTTTTTCCTTTTGTTTTTGCTTGTAGAGTGGCACAGCAAAGAGAAGTGGGACAGTATTAAAGGGAATGAACAAAAGTGCTGTGCAGAAAAGGAATATTCTACACAAAAAAAAGGGGAAGGGTGACAAGGAATTATACTAATAATTCTTCTTCCTATCCGCAACAAATTAAAGCCATGAACAAACAATTTCTCACTGTATTTCCAACAAGAACCACGGGACTTATTCTTCCTGCCTATAAGGAATCACTGAAGACCTATCTCTTTCTTAAAAAGCCCTTTTTTTACACCATGAATCTCTGAATGGTCAGAACACAGCCCCTTACTTCCAAGTCCCTACCTACTACTACCTACTCTGGCAACTGCTCTTGAGTGTGTCACCCCATAACTGAATTAACTGCAAAGCAAATCTCTCAGAAACATATGAATACAGGTATATCAAAACTGAAGTCAGACATTCATCAGTGCTAACAAACAACAGAGGAAGCACAAAGAAATTGCCTCTTAAACAACACGGATACAATGTGCAAAAGACAACACTTCATTAGATTAACTGTATTTCTGTAAGACAAACAATTTAGAACATAGAGCCCACTACTATATTGTAACATGCTCAAGAGATTGCTCATAGTCAGTTCTTCAGAAACTTCGGAGTACAGAATATGAAAAATTACCACAGCACTAGTGTACTGATTTCAGTATGCTTATAGTTAACACGTCAACAGAATTCCTAATACAAATAAAAACAAGTACAGATGATTAAAAGTTGCATTTGTCACACTGGTCCACAAATATGCGTATATGCTAAAAATATGCTTCCTGGGGTGTAGTAACTAAAAATAGCATTTTAAACTATAATTTAACATTGGAAAGATCCAAGAATTTGACAAGACTATTGTGTAAAAGCAGCAATATTTTAAACCCTTACATCTCCCAACACACTTCTACAATCTACGTGTACTCACAGCTCTTGCCTAAGCCTCCTAATCTTGGCTTTGGCATCTGCCAGCTCCACCGACAGGTGCTGCCTGCTCTCTGTGCGCTTCATGCCAGGAGACCCACAAGGTGATTGTGCTGCTGAGGCGTGAGGTAGAAAACGGAGACAGTCCCGTTCTTCTGAAAGCTCTATGATAGTCTAAGAAATTTTTTTTTTTAAATCAACACAATAAAGAAAAAGGTACAGAGCTGCATTCAGACAGACATTTCTATATCAGAAGCGAGTATCACTTACTGCCTTAATAAACCAAGGAATGAAATAAAGAAAGAATAACGGAAAAGTTTTGCCATGTAAGAAGCAAGAAGCCCTGCATATACCTCAACAGCTAAAGCAGACTGTCACAGCTATTTAAAAGTACCGTATTCTTAAATTACTCAAATTTAGGCTTTTACATCCACAAAATTATCATAGCTCTTCAGACGGCCTGGGTAATGCAATGGCACGAATTCCTTGAACATAAGGATAAATATAAATCTCTGAAGAAATTGGTGTTCTTCAGTAACAGCAGCATCCTTGCCAACTGAATAAAGCATTGGACCTATAGGATTATTCCTGTTTTATAATATAAATAAAGGTGTTATGCTAAGATTAATAACTCTTGCATTTGAAAGTATTTGGAATAATTGCAGTATTAAAATATCCACACTCGCTTGTGAAGTAAATCTGAGACCACCAGGAAGATTGATAATTTTTATAAATACATTTGCGTATCTTGATTCTCACACAGTACAATGATTGTGCCTCAAGCTATGATTGTAAAACCTCCTCTCCTACCATGGATTCTGCTCCAGTTCACTCAAACCTGTACAACAGGCATCCTTCAGTGACTGCTGCACAAACTGATGGTTTACTGATTCTGGAAACTTCAGCTGGAATTGCTTTGAATTTTTTGTTTTCAACTACAAAGGAATGTTTTTTCAAGTTGTTTCAGATTCTGGTTACTACTTTTGGGCATTAAGGAGTCCTTCCTTAAATACATTAACAGAACATACATTAAACTACTAGTTACAAAAAGTTGCAAGCTGTGTAATTTTCAAAAAAGTATTTCTATCATTGCTCTTAACCAACAAACCACATTCATACCTCTGAGTGCTCATCTCTTTCATCTATAAGTCTTTTCAAATGTAACGCCATATTTTTCAAAAGAGGTTCAATATACTCTTGTGTCAACACAATGACATCCATCCACTGAAGATCAAACACATTTTCCTGATTGTGAGTAACCTACATGGAATGAAATGCAAGAGGTAAATCCCCATCCTTTTCATATTATAAGAGTATAAAGGAAGCAGCAGAACATAAAGCTGAAACTCTACAGGTTAACTTCTCTAGACAAGGTATGAAAAAACTTTTACAAAAAGATTAAATTGTATGTTACAGTGTAGTTTCTTATCTAGCTGAAAGCAGTACCTTGTACTTCTGGCATAATAAAAAACAAGAGGTGACTGACACAGAACATATATTATTTATCCCATACAGGGAGACTGAATTATATTTTTAAAGTAAATTTGCATATGAAAATGTCACTAAAGTGTATGTTTTAATTCTAAGAAGTTCTTGAAGCTACATGCTTCCTCCCTGATACCTTTTTAGTAATGTAATCCAGAAGAGCCTGATCACAAAATCTTTAGTGAATCAAGTTGGAAAATAAAGGAATCTTTAGATTTGTCTATCTGATGGTTTTAATAATCAATTTGATTGCTCTTGAAAAAATCCAATTGATGTTATTAGGATACCATATTCCTCCTCATAAAAACCTAAAAGCACAAAAATAGCAGTATACCTCTTGAATATGGGCTGCCACAGCTGCTCTTGTGTCAAAATCCAGACCCTGGATTCTTTCAATAAATTCTTCTTTTTTCTGACACTAAAACCAAAGATATCTATTTTACATATTCATGTAAAAATCACAGGTAGTTTCAGTCTTCCTATTTCTAAGAGCTAAAAATAATTACATTGAAATTACAGTGATCAAAATTACTATCCAATAACTTTGATGACCAACAAAAACTTGGTTTATGCTATGCTAGAGTAATTTTAACAACTTTCAACACTAGTAAAATGATTAACAAAAACTGAAAAAGGGAAGAAGGAAGAGGTTTCTTAAAATAGCTACTTACTAAAATTTTATGACAGTTACACAAGTATTATTCACTGTCCTCTAGTACTCGTGCTGCTTATTAAAGAACATATGACTGATCTATTTTTCAGGTTAATTACCTGAAAGGTACAAACTCTCCTAATAAGAACAGTAGTCCATCAAGAAAGTTAGTAAAGTGAAAAAGTTTCAGTAAGATAACTCTTCAATACTTTATCATTTTCTTCCTGTCTTTACAAGTAGCAAGTAAAGTAACTATTATATTTAATAAAGTGTTAGAAATCCTACATATGCAGTTTGCTATAGTCATACAAGGAACTGTAAGAGTTGCACTGTTTTTGCCATTTTATCTGTAAGAATATCCAGATTTTCAAGAAATGCAATAGATTCAACTAAAGGAAGGAAGGTAAAAGTTACGTGCCATGTCGGGTATTAAAATTGGTAACACAAACACTGCATATTAAACTTACCTGAACTGCACAGCCAAGTAAGAGCAGGAGGAGTTTTTTTATTTCTTCAGTACCTGGCTCTAAGAAGAAAACAAGAACAAAAAAATGGCAGGTGTAAAATGGTAATTTGAGTATCTTCCTCTAAGTTTTCTTGTTATTTTCATAGAATTTATTTGAATTTCGTTTAGAAAACAAGAAGATCAAGAAAACCACATCTTTCCAGCTTTCAGCTTAGTCCCTTTAACTGCCAG
Organism: Calypte anna; assembly: GCF_003957555.1. Taxonomy (NCBI): domain Eukaryota; kingdom Metazoa; phylum Chordata; class Aves; order Apodiformes; family Trochilidae; genus Calypte; species Calypte anna. Next base: position 48,663,001 of record NC_044246.1, on the reverse strand, counting down.
CTTTCAGCATTAACAAATACCTCAAAATCTGTAATAGTTTCAAGTGGAAAAAAACATCATTTCAGTAATGCAAGACTCGAGTGAATTTTCAAAAGCACTTTGGAAACCTACAATCAACTGTTCAACTGTAATCTCAGGTATCTCAAGGTATTTACAGAAGTGCTTGAATTATTTGCCACCACCAACCTGTAAGAGTGAGGTGACAAGCTCATATAAACTATTGAGTAGAGCCATATTAGATATTCATCTGCACATCTAAAAAAAGAAATAAAAATAAAAAAATCTAAATCTGGCCTTAAGCATCTTAGTCTCCAAAAGAAGCTTAAAGAACTCTGTTGACAGATTATTTTTTTTTTTTACTCCTTTACATACAAAAAGTCTACATCATTCTACTAAACATGTATTATATCTAGAATATAAATGCCATAAAGTGAACGCTTGAAGGATGGCAAAACAGCTTAGGCTAGCTGGACTTAAACTCTATATGGTCAAATATAATTCTGCCTTCATGAAGCATAAAACACTAGCCATTGGGCCATCTAGAGATAAAAGGGTCATAATAGCATCCTTTTGACAAGGTACTCTGGATTTCAGCCAATAGTTTATTTCATTGTTAGCTAAGCAATCAAAAGTTATGCTGTCAAACACAGTAATGCTGGATTTGGCCAAAAATGTGACCTGCATTTTTCTGCAAAAATATCCTCAGCTGGTGTAGCTACTGCCACCACAGCAGTACTAATGTGTGCACAGACATTCTTCAACTTTATCTCAGTTACTAGAGTCTGTTTTTTAAAGGACTCTGTAATCACAAACAGTGTCCAGTGATCACGAGAATTTTCTATAAGAAAATTCAACCAGAAAACTTTCCTCCTGAAACAGAAGTTTGCAATCTCCATCTTTGTTGGGCCACTAAACCTATTTTGGATGAACTCTGACAGGAAAGATGTAACCATTTACATACAAGCACTTGAAAAATTATTGCTTGTTCACTACAGTATTTTCTAAGTGAAGCAAATGTAAAATTCGTCTCAAAAAAGTTGAAGCTATGAGATAATGTTGATCAAAAGAGGAAATAGAAATCAAGAAAAATCTAATAGTATACATAAATCTTAATGTCTTTGACTAGTTCTCAGTAAAGAGTCAAGCCTGCTGGCAAAAAGCAGAGATGAAAGAGACAGATGCTGAGCTTCTCCACCTTCCTCATGGCTTATGGAGGTCTCCGTGCTATGCAACATTAAGTAAAGAGCTTTTTTCCAACACTGATTCAATCTGCTGCTTTTAGAGGAAGATATGTATAATCACAGTGAATTTAATGTTTGAATTCTTCAAAAGAGGTTTGTCAAGTAGATTCACTACAAAGAATATGTACTCAAATTGGAGATTTTACACCATTTACATCAACTTGTATCCAAAAGACTCAAGACCCTCTTGCTTTGGAATAGAAACCACATTTTTGTTTTCTACCTTTTTTCTGCATCACCAACACAGAAAATAGATCATTCTGTTTTACACCCTCCAACTCGTTGCTTGAATTTTGTCCCTATCCTTTGATCTTCCATACACTCACTCTTATCCCTGACTTTCATGTCCTCTGTAGCCTTCCATCCTCCCCATCTTGCTCCCTTTGAAATATAAACAAACTGGTTTTAATCTTTCCCTTGTTAAAGAACATTTGCCTCATCATTATCTTGATTTTTCTTTTCCTTTGTATTTTAACTTAACATTTACAGTCACAGCCTGTTTCTTGCCTCCTCCAGTTTCTCCTCAACCTGGCTTTCTGCCGGTTGGCTCAACTGAAATGGTTTTTGATGAAGCCTCTGATGACCTCATTTTTACTGAAGCCCAAATCCAGCACTCTATCTGCATCCTCTTTGATAAGCCAACCACCTCTGAGACAGTCAAACACGCTTCTCTTCCTGAAAGCTTATCTGCCCTTTTCTTCTGCAATTTATGGTCCTCTGATATTCCTTTACTAATTGTTCCTTAAGCACAAAGTAGTGCAAAGAGGAAAAACTGGGAGATATTCCTGGGAAATAATACAGCTACAGCCTAAGCTTTACAGGACCAAATCAATTGCTGTCAGAGAATCAACTTGTACTATGGAGCTTTTCCTTGATGCAATCAGACTTACACAGTAAGGCTCTCAACAGGTCTCACTTTGGTTAGATTTTGCTATACTTGCCCACAGAAGACAGAAAGCTTAAAAATCCCTTTGGGCATGAGGTGCTCTTCAAACTGAGCCAGCAAGAGCAGTCTTAACTTTCAAAGGGGAAATGCTCTGGATGGAAACAAAAGAACAGGTCTACTTTCTGATTCAGACCAAACTCCAGGATGAACTCATGCAGGAATCTGAAATATCTTCAAGAACATTGTCCATACATAACAAATTCTTTCAATATGTGGGCTGTGCTACTAAAGCCTGCATTTTTTTCACAAATCTGACAACAGCCTCACAGGAGAACAATGTGTACACCACCAGATACTCCAGTAGCCAAACCACAAAAGCTACACAAACTTAGCTGAGTTAAGATCTATTTTGTCTCAGTATCTTAAAGAGAATAAAAAACATCACTACAAAAATAGAACTATGACCTGGTTTTAAATCTGCTTTTCTACTAGATGTGGTCTCTATGTAAATCCATGGAGTCTTCTGAAAACCTTAAAAGTCTGGAATAAAAATATTCTTTTCCAGAATAAGAGACCACATTCACACTTTTTCGTGCAAACGATAGATTACAGCATCTACACATAGAAAAACTTAAAAGGCTACGACCTGAGAAGCAAAAGCAGCAATATTCAAAAGCAGAAAGTAAAACAAAAAAAAAGATAAAATCACGATACCTACATAAATGGGATAGATACAGATGGGATATGGAAAGAATCAATGTTATGAACCCTGGAACTGAAATTAGAAAACTGAGGTAACACAGATGGCTCTTGCTCATGAGGAAAATCTTGTCTCACAGACACAGAAACATGGCATATAAGACATCTTAAATAAAAAATTAAAAAAGCCAGGGGAAGCTACACAGCCTGTTAGAGTAGTTCCTAACCTCTCTGCTGAGGTGCTAGAACATCAGAAGAAGAACACACTAGACCCAAGTAAATAAATTCTGCCCAATCCATAGTGGTTCCACGCAGGCCAGGTGTGTCTGCTCCGTGCTTCTGGAATTGAGAGCATGGTGCAGAGATTCCCAAGTGGCTGTGGATAGTCAGCTGAGTCCATACAGGCTAATTTTCTTGGTCTGAAAATTGCAACTCTCAGAGCTGGAAGCAGAGAAGGTGGGAGCATGGAGAAGACAGTATCAGTTCAGGGGAGAAAGCAAGAAGGTAACTGCAAAATTTTTCAGGTAACGATGTAAGAGAAGCAGGAGAGGTTTTGGGAAGGAAAAACAAGGATTAGGAGTTGGCTCAAGTAAGATGCATTGAATTGCCAAGTTTTCTTAGGGCTTAGCTAGAGAAAGTTGAAAGCACAGTAGCTGGGAATACATGAAACTTATACTTCGTGATTATCAGTGGCTCACTGGTTGCTGGGAAATACCCTTCATTTCATTATAAATCCTAATGACAGTCAGTGCAGAGGTCTGGACAGAACATGTATTTGTAAAGTGTGGACATTTGGTGTGAACAAAGAAAATGTTATTCATCCTTATTAAACCACTAATTTGCTAGAAGTATTTACTCAATCTTCTGTTGAAAGGTTTGATCCTATGACTTACACTTCCAGTGAAGTAATACAAATTATCACATCAATGTAAATTTTCATCTTAGTTAAAAATAAACTTACCAGAAAAAGGATTTTTGCCAATTATTAATACATTTGGCAAAGACATCACAATCAACTGCTGCAAATTCTCCTAAAAAAGTTAAATAAAATGTTATTTAAATCAAATGTATCAAACAAAACCAAACATCAAATACTACTAACCATCACTAAAGAGAAATTAATATTACATAAGTAGTTTAATACAGTAGTTTACAGTCTTAATACACACATACCGAATGCGTAATTATTTGGACTCTAATTTAAAAACTTTGAGTATAAATTAATATAAAAACTTTGCTTTATTGGTTTGCAAGATCACCTCAACATTAATGACCTGGCTTATGGATCTTAAACCAACTAGATCATCTGTCTCAGAATGTAACAAAACTAAATAATAAGTTTTCACGTTTTTTTCACTAGTTACTGATACATGTTTATTTTATTTGCTCCAATTTGCATTATACTAAAACAGATCAATTTCCTCTATTTCATGTCCATAATCTCAGTATCCTTGCCTCGCCCTTGGATGGAAAGCTACAGGGTTTTTTGTTGCAGTTATTCTAGGACAATTCTGAATATAAAGGTACAGAATCATTTGCATGATCAGTATGAGTTTTAGTTTGGCAAGCCTCATAGGTTCAAGCAGCAGCTTTGCCTATCTATTCCATATATTGTATCAATGGACAGTTTCTGTCAGCCAGTAATGGCTGTAATCAGGTCAAATCCTTAGTCTAGACAGAGTCTAATTCTCCTGAAGCAGAATAGTCTTTCCTCCTGTTGCCAGATGTTCATCCACAGCAGATGCCATCCTATCTGTAGCTCAGGAGTAATGGTTTTTGTTTTTCCATAGTGACAGAGTCACTCATACATACAAAGTTCATACTCTAAAGCAACATATACCAGAATCATGACTGTTTTGCATCCAAAAGGCTTGTACTAGGTGTCATATTGTAAACTAAAAAAGTAACAGAAGAAAAGTAGACTTCTTTTATGTTAAATTTGAAAAATTACAACATATCTTGATAAATGCCTGTAGAAATTATTAGCCATAGCTATACTTGACAGCTGTTACCAGTTAATATAGGAGAGACAAAAATATATCTGAATTAACACTATATTAAACAATATGTACTCTCCTTGCACATGCCAAAGACAAATTGTAAGTGAAGAATAGTTTTAACCGGCTCAAATAGAATTGATTCCATCCAACCATGACTCTTACACTTCCAAGATCTTGACAGATAATTTTCAACTTAAAAAAAAAAAAAGCTATGAAGTGCAAAACAGGAAGTCTTAAATCAATGAAGAAAAGGTAAAATGTAAGGACTTCAAGGAGTAGTCATAGCTACTAACAAAGAAAATCACAAACTTTAGGAACTGGCTTGGTGGTATTTTTGTTGTTTTTTTGTAGTTGCTCAAATAATTGCATGATGCTGTTATAAAGTTTTTCTTATTAAAAAGCAGAGCACAAGCAGAGGTAAGCAAGAAATGTGTTTTCTATGGACTAATGACATTATCACCTTTCTTAAAACACCTCTGCCTTGCTTCAAAGATGTCTCCCACCTTTTCTGTCACATGGTTTTAACTTCATCAGTAAGCTTGGTACCACTCACCATGTGTGTTCACTTTTGAATGACTGATTCTATTAAAAACCTGAACTTGGAGCCTATGTGTCCCAAAGTTCACATATTTCTTTTAACTGTTGTCTAGCCTGCAAAAATAAACTCAGCCTATTTACCCAATTCTGCCTCGCATGAACTTTTAGAGCTCATTAGCATTTATTTTATTAAAGATTCATCTGTCAAATGAGGTTGACAGAGCACCCACAGGAGTCCCAGAAGTTCACTTTAAGTCTCCCAAGCCCACCAAAATTTACAGGAGGATCAGTCTTCCTGAATTAGCTGCTGGGAACAATTCCACAGTCTTACACTGCTGGGAAATGCATAGGCTCAAAAGACTGGTCTGGGACCAGCTGAGTTTTTGGTGATGCTCTTGGGAAGTAAAGCAGCTCCACTGTAAAAATGTTACAATACTTTAAAATGTTAATCTTACTATTTTTACTGTTAAAGGCACAAGTATAAAAGAATACTAGAAACAATTCTAGGCAAAACAATACATGAAACAGTCACTGACCTGATAGTAAGCTTTTATCTGCTTCACCAAAATAGACAAATTTTGAATCCTTAATGATGCATCATTGTTCACTTTTTTGTTTATCCTCTGATTAGCAGACTTTGGATTACTGGGAAAAAGAATAAAAAAGAAAATTGAATAAACTGAATATTACTCTTTAAAACTCTCTATACAACAAATGATATAGATAATGTGCCAGCACAGCAGTTTCTTGTCTTGGTTATCAAGCTAGTTTTTCCCTCCTGAATTAAATAAGGAACTGCAGAAGTGACTGCCAAAGGCAGAAAGAAGGAACTCGAAACATCCATCTCTGATACAGCTGGCCAGATTAGCACCCTTTTTGGCTATTAATGCAGTTTATAATTGGGAGCACCAAACACAATTACCACAAAATTAATGTAAGAGGAAAGTTTCTGTGGCTCTGCACTCCTCCACAAGCAGCTCTATCCCTGATGGAATCCAAAAAGCAGAACACAGCCACAATACAAATATTTGACTGCAGACATGGAGAATCATTCTTGGCTATGCAGGCAATACCAAGGAACAGAATTCAGGCTGGTTACATTAATGAATGTCTATACACTGAAAAACTTTACCATGCTAGACTACTACCACTAGGCACAAAACCCGAGTTTTCACTTCTAGAACAGTGAAGACTATGAAACATATTACACTAATACACACTAAATTATGTTACATTTATTTACAGATGACAAAATCTGTCAACACAGGGATTACTAATTGGAGTTTTTGTCATGTAGGCTCACATACTATCAGACTTCTCTCTGGTTTATCTTGGCTTCAGAGAGGAAATCAATCCTTTTTTCTTCAAGAAGTCAACAGATCTGAGAAAATGCAGATGAGTCACCCTCTTCCAATACCTCATAACATACCAAGTTATTAACCACATACAAGACAGCATGATAACCATTCATTGTGATTTTTTTAAGGAAAACAATCCTGATCCAATGTAATTTCCCAACAAACCCCTGGAAAAAGCATAGAGAATTTATGAGAAACAGCCAGTGAGAAGTCCCTTAGCTTTTGCAAGGAAACTTTATACCAGTGCACAACACAACTTCTGATATTTAATTATATTATTGCATTTAACGATATTATTATCAAACAAATGTGCAGCTGGCTGAAATACTGCACTCAAACAAGAAACTACCAACTTCTCACTGTCAAACTGGAAGTTCCTGCATGGGTGTGTGCCTGCTGGCTCTGGTTTTATTCAACACTGCAATTAATGATTCAGACAATGGAATACAGAATACGCTTACCACAACTGCCATGGGCAAAAACTGGGAGAATAGGAAAGAACCCTGTAAAGAATACTATGACAACTGAGAATGAGCCTGACAAAGCACAGAAGCAGCATGACAGCAGTATAAAGGATTTCAGTAACAACAGGTAGGGGCAAAGGAAACAAACGCATAAAAAAACCCCAAACCAAACAACACAGGAAACAACTGCAGGAAAGGAATAACTTGCTATAATACAAAATAACCTGAATACTGTAGTGGATTCAATCAACTACCAAGGAAAAAGAAATGCCACTGCCAAAAAACCCACTAATTCTTCATTTTTTTACTGCAAGCATTGCCTAAAAGACAGATACTATTCTGTGTGTGGTACAGATAATGCTTCAGTTACTAGTCATGTGTCAGGGCAGGCCTGCATGTATATTTTTTCCTGCAAAGGCTCATTGCAGGTCTTCCCTCAATTACATGGGCATCTGGTATGGCCAGGTGACATACAGATACATCTGCACCCAAAAAACAGGAAATGCCTAGTGAGAAGCACACCCATCACACAGTGTAATTCCTACAGTCCCTCAAGAGACCAAACAGACCAGGTTACAGGTCAGCATGAATTATCTTGGCAAAACAGGGCTTACAATGAAAACTTAAATTTTAAGTTACATAAGAAAACTTTCATTTGCCTTTTTTCTTTGGTTTTAGCATATTAGGATTTTTTAAAAGATACATTTATGACTTTTCTTCAGTTTATTGCTGTATGAATTTCCTGGCTTTTAAGCATGAATAGAAATAACATAGGAAAAGCAATGCTGAGAAAGCAAGTTCCATTTAAAACACACCTTCAACACACAGTAATATTTAAAAGAACAGTAGTAAGCATAGCATCTTTTCTCCCCTCATATATATGGATATAATCTAGGAAAATTAGGACACAGATTCCTACATGGATAATTGCCTCATTCCTAAATGGTTATCTTAAAAATCCTATGAACAGTACATTTTATAATACACTAGCCAAAACTATATGACTAAGATGTCACCTTGGATCTATTAATTCAGCCAGGTTGTAGTGGCAAAAGGAACTAAATGGGCTAAAAGCGATTATGCTTTGCAGATGATGTGTAAAACCGAACTCCGTTCCAAACTGAATTCATTCAAATTTGTTAAAATCAGAAGAGAAAATCCAGCATAAATCCTGCTGACCTGATGGCATACAGAGATCAGATGAAGTCTCCTATGTCTGCACTCCTATCACCAAAAGGCCGATTTGGGCCCTTAATCTTCATCTTTAATCTTAATGACAAATGGATTATCTCCAGGCTTTTTCATCATCTTCAGCAGCATTTCTACAGCCATATATTTTCAATGACCCTCCTCTTAGAGCACATAAAACAGACAGTAGAGTTTCCTAGATACTGTAATAGTTCTTGCTTTCGTATCAACACAAAAATTAGAGTGCAACCACAAGTATTCAAAGCACAAATGTCATAGAAGCTCAGGATTTACACTCTCATTTCAAAAGTTATTCTAGAACATTTACAGAGATCTTGTCAAAACAAAAACTTACACATTTGTACAGCACTCTGTCATCATAATGGTATGTAAACATAAATCTTTACAAACTTTTAAGACACTCTAACTTTCAGAACACTACACATGGGAAATTAACACTGAAACAAATTCCTAAGCAACAACAATTAGTGACAAGGATACCTGCGAAGGAGGAAAAAACAATGGGCAATTACAGCTCAATATTTCTCTGGATACAAATTCTTAACTCCCCACCTTTGTCACCAGCGCTATCTTCATGTTTGCGGGACAGTATTTCACTACTGGCACTTGCATACACCACAGACACAGTAAGTGAGCTTTGTGTTTTATTTGGTGATAGGTAAAAAAATTTTGAAATCATTAGTCCTCTAACATCTGGGCAAGATCAGGAACTGTAGGGTGTCACTATATTTGTACCTGGACTTTGCTAATGAATATCAGCATTTCTCCTCACAATACAAAAATAAATTATTTGCATCTCTCAAATGATGCACTAACAGATACTGTGGGAATCTGATCACTTTTCAACATTTTAGCAGAAACTCAGCAACAACACTATAGCAAACCATACCTATGTTTCATCTCCTTCATTTTAATCCTTAGAAATTCAACAGTGCATGGATCATCTCTACCAAATTATGCATTAAGAAAGAATCAGAAATTCAGTGGTCTTAGCATCAAAGTTAATGCTGATATGTGTAAAAGATTTTTTTAATCTTTCAAATTTAATGTTGATACATGTAAAAGATAACTATCTTCCAACTACTGCTGAAAGTCAAGTAACATTCCTTTATTTCCATCAGTTCACCCCATGTATCCTTGTCTCACATTTTTTTTATTGATTTGTGGTGCATACCTTCATCTATCACAACCAACTCAATGGCTGACACACATTCCTTACATGTTATAGAAATTCCAGGCTTCTTTTTTCATAAAAGTTAAACTGTTTTGGGTCAAAATTATTCATTCCTATATGTTAGAACAGAAAGCATTCAGCTTTTGTTTTGTTCGGGTATTTTTTTGGTTGGTTGGTTGGGGATTTTTTGGCATGAATTGCAGGAAAGAGTTTACTAAGACTGTGAACTTTACAGATGTGCTCTACAACTGTATCTTTATTTTCTGGTGCACAGAAGAAATCTATTTTAGTAATCCTAAATTTTTCCAGAAGATTGTGGTGACAAGTCCAACAGAAACCCAAACCCCAAAGCTTCCTTAATTTTCAGCATAACTTTCAAACAGATTATAGTTACAAGAAGTTTAACCTCCTGCACATGAGGACCAATAAAATCAAGTTACTTAAATACCAGTACATTAATTTTTAATGTAATGAAACATATAGCCTCAAAAACTTTCTATAGCTAGTAGGAGGTTCTATTCTTTGATTTCAACATGTTTTTTTTTAAGATTGTCATATTGACCCATTATTGTTTGAAGAGGGAGATAAATTGTCTTTAACACTCTCAACCCATGTTAGCAACCATTAAGAAGACTTGTACTTGGAAAAAAACATTGTTTCTCCCTCCTCCTGAAGTGAAATCCTGCTCTCCACAGTGCAAATGCAACTTTACTTCCATGCTATGGCAATTTAAACCTCCCTAACCACATTATCTCATTAAATGATTATACTTCATAAACACAGAATATTAATAGACTACCTACTAAAATGACCCACATGTTGAAACAAACATTTAAAATATAGGCCACTTGGTAGAAGAATCCTTCTGTGTTCCCAAATCATGTCATGCATTTCTAGCTTTCAGGTTATGTTCGAACTGTCAGTTTTGACTTGCCAAAGTCAGAACAGGCCTGATGGAAGACTTCTTGCACAGTGCACTGTTATCAAAAGAACTGTGATTAGGTCCTCCATCAGGAAATTATTTTTTAAAATAAACCCACCTTCACTCCCAATACTGATAAGCAGGCCTCATTCTCTCAAGGCCTCAATAGGCTCCTTAATCCACACATCACTTAAAATAATCATAATTCAGTCTATATAGTCCAACTTTTCAAGTCCTAGTGTCTTAATTCATTCCTCTCAAACAGAAAATAACGTTGCATGATGTTAACTACACATTTGCCAATACATGCAGTTTGTGCAATTCTATTTTGTCAGACTGGTCTAAAGCCAGAAACAGACATCCCGATAGATTTTCTTATCAAATATTTTAAAATAACTATTGAGAAAAACTAGTGAAATAGGATGCGTGAATATATTTCACACAAAGATAAAATCACCAAAATCTGCATTGCTTTCAAGAGCATTTATCTTTAAATTATTTTACTTTTTTTCTTAGCCACTTTATTACAGATTTGAATAGATTTCGTCTCTAATTTTTTATGACAACAGAATTTTGTAATAATTACATGTTTATTATTAATAAACAATTTTTCTTATTAGAATACATTTTGTCCAACACCACTGAAAAAAAATGGTACATGTTGCTGGGGATAAAACAAGATGCAAAAGAAATAATTTTGAAAATAAATCAGTTCTCAAGTAAACCTTTGTAAAAGGCAGCTTTAAAAAACATATTTTTAAACATGCAACATTCTAGTGGCTACTGTGCTACTGAATTCTGAACCCTGAATTACTTCTTTTATTAGGTGGAGGTACTGAACTGCTTCAGTAGCAAATAGCCTAGCAAAATAGGGCAAATCTATCTGGAAGTCAATAGGAAGCAGAGCAGTAAAAGATAGCCCTAAGCAATTTTACATTTAAGAGCAACCTACTTATGACAAGATACATTAATTTCAGTAGCAATAAACAGACAAGAACATCCATCCCAATACTGCATTAGTTTAAAACTACTGATTACAGTGTGAACTTCGGTGATTTTTAAATATTTACCAGTGTCATAAATTACAGATTGAGCCTCATATAATCAGGGATTATGTGTCTTTAATTTTTCATTGGCCAAAATCTATCTATCAGATATGGGAATGTGATATCTTAATGGCTTCATGCTTAAATCTATGCAGACTGCAAACCAGTTGTGTCCTCTCTTGCCATCTGTTCCTTGATGATACTTAATCATTAAGCCTAGCATTATAACGCACCCTAATTTTAAATATATCATTGTTTCAATGTATTTTTTAAGTATGGTGAAACACTGAAACAAGCACAATGGAAAAAAGCTCTACACAAGTGTACATCTCAAATTAAATAAATATTGACTGATACTCTGTGTACAGAGTAGCACAATACTCATACTTTTACATCTAAACATTGCTTGCCTAATAAAGCCTTTTTTTTTGCAAAGTCCCTTTAACTGAACACTGAAGCTAATTGTTGCTTTCTGCAAAATATTACAATAATTACTGATATCAGATTTTTTCCATAGACTTCAAATAATAAAGCAGCATTTCCATTATTTACTATTAGCAAGAAAACAATAAACATGAGCAAACAAATTGAATACACCAACATCCTTTCACTGTTAAAGTGAACATAAAACCAGTGCCTTTGCTGGAGAATAACTGATAATCTCCAATTTGCTTTAAGCATTTGAAGCAGCACCAGACAAAGAAGTGCAATGAAATTAGCAGAAGCACCTCTGCATATGGGACACAAGCAGCACTGGCCTTCACCAGTCTACTGTCATCAGTCATCTACTGTCATCTACAGTCATCAGTCACAGTCAGAAGGTCAACCTGCAGGCATTAAGAATATCAAAAAATGAGGCAGACTTTGAAGTACAATATTATCCATACCTGAATCTTGTGGTCACCCACATTCTAGAAAAGTTGATACAACATGGCATACTTCAAACTCCTCCTGCACCTACCAGTGCAACCGGTGTAACTGGTAGATGCAGGATGAATTTCTGCTGCCAATGAGTACTTACATTATAAACATACCAAAAAGGTAAAAATACCTTAAAATAAAATAATCCTAACTCCTTTTCTATACCTCTGGCACATGTTCACAGGATTTCTGTCAACAGAAATGGATTTAAACGCATTACTTCCTTAAAGAATAATTCATGACACAGACTATCCATTGCTGAAATGTGCAAAGAAGTAGGCACATTCTTATCTGAAAAACAGATGGCAAAAAAAATCCTTCCACCTCTTGAAGAGCACCATGCAAGTTATGCAAGCCCTGAGGCTGCAGTGTATTGATGGTATTGAACAACAGAATGGCAGAGTGATGTTATTACATGTTGCACACACAACTACTACAACTGGAGAGCTGTGGTCTGACTTGCTGGAGACACCAGGTAAGCATGTTCTAGAGTTGCTCCAGTGTTCACTTCTGAACCCTGTCTAGCCACCATCTCTTTGTGCCCTTACGTAGAATCCAGTAAAAGGATCCTCTGATCCTATCTTGGAATAAGCAAGGAAATGTGATTTATACTTAGCACTCTTTGCCTTTTCAGTGGCAAGTGACAAGCTACCTCTTACTTGTTAAACTCATGTATTTTTATTCTAGAGACAACGCTGTTGGAGCAGCAATCATTAGACAGTTAAAATGCTCATGTGGTTCTGCAGACATCTGCTCAAACACCTAATGGTATCATTACAAACACAGAGATATCCTTAACCACAAAATAAGGTGCGTATATAGATATAGATATATGTGTATAGATAGATAGATAGAAGTGTATATATAAATATATATGTGTGTGTATATATATATATATCAACGTAAGAACACTTTACTAACTCTGCACTTAGCAAAGACTATCTGTGCCAAAATTACAATATTTGTATCAAAGGTTTTTTTGCCTCATGCGAATGTGAGTTTTAGAAGTAGGTCTAACATCATAAGCCTTTTTTGGCTCTTTTCCAAAACCCCATTTTCTGGGATTATGTCCAACATCATAAACTAAGGAGGCTAAAGCTCTATGCCTACTAAAAACCCCCAAAAACAACACAACCAAGTGGCCTACAACAAACCAACTGGCTGGTGGGGATCACAGGAAACACTACCATATGAGTAGATAGTGAGTGTATGCAGACAGCTTTTCTGCTCCCTGCCTTTACTCTGTGGCATGTGACCAGGCTGAACTACTCCCAGGGTAGCTGCACAGTGCCTAAGCTTTCTTGTTGACACTCACAGCAGAGGAGGAGATGCCTAATTACTCATGGTTGAGGTGTGCTAGAGTAGCTGTAACTGAAGCAATGCCACAAGCCTTTGTGCCAAAAAACCCCATCTCTCCTTTCTCCATCAATACTAACCTGCTGCACCCCTTGACTTCAGGGCTGCTCCAACCAACAACTGCTTTGCTGGGTGGTCCCACTCTTAGTGGTACTATGTGCATGAAGAGGTATCCCCACCCATCTGTACGCTCCCAGGTTTACAATCCAATGTGCAAGCTGGCAGATAAAAATCACAGTACATTCAAGAGGTCTGGTAACTATCTTTAATTTCTCTCTCCCAGGGTTTTAAAAAGCAGAGACCAGAGCAACCTAAATTTCTATTTTCCCTTTCTCTTTTCCTTAATAGTAATAAGGAAGATGTAGGCAGGTTACAAAAATGTAGGAGAAAATAAAAGGGAATTAAAAAGTTCAAATCTTCCAAGCTTACAGACAAGCAGATGTCTTAGTATGAAACAACTTTACTACTGTTCTTTCAATTGGACTACGAAATGTACTCTTTAATTTTCACATTTAAAAGTAATATGTAAAAAAAACCAACAACTTTCTGACATAGATTGAAAAAGTGACTCACAACTCACTGCACTGAGAAGCCTGGGTGAGCTCCCTGCAGCAATCAATGAGAAGAACATGGAGCAGCCTCTGCTCCACAGGTAGCAAAAGGTAAGATCACTTCCACCAAATTAAAACCTTCCACTGACAAAAAATGAAAACCTATGGGATTCAGAGCATCACAGAATTCTTAATATCATTACACAAAAGAAACACTACTGGGTGTTAAATAATTGAGAATCCCTAGAATGAACAAGTTGACAAACGAAACTTCTTTTGAGCAAGCAGACCAGAAAAGTCTGAGAAACATACTTAAATGTCTTACAAGAGCCTTCTTGTTCTGGGGTTTTGGTGTTTTGTTTTGGGGGGGTTGGGTTTTTTTGTTTTGTTTTTTTGTGGGTTTTTTGTTTGTTGGTTGGTTGGGTTTTTTTATTTTTATTTTAATTAGTTTGTCTTTTTTGTTTTATAATTGCAAAAGGCCTGGTAGCAAATATTGTTTCAAAAGGCAGATTTAGTGTGTTGTAGTACTTACACTATAATACTTTCCAAGTTAAACTAAATCAAAAAAGCAGCACAGGATGCAAGAGTAAACAGTCTACAAAGGACAAGCAAGGAAGAAATATGGACATACCACAGAAACAAAATACTGAGGATAATGAATACTGAAGTTTTGCTTTCTACTTTAAGCACCGAATGTTATTTTCCCTCTCAGGGTCAACTTTTTTTACTCCTCAAATGAGTTCCAATCTTAAGACCTGTTCAGTCAAACACTAATTAACAAAGTAACTGAAAACTATCTGACTTTGTGATTAACACATCACTGTAACTGACTATTAGAACACTGCAAACATTTATACCCACAATAATCCTGTGACAACAGTGAGATTAGCTTTACGTAAGTAAGCACTCACAGATCTGGATCACAAGATGCATGGCATGAGGCATGAAAGTGAGAAACTTTCTACAATCCACCTGTAAAACAACATTGTTTGGAAGAAAACATCAGAAACAGTTATAAAAGAAGCAGGAAGCAGAATAGGGCCACAAAGTTTTCAGATTAGGAAGCAGCAAGCAGTACACAAGAGAAGCAAACATTCCTTACCCTTAGCAAATTACATTTCTGGAGCTAACATGCTTTCTAAAGCATTTAAAATATTAATATAAGAGAAAATAACTTCTGTAGGATTTAAAAGCAATACACATTCATGCAGTGGTCTTTATTCAAACTTTAAAAAACCCCCTCAAGATATTACTATGTTTCCACTTAAAAGTTTTTGTCTTCTACCCTAACCAACTTCTAACATCAGAGCAGTATGTACTTTGCTTTATTTGATAATCATAGTACTACCAAAAATAATTCCTCCTTTGGAAGACTTGGAAAAACGTTCACTCATTCTTTACTTTGAACATTGCTGAAGCTATAAATTCTTATAAATTTATAAATTGACTTAATTGCAGTCTATAGCTTCCTCATGAGGGGAAGAGATGGGACTGGCACTAATTTCTTTGCTCCAGTGACCAAAGACAGGACTCAGGGAAATTACAGGAAGCTAAATTAAGGGAGGTTTAGGTTAGATGTGAGGAAAAGTTTTTTTACCCAGAGGGCAGTTGAGCAATGGAACAAGCTCACCAGGGAAGTGGTCACAGCACCAAGCCTATCTGAATACAAAAGTGTTTGGATGACACCGTCAGGCACATGGTGTGATCCTGGGGGTACCCTACACAGGGACAGGAGTTGGAATTGATGACACTGATGGGTCCCTTCCCACTTGGCATATTCTACGATTCTATGAATTCTCAGAAATAATTAGTTAGTATGTCAGATTCAAAATAGTCTAACCATAGGAAAACATCTCAGCACACTGAGTATTAAAAAACTGCAGGAAATACCAATGAATGATCAGCCTAGTGAGAGGACACAAAAGCTACCTCATTACTGCAGTTTCAGTAACTGAAAAGATTACAAGTTGAAAAAATAAATTTCTCCTAAAATCTTCTGGTTAGAAGCTGACTCCAGAATTTCCTTTGTTATGAAGTATAATAAACCTTCTGTAAGTAAATTAACAACAAGAAAATACATATCTTCATCCTTTTCTGTACCAGTATTTGGACTACCAAGTGACAAATCCAAGTCCTTTGCACAGATCATTCCAGAGAATGAAAATAATTCAAATGCAAAGTTTCTGGATATAAGAGGACTGCCAAAGAAAATAAGTTCCATTTGTTGTAAAATTTTAATCCACATGAACAATTTCCCTACTTCACTACACTAACTGAAACGTGTTGTAGATTCTGTATGCACATCAATTCAAGTACAATCCCCTACTGATTTAGATTAAAATAGAGCAGCACATGAAGAACCTTCCTCCCCCATTAGCTACCCAAAGCTACAACATACATATAAAGCCCTGTTAAATAAGTACATTCTTTTAATCTTAAAGCATTAATATTAATATTCTGAGATGCAAATCAGCACTTTGTAAGTATGACATTAGTCCACATCCTATCATACATCAACTTGTATCTGTATTTTGTTTGTCTCACATTCACAATGCTGCAAATACACAGCAAGTGTATTTCCCAAGATACCAGGAAATTACACCAGACATTTTTTGCTCAAGGGCTTATTTAAGAAAAACAAAGCTACCACATAAACAAAAACTAGAGCAAATATTTCCCTGCAGCTTAAAACAAGTTAAAATTCTTTAATGAACCTAAGTTGACCCTATCTCCTCACTATAGAAAGGAATCAAAATTTCCACTGTATCTAACATGAAACACAGATTCAAAGATTCACTCAACACCTAGAAATTTAATACAAGGCACTTGAGAGTTTATCCCTTACCATTTCGCAATCCAAAAATACAATGCAAGATAATTTTTGCTTTTTCCTCAGAGTAAGCCAGCAGGAAAGCACACAAACTGAGTTTGGGTCAAGAGGTGTCTGGCTTTCAGTCAGTGTTTTACCATCACATAGTGCAATGACATGAAGCAGGGGATTTAGTAAATGCTGTTTAAGAACAACTGCCTAGGAGGCCATGCCTCTTAGAAGCACCTTAATGCATAAATACAGAACTCTCTAAAATAAAGCAAACAGAGACTTCCACACAGTTAGTGCCCAATAATCTCTGACCACTGAGGTCATGTGCTCCAGCAAAACAGCATTTTGAAAAAATGTCTTGATCCCTAAATAATTACTACATAGGGAAAAGTGGTACAGTATGCAAGACAAGAAAGGCAACAATTCATATTTGGTTTTGGAAAAAAAAGGAGGAGACCATTTGAAAGAACACAAAGCTAAAAAGCCTTTTCCTAACAGAAGAAACAAATGAGGAAAATCTAGAAGTAAGCTTCTCACATTTAGCAGAGGATTAAAATGTGCTTGATTTAGCAACCAATTTGTCAGTTAACTATTTTAGTTTTTAAAAGAAAGATCAGAGCACAGCAAAATACTATGATCATGGTGTAGAGATCCCCAAACTAGCCATGGAGCCTTAAGAAACACAGCATTGACAGTGAAAGACACCAGCTGGTCAGCTCAGGTAAGGTATTTTAAACCTAAAACTCTGGAATTTACTGCTGCTAGACTACCAAGAACCATGGCAACACTGTAGTGTGGCTCAAGGCATCTCAGCCACCTGGGCAAACTGACCTAGTGTAAGAACTAGATAAAACAAGTTGTGTACTGCCTTTCCTTACAACATACACAGACAGGACAGCAGCAGCACAGGAGCAGAGGAAAGCAAAAAGCAAAGACAGCCCCGCAAACAAATATTATAGGCCAGCTGTCACTGGAAAGTTCAATGTTGCGTGCTCCTGTGATGCCAAAATGAGCTTCACAACCATCATGCAAACTGCTGAAGCATACAATACAGTCAGTAGTGCAAAACCAGATGTCTTCCTGTGGCTACAGGTCACACTCATGGCATTCCTCCATGGTGTAGCAAGACAAACCTCTTTTAGGGCACGGCACTTCAAGGTCCAACCAGGTGTTCAAGCAGAGACTCATGAATGGTGCTCTGAGCCTATAACCCTCAGGGTTGACCAGACTGGATCGGTGCTGTTGCTCCAAGAGCAACTGACCTCTCTGCTGGCTTGCTCAGGACTGAGCTGGGCCTGTGACTCAGGCCTCACCTTTTATTGGCCCCCTAATCCTGCTCATGTGCAGTGGGGGCCCACCCTAATCAGGCACAGGTGGGCTTAACACAAGATCATGCCCACTGTCTGGCAATTAGTGGCACCTGGTTGCCTCATTTCACTACACCATGGTCCTGTGACTGGCTAAAGCTGACTGCCTCACGGAAGGTTGAGCAGAGCTGCCCTGTGCTTTGTGCCTCTCTCAGGCACCTCTTGCTCAGACATCTCTGCCCTGAAGTTCTCAATGTAGGCAGTACACATGGGTCCCTATGCATACAACCATGAATGAGACAGCTTGTCAGTACACTCTCACTTTTCCTGACAATGAAACACATGATTTACATGTCTAGAGAGCTATTAGTAAGTTCATTACTTTCAGAGTGCTTTGAAACAGCATGTTGAATGTGAGAGAAAAACAAAATACTCTTAAATAAAAATTGTAAAGGCATAGATAATATATCTTGTTTCCTTGCCAGAACATTTTCAATGCTGAAAAAAATTCTTTTTATTTTAGATCTTTCATCTACAATTGCTATTTATGGATCAGGTAGACAGACTCATGAGAGCACCTCTGTATGTATAAAGAAGTGTTTTTTAACTCAGCTTTTATTCCCTACACCCAGCTACTAGCCTAGACTACTAGAAGTGTCAAGACTCAAAAGAAAGATACTGAAGATAGCACATGAAAAAGCAAGCAAACAAGTGGATGCAGAGGAAGGCAGAGGAAGATTAGATTATTTACTTCCTGATCGTTAAAATACTGCAAGAAACAAGAGTGAACCACAGAATAGTTTAGTTCACAAAATAGAGTAGGTAGGATGAAGGAAAGTGGACATCAACTGTGGAAAAGGATGCAAAAACATTAAGATCTAGTAAAACTGAGACATAAACAAAGATGAAACACTTTCAGCTTTCCAAATTCAACCTACACTTTTCTTCCCCCTACCGATCAAAAACTCAAGCACCTCAGAAATACAGGTATCAGTGTATGACCAGACAGCTCACTGCAGGCAGATGTTTTCAACTCTAAAATTAATCATTACACTGAAAAAACTGTATTTCCCTTTTTTGTAATCAAAAGGGTTGAATTCCAACAATCTTGATCACAGTGCACATTCTCTTGGACCATTTATTAAACAACATGCCTCTTTATAAAAACCCTGAGTGTTATAAATTCAGCTTTCCTTAGCAAAAATCTGGGCCCTGTTGCTGCCACAAACTCTCACAAACTACTAGTGGTATCTGCCTTGCATCTGTGGAAGATGCACACCTGAAAAGCATTAATCAAATCCACCCACTTCAAGAAAGTGATAAAGGTACAGACTTCATAATATTTTACTTTTTTCACATGTTCACATTTTAACTGGCAACCTCACAGATTTAATTTTGCCCAAAACTTTTTCCTACATCCCCACTCTGCTAGAGCCTGTCTCTTGCTATTTGGTCTACTTCACAAGAAAGAGTTAATTGGACTGGAGTGCATATTCCTGTGCTCTTTCAGTAAGCCAGGCAGCTGGCTCATGCACTCTAGATGGAGTCCAGTTTTCAGGGAAAGATATAGGCAAGCCAGAAGTATGGGCTGGCAAGCTCAACTGTTTGGAAAAAAGCATACAACTAAAGACTAAGAGCTCAGAAAAGGAGTCAATGAAGCCGTCTACATATTCTAGGCACACACCACCAGAGTGGTGGAAGAAAATAGTCAGCCAGTCCACCTGGAAAATTCTGTGGGTGTGAAAGACCTGCCTGCGGATCCAGACAGTGAAAAACAGTGGGAGGATGGCAAAAGGGAGAAAAATAGGAGAACAATTAAAAATTCTTCCTTTCAAGTAGTTTTTAGGATGTCTGGATACAAGAACCAATATGCATAACACTGATTAATATATTCAGCTAAGACTAAATTTATGAAGGGAACACTGCGATAAGAGCTGACAGGTTCTTCAGAATAAATTAACTCAAGTTTCAGAGCTTGGTTCTATATATCACTGATTCTGCATACTGTATCTGCCCAATAGTTCATTTAAAATGGATCTATTTCCACAAATACAAACAATAGTAAAATAAACCCATTAAAACTCAAATACAGCTTCAAGTCTTTGTTACCTGACCAATATTAACAGTGGTGTTAAATGTAATAGAAGTCTCAATCTTGTAATTACTTGCAGCTGTCCATTTTTATGCAAAGGAAACAGTAAGACTCTTCTCAGTCTGGGAACCACTGTTTGTGCTACAGGACTTTCAGCACTTCTTACACAATCCTTTTAAAATTGGACTGACAAACACAAGAGAAAAAGACCTACCAGAAATTAAAAGAAAAATTAGAAAAAAAACACACCAACACAAAAAATCAGTGTTTCTTTAAGAACACTTCAATCTTCCTGGATCATAAGATTATATAAACAGCACAACAGTAAAGTCTTACATTAAAAAAATGAAGTGCTTTTAAGTTCTAGAAAAATTCCTCTAGGAGAACTAGGTATTATTTTACTGTAACTGCACCTAGGTGTGCAATGGGTGACTAATCCATTGACTTACAAAATTTCATTTATTTCAGTACTATACACAACATATTTTACTCAAATATATGAGCATTTCATAATGTCAGCAGTACTATGATACAGAGGTATAGTAAACGTATGAAGTATTCTTGGTATGTTCCTCACCTTCCTGCTATGGCAGGACATCACTGCAGTGATCTCATGTTCTGATTTATTTCCAAGAAGTTTGACCCCTTTTTTATCAAAGAACACAAAGATAAAGGCTCAGATTTAGAAAGACAGATGGGTTTCTGTCCACCAGTATCAGATACTGACTGATGCCAGCAGAAGGCAGGTAACCAAATACTTCAGAACTGGACCTAAATTTAAAAAGGAAATGAGAGACGTTCTCCCAAGTTAGAAGATAGTATTATATTAAAATTTCCTTAATTAAAAATAAAATTTATTAAATACAATAAAATTGGCCTGTAGCATTTCCAGCAACAGAAGGGCTCTTCAGATATAACTGGACACTTTATAGAATTTGTGTGATTTTCACACATACTAAAATGTCCAAAAGGTCAAAAGCAAAAGATATCCAAGGAATGTAATGAATTAATCTTTTTCACATTTGAAGTACTAATAAATTAAATGCTGATAAAACCCAACTCTCTTGGTGCCATTATCCTGCAACTATGCCAATGCTGACAAGAATTTTCTCTGAATCATTACAATTGATGAAAATAATTTTGGTCTAGGCAGGCTCAATGAGAAACAAATGCCATGCTAACAAACTCTCACTTGTAGCCGACTGACCGAAGGATTAACTCTTTTAATTTACAAAAAAACTTCTCTAAGTAACAAATCCATTTTTTTGATTGTGTAGTTATTTGCAAACCATGCTTAGCCCAATATTACACTCGCCTTTGTGGTCACAGAATTAGTTTTTTCAACGCTTGGCAAAAACAAAGTATTAAAGAATATAGACAGCAGGACCACAACACAGATTCCACTTGTTTATGCTTTTAAAACCTTCAAAGCATCTAGCAATGCATTGGCTTTCCAACCATGGTTCCATGTTGTAGGAACCAGCCAACAACACCAGCATATAAAGTCCTTCACTGGCTGGTATGCACTAGCTGCATTTTCACCCTGAAATATTTAACAGCCTTAAATATCTCAAAGCTAGCACATATAGTAAGCCACATATATTACAAGTCATGTAAAAAACAAAGAAACAAACAAAACCTCACCACAAAACCAACAACTTCAGTGGTGCTTTCCACATATTTCTATGAATGGCATGGCTACTGATTTCTGCAAGAACATTGCTCTATAGCTCCTATGAGTGCCATAGCTCCTATTCACGGATCTCTAATTGAGAGTCATTGAGAGCTTTAAAACAAACAAAACCAACACAACCCAACAAACATTCCAAAGAAAAATATTTAGCTTTTGAAATCACGGTGGTTAAAATTTTTGTGCCACATTTCCTCAACATATGGCAGTTAAGACTGAAAGAAAAAAGAGAAATACAAAAAATGGAAAATACTGAAAATAAGTACCAATGACCATTGACCATTGTTGGAGTTGGATCTTTTGACTATTTTTGCTAATGAAGATATAAGTTCAATAGGTGGATATTCAAAATGAACAGAACTAGAAATAACACAGGTTTCCACAGCAACTGCACCAGAAATTCAGTCTGTTTGCAAAACATGAAACATTTTTTCCTCTTTCAATCCTGGCAAAAAACCCAAAACAAATAAAACCCCTCCAAAATAAGAAGACAGTCTGGAAACTTCCCTTCTAAGCAGTCATCAGTTATAGTATATTTCAGTTCCCCCCAATGTATTTTAAATAAAATACCCCTTCCAGTGTAGTTATATATTTGTAAAATTAATTTTACTTGTACACTACTCATTTTACACACAACTCTAGTTTAAGGCACATTGTAATTGTTCTGACTACCAAACCATTTTTTTTACATTTACATCTCCCATCACTATTTTTCAAAAATAAACTAAAATATTAATGGTATGGGGTCAAAGATGCACCTACAAATGCAAAGCACTGTGCCTTAAGCATGAGAACGTTCCCCCTCTGCAGCTTTCCATTTAACAGACACATATCCCATGTCACGTACAAGACTTCAATTTATACAGCTAGTATTCAAAAAACTTGATAAGAAGATTTAATTTCAATTACATTTTTCAAAATCATATTGTTCCTGTTACAGTACTAAATTTGCATTCCAGCTGTTTAGTATTTTTACCAAGCGGAAGCTCTACATGTTAAATGCATGGAATTGACAAGCTACTGAATTTATATATAGTCCAGGAAAAAGATAAAGAAATGGCAAAAAAAAAAATAAAATAGCATGCTTTAGTGAATGCATCACTTACAATTCTTATTAAAATACACCAGAAATACACTGAAGATTTTTTTTTTCTCAAAAAGTTCAATTGCACCAAATTTTCCACATTTCTCGGTATTACAGAAGAAAACACTTGCAATTTTAGTTGCACAGAAGTAGGTGTCAAACAAAATACTGGTCTCAAAAGGATGCCAATTAAAACCTAAATGTACTAATATATAGATCTTTTTACATAGATTAGTTATATGAGCTGAATACCAACAGCAAAAACTTCTAAAGTACTAAATATGAGTCAGAACTATAAACAGAGTAAAAGGATGTCCATCACCATGCACTGAGAAACAGCTGCCAACACAAGCTGCTCATGCACTGATATAGCTATCCAGAAGTCTGTATTTTTTCGTACCTACCAAACAAAAGACACGTTTCTCTGTGAAGACTTAAAATACTGAGGGAAAAAAAGGTATGGAGAGATTTTTTCCACCAGTAACCCATAAAATCACTTTTATGATTATATCACTAGACACTTGACAAGTGTTACTCTCTGCCATTACAGTAGTGGGCAACATTCCAATAAAAACTATGATTAACAAAAAGTCACTGTAGCTCTAAATAAATTTTTCTTACAAGCAGAGCTTTCAATGAAAATTTATAAAGCCATGCAAAAATGTTTCTTCAGTGGTTTATAGACACAAAACATCTTATGCTCTCAATTAAAGTTACAGCTTTTCTGCACAACTATGATTTGGAACTGTGAAAAACAAAAATGGAAGGAATTAAATGCCAGTCCATTTCCTCAGTAAACAATGTTATGTGACTTGCAAAAGATCGTTGTCTGTCACATGAAGAAAATTATTAGAATCTTATCATCCAAGTAAATTTATTCAAAATTTTGTTTGTGAGCATGACTTACAGTAGAATGAACCTTTATGCTTCTCAGTGGAAATCTGAGAAGCTACAGTCATCCAATTTTCCAGTAAGTTACATATATCATGATTCAGCCTGTATTACACTATACATCCTGAAAATACATCATTGGGACATTAAACTACAAAGAGTCTCTGCTACGCTCTGAAGTCTCCTCTGAACTGACCACATGAATACTTGAAGTATAGAAGACATTTACCAAGGTCAACTGAGGAAGGAGGGGAGTTTTCATAAGAGCAAAACATACGAGAAAAGCAAGGTAACAGCACAAAAATAAAGGCAAGGCACTATTTGCACACACTTACATTTGCAGCATGACTTCGTTCAGGAACACCCCATCCACTAGCGCCACATATTCTTCCAGGTTGGTCCCATTTCCTCCAGCTAACGGTCCAAACGTCTTAACCTAAAACATAACCATCACCACTGTGACACTAACTCCACCTCGCTATCTGCCGCAAGGCATTTATCTTCAAACAATGAGCAAATAAATGAATAACGTGTGAGGAATAAAGAAGCGCTTACCCAGGTGACAAGAGGGCTAGACATGAACTGCTCCAAAAGCGGTGTGAAAATTTCGTTCTCCATTTTACAAAAAAATGGTAAACATCAATGTAGCTCCTCCGATGCAAAAAATACGTGAAGTCCTTCACTGTAGCAGTTTTCTGAAATGCTCCGAGGATTCAGCTGGAGTAAATGAACCCCATTTTTACGAAGCAATGCAACAGCTACAAAAAAGTCAGTGCACGGACAACTGGGATTTATCTTCTTCTTTCAAGAAAAAATGCATTTGGAAGTCCACCTATGCGTATCTCAGCCTCTCCATTGATGTCTCTCCCTTCCTACATACCGAAGGAGTAGAAGGAAGGAAGAAAAGAGGGAGGCTGCCTAGCTACTGGGATTCTGCATCAGACAAAAAAAAAAAAAAAATCTGCTTCAGCAGCGGCAGCTCTTCAGAAAGGAAGGAGAAATTCCAGTAAAACTCTGCAAGCTCATCCTACCCCTTGCCCACAAAAAAAATAAAAGGAATCAAAACCCAGGGGAAAGGAGGCAAAGAGGGGCACACTCCAGCACCCACACACCCAGCTAAGCCTCTCCAAGCTGTTTCTGCACGCAGGAGAACTCCTCTACCCCCCACTCCTCAATGACATAGGCAGCCTACCGAGAGGGAAACCAGCCCCCCCCCCTCCCGGCAGATATTAGAGACTATTTTAAATCGGTTCCCTTTTCTAACCTCTTCCCTTTTCCACCAAACTGCGCCGCAAGGCAGTACCCGGACCGGCACACGCCGCCTCGCCCCACAACCTCGCCCTTCCCCCGCTTCCCCCGTCCCCTCCCTTCGCCCCCGACCCCCTCCCCAGCCCTACCACCCGGCTCCAGCTGCTAGCCCGCCGCTTTGCCGCCTCCACCACCCCCCCGCCGCCGCAGCCTCCCCGCGGCACCAGCTCCGCTTCCCACCCCCTTCTCCCAAATAACGGCAACCTCTCCTCAGCCAGACCGGCCCCGCCGCATCACTACACCTCTCCTCCCCAGCGACTGGCGGTTCCAGTGTATGGATCCCTCCGCCGCTCTCTGCGCGCGACCGCCCGTTATCCCTCCGCCGGTTTGGGTCCCTTCCTTCCCCCTCCCCTCATCCCTCAACCGCCGCTCGGGGATGGCGGCGCAGTTAGGGAGGGGGCGGGGCCTGGCGAGGGGAAGCGGGGGGGAAACTGATGCAGGACCCTGCCGGGCACGCGCACGGCCGCTGCGGCGGCAGGGGCGCGCGTAGAGGGGCGGCTGAGGCGGGGAGGGGGAGCAGCGGCAGCTGCAGCAGCAGCGGCGGCGGCGGGGGCCTTAGGCACGCAGGGCTGCCCGCCCCCTCCCCCCCCCCCCAGGGTGTGCACCCGGGAGATGCTCCTCGATCGCCTCTTGGGAAAAAGGTGCCCGTGAGGAAAAACGCGGCGTGAGGGAAGAAAGGGGGGGTCGCCGACGCCTCGAAGAGAATCCGCATCCGCACGCTCCCTTCTGTCAGGGGGGAGAGTAGAGGTCTCTCTGCTGGGGAGGTGAAACCCAGACACACCCACGCTAACGCGAAATGCAGCTTTTCTGGAGAGATTTAGCGGGGAAAGGAGCGCGGGGAGGAGGGCGACCTGGTTACAGTAAAGCAAACGCTGACAAGCAATTCCCTTGCCTAAGCTATTGTCCTTAAACTATCTCTAGCCTCTTGGGTTTCAAATCTCAAATACTGCATTAACATATGGGATTGTAGCGGCTTAGCAATTTATGTAGTTTATTGACAAAGCATCTTCAAAAAAAATCTCAAACTAAATCCAGCTTGGCTTCCATGTAGTATAAATTAAATTGCAGAGCATTTTCCCACAAAACTGCAGTAAAAGTGTCTGAAATACAATCGTGTGGAAAACCATGACGGTAACAGCTAAATAGATTAGGATTTTTAAACCCAAATACTGGCTATAGTATTTTTCCTTATGGTCCAAAAGAAAAAAATCCCAATCATTACAATTTTCCTATATGTGAAATGAGATTATCTAAGTAAAAGATTAGAAAAAATAAATTATGGACCTTGAAATCTTAGTATGTAATGTTTATCCCAGGAATTATTTTTTAAACTAAGTTGCATAGTTAACTGACTTTGTTTTGATTCCCACTATTACACATTTTTTCTGCAAAAAAATGAGGTCTTTCTCTCCCAAACCAGATCCAAACTCAGTGTCCTCCTGGGGACAGGAAAGGAAAAAAAAATGGAAAAATCTGCAGACTTGGATCTGAAAAAGAATCTGCTGGATCAATGGGTGAAGTGCCAATAAATGACTAGCCCTTAAAGACAACTATAAAAACGTTTTTGTAAAAGCCTGACTAACCAACCGCTAAACTTGTATCTGGCAACAGTTTATAGTATGCAATTGTGCATGCAATACTAAGGAACCTCCCTGGCTCATCAGTTTGTTTCTTGTAGGCTCTAATTAGGCAATAATGACTTTGGCATAAAGCAATATCCAGGAATTAGAAACTGGCGAGTAGAAGTTGATAGCCCATGTAGTAGTCACATGTTACTAACACCAGCTGGTTTTTGAGTTCCTGAAAGATACTTTATACTGAGATTTCATAACATTGAGATAAAGATTTAATTAAACCATTTTAGATGGTCTGACTTCCATCCACATCATCCAGTTTGTATGTGTTCTCAGCTGCCACTGCTGTTGGTCACTGTTCCCACAGAAAGACCATTATATTTTAGATATTGCATAATATTTTAATGAAATACGTAAGATGTCTTATCTCAGATGTTTTAAAATTCCTTATTGGTACTGCAGATTAGTACAAGAGAAAAATAAAATTTCAGAAAAGGTATCCATAAAGAAAAAAGTTATAGGAGTTTTAAATTAGGTTTTTTGTTCGTTTTGTTTTTAAAGTAAGTGCCCTCTAAACCAGTGAAGCAGCTCTCTGTAGCTTTCATTTTGTTAAATTAAGTGTAAGAATATTTACCTCATTTTCAGGTATAAGCAAACATAAATCAAAACTAATCCCTGAAAAGGCAGCTATGTTCAATACAGAAATAGCTGAAAGAAACTGAAGATTGTTCGGTTGCCTTTGCATTCATCGTGTAGGTACCAGCAGGATACCTATATGAGGCATTGTTGGTACTGTTTGGTTTAGTGTTCGGTTTGGGTTAAAGCTGAAGGTGTGCAGTGAATAAGTTTATAATGATTTAGTGTGTTTGTGTGAATATAGTAATTGTTACCATAGAAGGAATTGTTAGTTAGTAGTTAGGATAGGTATCCACGATAAACCTTAGAAACAGAACTAAGAATAAGAAGAATGGGTGCTAAATTTGACCAAGCAGAAAAGCAGGAAGTTGGCAGTGAAAATCATTCTGGAAGTTGCCCAAGAGAAGAAAGGTGAAAAGGACACAGTGAGGAAGACGTCTTACTTCATCAGAGGAAGACTACTTACTTGATCCCGACGACCACCAGAGGGAGTCACACAAGCGCAGAGGGGGACCGATGTCACAACTCACCGATGAGGAATTTACATATGTATATGTATTAGAAAGTGTTGTAACCTGTCGAATATGCAATTAGATTGCGAAATTTTAGGGAATAAATTGCAATCAGTTTGTAACGGACCTTTAGAGCCAGATTTGGGTGCATACCCCTGGTTCCCAGGGCCTCGGAAATAAAGCACCACATATAACCTCTCCTGAGTGGTTATGTGTTCATCTATCTGCTAACAGTACCTCCTGGCATAGCCAGTTATGGATGTCCTGGACCAGCTCACTCACTTGTGCTCAGCTGTGGAGCAGTGCAAACTTATTTAAAAGGAAACAGTCGAGAGGTGAGATGACTTGCCAAAGAACAGGAAGCTGTCCACTTCTAGTTGCTGAGCCTTTGTTTGACAGACATCCCTTGAAACAAATTAGAAGTTAGAAAGAAATATTTGTCTTTTGAGTTGGTTTTCTTATCCCAAACTGAAAATGGAAGGCTTCTGTTTTTAAAGCGTAGCTTGCAGGAATATTTATCTAGGAAATACTGAAAAGTCATAGCTCTACTTCAAGCTGCAGAGCAACATCACTGTAACGTGTAGCTTGTTACATATTTAGCTGCATTGTTTTAGCACTTTTTACCTGACTCTTGAAAGCAAGTTTGTTGACTACACTTACAGTAGTACATCCAGGAACTTCATTACTACAATTCAGCAGAGGAAGTTGACAACTTGAGTTAACTGAAGTTGACAACTTGAGTTAACTGACCCAGAAACAGAGAAGGCTGGGAGCAGGTGATTGCCTATGTCTCTGAGTGTAAACTGACTGAAATCTTCCTCCTTCTACTCCTTCACCCTCAGGGTGGAGCATCTGGATTATCAGGTGTCTAGCAAGGTGTAAGCTTAGACCAGTACTACTTCCTCAATTAGCAAACTGTGAGCAATCTAAGATGGTAAGAACCCATCTTTGCTCCTCCTTTCATGATCCCAGCTCTGTATATATCCTAAAAATCACACCCCTTCCTTTGAAATTTCATATTCAGCTCTCCTAAATGGTATGGCTTGATTTTTCTCCGTCCCTGGACATTTTTAAAAAGAGACTGGATGTGGCACTCAGTGCCAAGATCTAGTAACCACAGTGGCAGTGGATTAAGGGTTGGACTTGATGATCTCAGAGGTCTTTTCCAACCTGGATGATTCTGTGAAATGAGATAAGTTTCCTGTGCCTGCTGTTGCAAAATAAAAATTGGAAAAGCATGACTAAAACACAAAGTGATGCCTTAAGTCTGCAGACAGCACGAAAGTGAAACTGGCTACAGCATCATTTACCTCACCAGAGTTTCTTAAAAGATTTCTGCTCAGCCCTGGCCACAGTGAGCCACGGGAGGGGACTGTTTTGGGAGGAGAGTGTGAACTATCTACCCATGTTTAGCTGATGCAAGAGACAGTGGTTTCCTTCTCCTCCTCTCCTACATAAGCAAAAGAAAGAGGTGGTAGAGAAAGGTCTCGCTCCTGTTTTTGCGGGCTGCTTCGCTCTGCCGGGTTGCTAGGCCTTTGCCTGGCCTGATAAAACTTCAGAGGAGAGCAAAAGAGGAACCAAGGGTAGATGTTTGGGGTCCACAGTAAGGTTATGAAAGTGCAGTCAAAAGCAGAATTTTCTGAACATGGCCTGACTTGATAGGACAAAGGCTAGTGAAAACTGCAAGCTAATGACAAGGACAACCATCTTCCTTGTCATATGTTTGCTCACTGAGGAACCTGTTATCCTTTTCACATCAAGGCTATAGATGGAGCAATTAAGAGAAAAGGGCACTGAGGGGTTGAGTCTAAGAATTCCCAAAGGTCCCACAAATACAGTTACCTCTTGTTTCACAGAAATGGAAAGAAGGGGAAATTCTTCCGTGACATGAATAATGAAGTGGAAATTCCACAACAATTCTAAGAATTCTTCCCTCCTACTATGTATGCTCTGATATGACCAAAATTCCCCACTAACTTTAAGAGAGCTTTCTGAGCAAGAACTGTAAATAACCTCAGAGTGTACTGAGTGAAAAGTTAAAAACAAAACAGTAGTGGCTTAGGGAAATTGGGTATTATCCATTTAAGGATTTTTACCGATCCCAGACATTTTACAGTTTATGTCCAAGTATACCAAGTAGCATGAAGTAAGCATAAAGTAAGTATAAAGACAGCAGACAAGGAATATCCTCTAGGGATAGCTGCAATTCAGGACAGTTCTCTGCATCAGTGTCAATGCAAATGCATCAGAATTTCCCATCAGGCATAATGCTAGTTGTAAGAACAGGTACGTACCATTCCTGGCCATGTCTAACATATCCACATATCTATGATTCCTTTGTAGCCATATCAAATCCATGGTTTTCAATTGAGTTAAAATTAAGTACAATATAGCACATTAACACAAATGTAACAGCGACCTCCATTTATGATTTATTAAAAATAATTATGTAATTATCATAAGTTCTAACTATACATACTATGTATTTTCATTAATACACTGCATCTTAAACTTGAGAGAAGTGAGCACAGGATACTGACAGGGTAGAAATGTAACAATAGAGCCAGATTGTAATTCCCACTATCCCACTGAATTGCACATTACACAAGTCTTAATTAATATGGAAAACTACATGGGTACTGTTTGTTTCACAGTCTGTGAAAGTATTATATTTAATAGCACTGGTCATCTGAAGAGGGATGTGCTTATAGGTTTTTGTTCCTTTTTGAGCATTTGGGCTGGCAGGAAGGATGTTACTGTGGCAAGTCAGCTGATGTGATAAAAAATAAACAACAAAGTGTTTATCATGATTTTTAAATCTAATAGCCATTCCTAAGTATTTCCATAGGCTTTGAACCCTAAGAGAACGTCAGAAAGTCTAATTTGAAGTTGTTATTACTATTCAGATCTTTTTCATTCCTAACCCATAAAACATTTATTTGTGTTTCAGTTTCATTGGCAAACTACAAGACTCTAATAATGTCACCTATGAGCTTCTCTTTGCTATTTACTGCATACAAATAAAATAGATTTTTTTTGTAAAAGCAAGTTTTAAACATGACTGCAGTTACCTAGGACAATAGCTTTGATACCAACTTCTGCTGTGGCTAGTGGAGTGACACTGAGCAAAAGCTCTTGCTGACATGCCTTCTGTCAAACAAGGTCCTGCTAGTATAGTAGTGTTTCTTGTGAACTGGGTCAGAAAGGCGAATTATAGGGCATGCTTTGCATTTCCTCTGACACAGAGCAAAGTGCAGCCCCATCTGCTAATTGTTAGCAATTACAGCTAGCTGTGTATATGCAGATAAGTGGCTAGAAAAGCAAGCCACTGTAATTGTACCAACAGCAGTATGCCATCTTGGATCCTTAACGTACAGATATGTTGAGCTGATTTTCTTCTCTAGCACTTTCCTTGAGTACAGAGCTCTCCTGCCATTCAGCTTAACAAAGCAGAAGAGGTTGTTATATCCCTTGTGAAAGACTTGTTTACCTCTTCAAATTCCAGTTGCCTCAGTTTTATTATTAAATTAAGTTTGCTTTGCTTCACACAGAACCACATTACTGACAATTGCCTCCCTATCCTTCGCCACAGACTCTTCCTGGTGCCTCCCTACTTTCATCCACGTTTTTGTCATCTTTGTGTCACTTGACCCCAGAAGCTTGGGCAATGCTGGCATGAAACCCATATTTATCAGCTTAGTAGAGGTTATTAGATCCAATTTCACATAGAGCCCTGCATCACTTTTGATGTTAGCATGTCTCATTAGAGAGGCATTCCTCACCAGCTGAAGATGGTGTTTAGGCTCTTCCCAAGGTCAGTTACTAATGAACTGGATGGAGTACATTTCTATGTTTGTGATTCACTTTGTGTACATGGACTTAGTCATGTCCATAAAAAATGAATGAAAAATACACAGCACTAAGAATAAGATGGTAGTAGAATAATTTTCAAATATGTGTTCTCCCGAGCCCCGTCCCTTAGGATTGTATATTCATTTTCATGTCTGCTTTTACCTCTGGTTATTTGTCAAATTATTTATGCTTGAAAACAGCTTTTCTCTCTATGAAATACTAGAGAAACAATTAAAAGCTTTTAAGAAATCCCTATTTTGCTCTTGGGAAAGTCCTTTGGCAAGCTCGTAGTGCAAGAAAACACAGATTGATCTTTTAAATTATTGCATATATTATTACATAAATTATTACACATATTAAAAGATTCATATAAAACATTTGAACTAATTAATAGGAAAAAAAGAGTCAAGAAAAAATGGTAATTCCACTTAATAGATAGTGGTCTTGATTAAGCTTCCTGTAAGAGTATGTATCAGGAGCCATCTACAACTGGGAACAGCCTACTCATTCACACCTCTTTTAGAGGAGACTGTTAACTTTAAGACTCCTTTATTTGCACAACGTCCAGATGGTTAAATTCACTGTGATAACAGTTTGTGAATTCCATTTAGCTGGAGATTAACACAAAATTAGAATTCTTACCTACCCTGTTCATCTCCTGACAGTATGCCATAAGGCTTTGTAAAGCACCTCAAAATTCCAAAGCAATGATTCAGAGCAGATTTAGTGAATCACACTAAATGCTAGGGACTGTTTGCAGTGGCATACAACTTCTGGTACGCTCATATCATCTTCATTTCTCTTACATCAAGTGAAGGCACAATAGTGAATGGTTACAAGAACCTAGGATATTTTCTGTAGTCTATTAGATGTAATCTGGAGAAGGAGCTCTTAACAATCTTGCTACGGATACATCCGCAGTGTGATAACTACCACAATACTAAAGGGAAAAATGTTATTTAGAAGCGATTAAATAGTGACCACTACCATGTGTTAGCAAATCTGAACTTTGCAGCCATTTCCCTCTTAATTTCTGATATTTTTACCCAACCATTTTGTACTCAAATCTGCCCCATTTTTAAAATTTTTATTGAAATATTTTTCTACTTTTGCTATTTTTCTTCTGCTAAAACCTACAGTGATACATTTCATCATTGTGTTAGGCTTTCCTGAACCACTGTCCTTTCAACAGCTGCTTCCTATATATTCCTTTCCAGTGTCTAAGTAACTTTCTTGGGCGGATTCTTCTTGCCATCATTATAAAATGCTCTCTTTTTTCCCTAAGGTGGTCATACAGTACTGACATTCTTTAGAATTTTTGTGCTGCTTTGTAACAGAATGTCTGAGATCATCTAAGTTTAGGGTATAGCAAAGAATGCTAGTGCCTTAAAGGTCAAAGGATGTTTTGGCAAAAGAGTAATTTTCCCTTTAATTTCAGACTTATACAGAGGAGTCAGATTTTTTTTTAATCAATTTTGAAGCAATTTCACTCTCTAATAGATTTTTTTAAAGTCCTTACTTTAGTAAACAATTGCTAAAAATATTTTGTTTGAATTTTTAAAAAGTGACCTGGGTAAGATTAGAATTCCAATTTCTGTGTACATTAGTCTTGATTCAAGACTGTTAATTCTTGTGTCGGCCAGAGAGGGTTTATTTTTGCTAATGATTATTACTTTTAAATATTAGTAATAGGTAAAAAAAAAAGTTGTCAAAATAACTAAGTAGATTACTGTAGCTCTTTTCACAGAGTTTTCCAGAAAATGCTCTACAAAAATAATAAATAGCTTGAAATTTATTGCTTACAATTCCTTTTTGTGACTATGACCTATAGGCTATTTTTGATTCCAGAAGTAGTCCACCTTAACAGTCTACCTTAAAAAGATGAGATTATTCAGCTTGTTAAATCTGTATCTCTGTAAAAGGAAAACACCTTAACAAAGAATGGTTTGTTGCTGACCTGCAGCTGGTTATGGTATTTCATCTGAAAGCCTATTTAAGTCCTTAATGGTAACATTTATTCCCTGTCCCTCAGAGGAGTATTCTACAAACAAAATTAATTAACAAATTAAGATAGCCAATTTTGTGCTATAGTTCAGGATGACAGTCCCCCAGAAGGGGTGTTGGCACTAATAATAATAATTATCTCAAAGTATCAAGAGGTCTTCTGATTCTGATGAGATCCCTGATGAAGCTGAAGCTTTCATCCTGGGGTGATGCATGTGGAGTGCAGCAGAACAGACAGCAGCTGGCAGAAAAGCAGAAGCTGTTGCAGAGGGCACGGGTACTAATCGTGGAAATAGCATACAAGTAACCTCTGACTCAAATTACCAGCATCTGAACCCTTGATACTTTACCCAATTAATCTGTCGTTCCATTAAAAAGGGGACTGATGTGCCTCCATCTTGTGAAGCTTTTTTTGAACACTTCCGAGCTGATCCTTCTGCACTGAATGGCTATATATGCTCTTGCAAACGATTCCAGCTGACTTCATAACTGTTCTGCTCTGAGCTCACGTCCTTTGCTCTGCCTAGTTCTTTCTTCTACTGCTTCTGTCTTGCCTTGATGCAGTTGAGTGGAAGCATGTAACAGTCAAGTATTAGAAGTACTGTAGTTTCATTTATAGTAAGGGAGACTGTTTAAGAAATTAGTCAGGCATTTAGGAGCTGCTAATCCTTTCTGTGAAGAACACAAGGCTTGTTTCTTCAAGGAAATTTCTCACTCAAGGGCACAAGAGAGAGTTCAGTTTTACCAACTAAGTGCTCTTGCAACAAGACAATGATAAAGAAGTAAAACCAGAGATTTAATATGATTTTCTTTCCTTACTGCCATTTTTTCCCAGGCTGTTTTGTGATCTCATTGTTGCAATAGGTAATATATTTATATATATGCTCTTTAAAGAACTGATACTTATCCAAGTGCTTAATAACAATGGTGACAAAGAAATCCAGCTGTTCAAAAGGTAGTAAAAGATGCTTAATAGTATACCAGTTTAGAAATAAATTGCATTTCAATTATCAGGGATTTTGAAACAGCAAGCACAAAGCTTCCTCTAGATTACCAAATAAATTCTTCCCATTTTTCACTGTCACTATAGGTCTGTTCAATTCATGTATCATGGTCTGTAACAGCAGGAAATCCAGAATGTCACATATAGCGACAACTGATTTTCTCCCTCCTTTTAAACCAAAAAAATATAGTAGCTGCAGAAGGAATAAGAAAAATAAACGGGTATGACAAGTAAATACTAAATTTTTACATAA
Source organism: Calypte anna (assembly GCF_003957555.1). NCBI lineage: Eukaryota > Metazoa > Chordata > Aves > Apodiformes > Trochilidae > Calypte > Calypte anna. The sequence goes on along the minus strand of NC_044246.1, from coordinate 48,627,610 downwards.
ACCTTCGTTTCTGGTATGATCCTATTTTAAATGAAAGTCAAAATTCTGTCTGTAGACATTATATAACTAGAATCATAGAATTGGCTGGGTTGGAAGGGACCTCAGAGATCAAAGATATACATATATACATCAAAGATATATATATATATATATACACACACACATATATATACATATAAGCACATATATATACAGATCACTAGATATACTTTATACCACAATTATAGAACCGAAGATCCTTTATATTATGTAACCCTTATTTTAGCTTATTTTAACTGTGACTTGAAAGTCATTCGAGGAGCTCCTAAAGCTTTTTTTGTTAACGTACTACAAAGGAGAATCAAGATGAAACTGCACCTACACTATGTTGTGCTTAATCAATAGTGCCCCCTCGAGGTGACTTTTTTTTTTTTTAAATACTGCCTGAAGATGACCGCTTAACTACAGGGTAAACACGGTAGTTTTATCTACAGATAAGGACCCAGAACGTTGCATACATTTACGATATTTCTCCAGATTTTCTAATACGCTAATGTGTAAGCAAACAAGCCTTCTTGCTTCCAAATCTCTCCATAATTTTGGCTCTACATAAAAAAAGTATAACTAAATTGTTGCATCCAACAACAGGGCAAATTCTGCAATTTTATAGCGAGAATGGTATTTGGACTATTAAACTAGACAACATTCATAGATTGAATCCTCTGCAATCTCAACATTTTGAGAAAATGACACCACAAATCCTATATGCCTACTATTTGCCCTGCTAATACAGGTGAGACAGTTATTTGACTCAGGGTACATCTGTCTGCAGACCTTAAGTGTGTCTGCTGCTCAAAATCCTGTCCAAACTGGAGGCCAATAAATCATTGAAAATATTAGCAGCATAGCTATAGCAACTCTGAATTAATCTGCAGCATCTTTACTGAGAGCCCCTGGTGGGGCTCAACTATTACAGCTGAATTTCTACTAGTATCTGAGTTAACTCGTTTAAACTTCTCTCAGCACATCTGCACAAGCTATTATCACCTTGAAAAAACCTCTGTGTAGATACTTTCAGAGGAATACAGGAAACCATTCTTGACAACAATTTTTTTTTCCCCCCACTTTGAATATTTGCACCCTATGAAATGAGACCTAAAGATCATGGAAAAATACTTTAAAAACATTTTTCAAAACTAAAAAGCACCCTAAAATTCCATCCTCCAAAAAGCAATGTGCTCTCAAAAACTGGAAGAAAAAAAAAAGACTGAGAAATCTTGAACAAAAATAATGATGCTGGCTTGCAGTAAAGACTGACATAAACATGCTTTGCTTCAAAAAATAAGAATGGAAAAAACCCCAAAACTTTGGGTAAATAAGAAGGATTTCAGAAATAAACAGGCAAGATGTCCTACAATACCTTACATGATTAGGAGAAAGCATTCTAAAACAAAAGGTTCCTGACACTGAAAAAAATGCAAGAGAAAGAGCATATAAGAAATATTGAAAGTGTCCTGAATAAACTTTAGTAAGAGAACTGCTGATTTTAAAATCGAATTGCTGCTGTTATAGGGTCTTCCCACAGAGGGGAATGGAACAAATTAATTGTACTGAGCTCAGTTACTACTTACTGAAACGATCTGCATCCATATGATGCAAATTTTTGTTTGCAGCAACTGGCAAACAATTACACATATGTTTCTGATAGAAAGTAGTTATTTGATGGCATAGGAAGTTGGTACTAAGTTTTGTATCTATGCCTCAGAGCTATAGATTATTTTGCAGTCCTTCAGGTGCTTTACTACACAGCTTGCCTTCTCACAAAACAATGCATGTTGCTTATGTTATCTTGTGTCATAATTAGAACCCCACTATCCCTTTGTGCTTACAGGACCCATATTGGATTCAAAGACTTTTATGCAAGAGACAAATCTCTCAGTTCTTTTATCTGCCAGCTATCAATTCCTATGCCCACCTGAAGATCCAGTCCTGCAGTTGAGACCCTAGCTTGTTGGCATTTATCTTGCAACTCTTTACCCCTGCCAGTGCCGGATCCCATTATCATTACACTTCATGATACAGACTCAACATGCATCTTAAATAAAAAAAGAACCCCATCAGATCCTAGTATATTGGGTACATGGGAGAGTTTCCCTCCCTAATCAAGCAAGCCAAAGTGGTGAATACAAAGCATTCTACTTAGAATCAGTCTTACTTTATGTTTCTCAAGACACCTACTCTTAACCAGTCAAAACACAATACAGCCTGTCACAAACTATCACCTTATCTTTCTGAGCTCCTCATCCAGACCTTTTAGATGCCAAACCTATGCACTTGTATTCAGTGCTGAAGGAGCTGATGGTCTGGCACAAAAACCATCACTACAGTCTGGAACTAAATAGCACCTTTTGCTCAATGTCTTACTCAGCCACCATTCCATACTTTCATGTTGGTTCAGCTTCAGAGTTTGCCACTCTGGAATTACTTCTTTTTCCCTTCTACTATCCCTTCTGGCATCCTGGATTTACAAAACACAGAAAGTGTTAATTGGGTATATAACAAGGAGCTAAACATTTTGTTAAAGTCAGTTTTAATCACTTCATCATCTCATAGATTAGTATACAGCACAGAACACCACATGAGGCCTTCTGGAGGAATTTTCCAAGAAAAAGTATTGCATTTCATCTGCACAAAAGCTTTCAAGACATATTTTTCTCATATAAAGTTATTCTGGCACAAAAATGCATACAAACAGCAAGGAGCCAATAACATTAATATCAAACATCTTAATACTGAACATGCTAAACTGTATTTACTTCACTGAAAACCATGTGTATTTCTGCAGAGAATGTAATATTGAATTTTAAGTACAGGAAGTGCTTTATTACTGCTCTGGCACTACAATGCAGAGCTGCTTTGTTGTTTGCTCTAGAATAGTAAGCTAAGTTTATCCAGTCAAGTAGTGTCAAGAAGAAGTCCTTTGATCCAGATAGCACCAAAATATATCTTGCTCGTCCCTCGTCAGCTTTCCCAAACAAGCACTTTTTCTGCTTTATCACACTGAACACATTACCAGCATTAAGACTTCCAGCAGAGTCTCAAATGCAATTGCTAACCTCCCTCCAACCCACATCCTTCAGCCAACTCTCCTCATGGCCTATAGTCCTGCCAGATTTCTTCAAGAGTGCAAAAGCATGGATTAGCTTCACCCCATGAGCCTCAAAGCCCTGCCTGCCAGCCTGCTATGGCAATATGCAAAACAGCAGAACATTTTAAAGCCTTGCAGAGAGCTTTGCACTGGCTGTGCAAAGACACAGCCAGTCTTTGCAAACAGCTTAGGAACTCAGCTCTGAGGAACCTTGGGTATGGCAGTATCCTAGTATTAGCAATGGAGTATGATAATATCATAAGCACATTACCAACCACCCCCTCCAAAAACCAAAACTATAAAAACAAGGCTCAAAATGAAACCAAAGAGAGAAGGAACTATAAACCTGATCTTACAAGATCCTTGAAGATGTTTCATATTGGGAATGGCCGTATATCTGAAAGACTGTCCAGCTGGCCTATCCACCTACAGACTATTGAAAATAAAAGTTAGTTGCTGACCTCTGATCAGCCACCTTCAGCTGAAAAGCAGTGTCTTTCACTCTTCTATGCATGGATAAAGTAGAAATAGGGCTATCAAGAAAAGGCCAAGGCAAAAAGCTGTATGCACCCGTAACTTCACTCTGCCTTCTACTGTTAACATGAATTTGAAATCACTTATTTTTGTACTGCTGATTTAACTTCATTTTCAGTCTTCGTTTTCTACACAATCTAAATAACCTGCTGTTCACACCTTTGTAAAGAGTGTTTAGAAGTTTTCCATACTTGCTATATTTCAGAAGTTTTGTAAGGTTAAAAAAGCATGAGTAAGACATAGATTGGATGAAGCAGTCCTATGCAATGACAGCACAGCTCCCAGCTTTTGAGTTCTACTGTGAGATAATCCATGATGCAGTCACAAAATAAACCACACAGTTACACGCAGCATAATTTAACAATAAATATTCTATAAAAGCATGCTTTTGAATTATTTTTTTCTTAAATCATAACATTAAAGCACAAGTAAAAGTCCCATATCCGGAATACATCGTTCACAAATTTCAATTACTTAATAAATAACTCATGGTGCTTTCATAAAACTCAACTATGAAAAGCTACAGAAAGCTTAATGAAAACCATGCATGCACTGGAATTCAACACTCAAGTCTGTCTTCCAAGCTGGAACACAAGCAGCCCTGCTTATGCTACTATCGTGCGGACTAGAAATTGTGAAAGGCTCCACTCTTCATCTTCCAACTGTATTGTGCCTTCCTGTTCTCAGTCACACTGGTATGGCATTTGCACTCAGATATTCAGGGAAATATTGCTCAGTAGCTCCAAGACGTGTACACCATTGTTTTATCTCTTCCTCTATTCCAAATCAAGGCTCTGGTATAAGCCTACTTTGGTGGCAGATAATAAAAAGGAAATAGCAGAGCAAAAGTGAAGTAGCAACTCCACAGCAACACCACTGTTCTTCACAGCACTGTCTGCACTGGGAAATCTTTCCTACTGAGGCCAGAATCAAATATTTCCCTGCACCTCCCTTTGCAGTGGGTAATACTGACTCACAAGCAATCTTTGCCTGAGCAGAGAAACAGTGTAGCTTTTTCCTAAATAAAAATGGAGAGGCCTGACAGCAGGAAGAAAGGAACACTGACTGATGGTATGTACCATCTAATGTCTTAAGCAACCAGAGAGTCCCCTAAAAACCTTATTGACCAGTAGCCATCTAACCTGCAAGCTTTTGGGAGGCCAACTGCAACGATGCTCAGAATTAATGAGGTGGTGTGTCGAGTTTGTAGATTATGAGCTTTCCTCAGATCTCAAAAAAAGTCATCCTGATACTACTGTGTCATCATGAACTTCCATGTGGCTTAATCACAACTGTGAGCTACCATAGCTAGAGCATTAATTGCTAGCATGGAATCCCCTCTCCACCTAGAAGACAGATAACACACATTGGCAAATGGGATAAAGTTATTCTCTCCAGCACATGTAATTTTCTAATTTAATTTGCATGATTCTTCCAATATCTGACTTGCTATAGATCTATACATCTGAAAACTATGAAACAGGCTATTCCATTCAAAGTACTCCCATCTCTATCTCCACTGAAATATTTCTTTCTTGTATATACAATTGATTTTTCTGTTTCGGAAGCACAGAGCACAGCTTCTGTGAAGCACTCTAATGTATTGTCTTGTTTTTCCTGGCTTTTATAATCAATAATACAATGTGACCAGACAAAGTTCTTGGGGGCAACTGAAATAGGTGGAAATGCAAACTCTAAGTAGGTTCTTCCAAAGAGCCTCCAGAACCACTTTTGTCTGCACAGTACTAAGTGTTTTCTTGAAAGCCAAGCCCTGCAGTAAGACTAGGGCAAGACATCTTCTGGATGAATTCTGGCACAGTCTATCACTGAGCTTGTAGCCTTTAATATATACTTTCTGTTCTAATCTAGAACAAATCCGTATATAATGTATTTATTTTGTAACTGTAAAGCCACTGTGAATATTTCATAAGAAATAACGCTGTGCTAGTGAGGTACCGTGTTTGTGAAAGACTTTCACAATACCAATGACCAAAGCTTGCAGTAGACCTCTTCAGACTTTCACTATAAGTACATGTAAAACACAGATAGGAAGAGTGGCAGAAGTGGAGTCACTCCAGAGCAGCCCAGGGCAGTAACAACACCAGGAGGGGCACAGACCTTACCAGACCAGGGTACAGTCCTGCAGCAGTCAAGCAGAGTGAAGTTGGTGACAGTAACAGCTGCTGTAACACACACAAAAAGCCTCAGACAAGACAGAATGACAAGCAGAACCCCAAAGTCCAGAAAGCACCTGAGAGGCAGCAAGAGAGTGGACCAAACACAAACATGCCTCCAGCAGAGCTCAAGAGCCCTGGGCCACTGAGAAACTTTGAAGGGGCCTGGGGGAATGGAGGGAGGGACATTGGGAGCTCAGGTGAGGCTGGGAGGGGGAATTAACATGTACACAAGGCTCTGGCAACAGAGACAAATCAGCTGAAATGAATTTTAACTACTGTGAAGTTGTTGCTTGACAACATCTAAATAGAAAATTAGAATGTATACCACATAAAGATAAAAGATGATAAAAGGTATCAGCACATCCTGAGAAAGTAATATATCTAGGAGCATCTCAGGTTTTGTCATCAAAATTCTGCATTAGTTAAATGAAGAATTTGGTTTCTGCCTTCATACAAAAATTTTAATCTGAAAAATATTTTAAGTTATGTTTTAAGTTGTTATCCTCAGACTACTTCAATGAAAGTTATACATATGACTGTAACATGCAAAACTAAATAGTTCACTAAGAGCAAAATCAGTTAACCATCAGAATTGAACAAAGTAAATTGCTAAGTTATATTGAAATACTGTACTGTGCTTTATCTAGAGACACTTGATCTGTGTGCTGAGGTTTACATATTTCCTTCCAAAACTGAGTCCAACAGTCAACTGCAGTGAAGAAATCATGCCATGAATAAATTTTATTAAGAAAATATACAGTTGCTACATCAGCTCAGGATATTAATTTAAATTTTTATTAAAAACATCAAAATAGTTTGAAATCCCTTGTACAGTACCATCCTGCTTCCACTAAATCTGTCATTTTGCAGAGCCTGACTTCCCAGAGGTGGTAACTCTTACTATCTCTTTCACCTAGCACTCACTGACAGCTTTTTCTATGGCAGACAAAAGCATATTGTTGGTCTCAGTCAAATTCTTGCTGAAAGAACCAGCATTTTACAAGATAAAAACATCCCTTTTTAAACTTAAAATGTTTAGAAAGATCACAGACAGTATGTGTGCTCAGGATTTACATTCAAATTTAAAAGGAAAATGGCTAAACTCCAGTCAGAGCTATATTCAGAGCCCTTGATTGTAACCCATTACACAATAATCAGTTCTAATCTAATTATGCTGGTGAGGCTGAAATACAGTATTATCTCATAGAGAAGTTCTACACCATTTACACTGCTATTTTCCAGCAGCTGTAAGCACGAAGTGAAATGCTACTACTAAATCTTAGAAATTCCTTTAAAACCCCTGGATACCTTACTGCACGATACAAACTTTTCCCAACCATAGTGTTCTAGATGCAGAAGGTGCTTTTTCTCCTTCTGTAATGCAAATACTCAGGCCAGCAGGCTTTTTTAACAGGCAACAGCAACACCACTTTTGTGATGTCAGCCACGATGTGCTGACAGCCTTTCTGGTCATGGCAGGACAATGGAAGACATTTCTGAACTCCAGAATGGCAGGGAAACACTTCCACATGTAGTCTAATTAAGGGTCATGTCTTAATTTGTAATTAAGAATGAAGTGTCATGAGGGAACATTTCCCAGTTTTGTGAATGCCTCAGCTCAGTTACTGGCTGAATGAGACCAAGTGTAACCCTTGCAAGAAAGGTGTGGTGCATGAGAATAGAACACTTCAGAATGCTTAGAATTATGACTACAGCCATCAGCTTCCATTCAATGCATTTCTGAAATTTAGACTCAGCCATGATTATTGCTAAACTGAAGAAGTGTGCCTGGGTGATTGGGTGGTGAGGTGGATCAGGAGCTGGTTGAAGAACAGAAGTTGTAGTCAATGGGATGGAGTCTAGTTGGAAATCTGTTTCTAGTGGAGTCACTCAAGGGTCAGTACTGGGACTAGTACTATTCAGTATATTTATTGATGACCTGGATGAGGGAAATAGAGTACACTATCAGCAAGCTTGCTGATGACACAAAAGGTGGAGTGGCTGACACCCCAGAAGGCTGTGCTGCCATTCAGGGGGACCCAGACAGGCCGGAGAGTTCGTCAGGGAGAAATTTAATGCTTTACAAGGCCAAGTGTGAAGTCTTGCATCTGGGCAAGAACAACCCCACGTACCAGCAGAGGTTGGGGACTGAGCTGTTAGAAAGCAGCACAGGTGAAAGGGACCTGGGTTGCTGGTGGATGGAAGGATGACCATGAGCCAACAATGTGCTCCTGTGCCAAGAAGGCCAATGGCATCCTGGGGTGCATTAGAAGGGGTGTGGTTAGTAGGCCGAGAGAGGTTCTCCTCCCCCTCTGCTCTGCCCAGGTGAGGCTGCATCTGGAATATTGTGTCCAGTTCCGGGCCCCTCAGTTCCAGAAGGACAGGGAACTTTCTGCTTGAAAAGAGTCTATCGCAGAGCGACCAAGATGATGAAGGGAGTGGAACATCTCCCTTATGAGGAAAGGCTGAGGGAGCTGGGTCTTTTCTGCTTGGAGGAGACTGAGGGGTGACCTCATCACTGTTCATAAAGTGCGAGTGCCAGGAGGATGGAGTAAAGCTTTTCTCAGGGGTGGCTAACAATAAGACAAGGGGCAATAGTTATAAACTGGAGCATAGGTGGTTCTGTATAAATATTAGGAAGATTTTTTTTCACTGTGAGAGTGATAGAGCACTGGAAGAGGCTGCCCAGGGAGGTTGTGGAGTCTCCTTCCCTGGAGACATTCAAAGCCAACCTGGATGCCTTCCTGTGTGACTGCTGTCGGTGACCCTCCTCTGGCAGGGGGGGTTGACTAGGTGACCTTCCGAGGTTCCTTCCATCCTCTAACTTTCTATGATTCCATGATTACACATATTTTATAAATGTAATATGGCAACAGTATAAAGCAGTGAAAGCATTAGTCTCAGAAATACTGCCTGATTTACAGCACAGTGAAGTGTTACAGCCACTGAGTAAACTAATCTTTTGTTTCACTCTTTGCCCCTGGCTGTAATTTCACAGGTGACAGCTTCCACCCCTGACTCCCTCTGCTCTCAAAGCTGCCAGCATCCGTCAGAAAAAACCTTAGACAATTCAGAGAACCATTTCTTAATTTTTCATTGAAACAACTAGAACTAGATACCTATTTCTTTATTTGCTATGTCCAATTTAGATTAAACTTCAGCAGTTTCCTCTGCTTTAGTCTTGAACTTTTTAATAGGTTCCTCTCTTCTCATGGGAAATTCCATCTTAGTGGTAACAATGTATTCCAAAGCTGTAGGAAAATGGTTTTCCTCATTTAGTACAAGGACTCTGAACCACTGTATTTCAGATCTTTTGTGTAACCTAACTGCAAAGCTATTGACTGTATATAGTTGGGTGTTTCCTGCTGGGTCTATCTTATGTTGCATAAACAATTATCAGCCAAAAGTGAGAACCAGACCTTGGAAACCTGTGGTCTCAGGATTACTGCTTTAGAGGTCCATCAGTTCTTCTGACTATGTGACCCATATAGTTTTACAATGACAGCCCAGAGCAGTATTTTAATTTGTTGTAGTTCTTAAATCTTCCAGCACTGGTGCATGTCAGAAACGTGTATGTTTGTACGTATGTCAGCTTTTGTCACTTGAGCAATTTATCAAAACAGCAGTGTGGCCATTTTTCCATAACAATATGGTCTCCAGGGAGGAAAGGCAGACTGGGAGGGAAAAGAGAAATAGCCAGAGAAATGCCTTCATTTGAGTTACCACTCTCTGACTTGCTCTGTATTTGCATAGCCTCCTATTAAATAATTACAAGGATTCAGATGGTAAAGACTACAGTAACTGTAATAACAGAATGCATTGCTTATTTCAGAGGACTTCCATTTCTGTCACAGAGAAAACAACGGGGAGAATAAATAGCATGCTCATGTTCTGCAGTGGCCAATGAATTTCAGCTTTTTATTCAGAGTTTCTAAGCATCTCATACCCTTATTGATGCCACTTCATACTTCACAATTAGGGCTTGCCATGCTGCTTTCCCTGGTTCAGAATGAAGGAGATAGGGCTTTTTTTTTTTTTTTTTTTTTTTTCCTAACGTGCTCATGGCTGCAGAACTTTGTGCCAGAAGAGATTAGAATAACAAAGCCCACAGGCTTCAAATCAAACCATGAGTTTCATCTTGCTGTAATTCATCTTCCCTTGACAACAATCAACTGAAATTAGACATAAAAATCTAAAGCATTACATGACTTTTTAGAATTCAAGATGTGCAGACACCACAGAGAAATTAATGGTAAAAGCACTAGAACAATTACTAAAAGACTACTAAAATACTTAGTCAATGTGTGGAGCTTATATTAAAAGCTTAAAAGAAGAACTATAATGGCTCTTAAAAATAGAATTCAGGCAGTTGGAGTCAGCAGGGTCAGGTAATTTCTTAGCAATAAATCATTCTGCTCGTTTTTAATACAAATATCGAGTTGTCATTTCTGACATTTTTATTGGAGAAGACAGTTGAAAAATATGACAAGAGAACAGGGACTGAGTTAAGAATATTTTTGTGTCACTATTATCATAGAATGGTTAGGGTTGGAAGGGACCTTCAAGATCAAGATCCAACCCTCCTTCATGGGCAGGGACCCCTTCCACTAGACCAGGATGTACAAGGACTAATCCAGCCTGGCCTTAAGCAACACCAGAGAGGGGGCATCAACAACCTCCCTAGGCAACCCGTTCCGGTATCTTACTACCCTCATGGTGAATTACATCTTTATTTTGGATATAGAAAGGAGTTAAGTAAAGAGCCAAGCTGCTACTCCAAACCCCATGCTATTGGTGGAAAGGTTTCCTTTTGCCCTTCAGCATCCCAACACTGGGGAAATGTGGATAAATGTGGAGAATTTGTGCCTGTACCAGCCCCGGAGCAAAAAGGAACTGTTTACTGGACAGTGACACTCCTGAATCTGGTACCTAGGAATTGCACCTAACACAGGATGAATCTTAGTGAAACAGCCTTACATTTGTGTAAAGCATTCAAGTAATAAAAGACAGGCTTTATAAAATGAAAGAAAATTACCTAAACAAGATCTGAAGAAGTACTTGCAGGAGTTCAGTATCTCTAAGGGGACAAAAATTAAGATAACTCTTGATTCTTTATTTGACTTTAAGCACTTCTTCAATGTGTTTGCATTCCTTATAATGAATTTCACTTCTATTTTAGCTTTGAATAAAATTAAGTCCTTGAAATACATCATATTTGACAAAACCCCTCACCAGTAAGTGCAAATAAAAACAAACTAATGAGTTTTTAAACTTTTGACCTTTTATGCAAAAGTCAAGTCTCACTCTGCCTATTAGACTGAAGAACATTCATGGGGAAAAATGAAAATGTTAATCTTTTAAATTAAGTACCAGAGGCATACTGTCTTGTACAAACTTACTGATGCTACCAAACAGCATTTATGTGTAAATAATGTAAGGACTTCTGAGTACAAAGCACTTCAGTGAATGTTACATTGTGCACAAAACCTGCCTCGCACTTACAAGAACATACATAATTTCTTCCTCGTGAAAAATAAAGACTAAGACTTAAATTTCTAGTACTTTTTTTTGCATGTGCTGTTGTGTAGGAAAAAAACAAAAACAAAGAGAGAAGGAAAATTAATGAAAAAAAATCTGCCAGGGAAGTTGTATGTTGACATTCATGTGAAATCAACCTATGGTAAACAGGTTGGTAACAGGTAACAGGTATGGTAAACAGGATACAGAACTTTAGCTCCTACCTCAGTGTTTGCCCCATGAATCAAAACAGGTGAGAAGACAGTGTTTGGTAGATATTTCTTCTGCTGTTTTATATAAATATAGATTTTTTCATAAGAGCAGTCTTGCTACCATGAAGCAGACTATTACGGTTTCTTTTTTCTTATTGTAAATATTTTGCAGATGGATAGTCAGGAAAGAAATGTTGACTGAGGTCCCAGACAAAAGAAATGTGCTACTTTATAATCACCTGACTACTGACTTCAGGCTGCTTTTCTCTGGAGAGGTTGGACAGAAAATGAAGAGAAAGTGCATGCACACAAGCACATCAATTTGAGCAACCAAGCTTGTAGTTGTAAGGCTTAACCTTACAAACAAACACTCAAGGAGCTACATCTCACTGATCAGAGCAGCTCTTCCCATTTCCCTGTGACATACTCAGAGGAATAAACCTTTTGGCCTGCAATTTGCAGAGCTGTTCATGTTTTGCTGCAGCTTAAAAATGTCTAAACACATACACATTTAGAGGCCTTAACAAGTCATTCCTTGTGCTTGAAACTCACTTAAAAATTTATGGTAACAGAGGGGACAATAACAGTACTTTATACATTTTAAATACAGTATGATGCACCCTTTTCCCCACATTGTTAGGCAATATGCTTACACACAAACATAAAATTACAGTGTGTTCCCATGGATTTTTCCTTAAATTTAGCAACCCTGTATTTGTGGGTCTAGTAGGAAAAACTGGATAAAGAGTGTCTCTTTTATTAGAAGTTCTGAAGAACAAGTTACATAAAAATGTCAAGAGCAGTCTAAGTATACCTTTGCTACACAGAAAAGTGGACTTTTCTACAGCTTCTCAGGGTCTGCTCTGGCCCTGTGGTGTCACGGTTTAACACTGGCCCGGCGATTAAACCGAATAACAGACGCTCTCTATTAATGTCTCTCTATCCTTGATAGAGAAAGGAGAGAGAATAAGGGAGAGAGACTTATGGGTTGGAAACTAAACTACACAACTTTAATGATACAGTAATGATAAATAGGTAATATTACTAAATATATACAAATATACAGGAAAATGGAAACCACATTCCTCCCCCCTCTCCCCCAATAACTCTCACGTCACCACCGAGGCTGTAGGGCAGCCCTGGGAAAGTCCAGGCTGGACTCCTGGAGTCGGCAGCAGTCGGGAACTGGAGGCAGGAACACACAGATATGGGCTGGCACGGATCAGGACCACAGGCAGATGAACAGACAGGATACTTCCAGGATGCAGGGGAGGAAGGGAAGCAGGAAAAGATCTGGCTCGGCCCACGTGATGCCTCAAATTTATACTGAGTGTGACGTATATGGGATGGAATACTCTGTTTGGTCAATTCTGGCATCTATCTTGTCCGTTCCTCCCTAAAGGAGGGCTCAGGTGGGGCCTCTGTGTCCTCCTGGACGGTAAAATGTTTTCCTCAGAGCTGAGTGTCCTTGGCTCTGCATACCAGTCTCTAGCAGTAACTATAAACATCAAGTGTTATCAATCCTAGAAACAGACACTGAGAAACTTGCTGTTAGTTTCAGCAAGTGCAGCTACTTACAAGGGACTTAGCTAAAAGCAAAAGTACAGAAACAGAAAACCACCTTTATCCTGGTCCAAACCAGGACATATGGACCCATAGTTCCAACAACAAAAAAGCCATTTCAGCCACGGTTATCCAGGAGATAGCTTGGGATCTCTAAAACAAGATTAGAATTCCCTTTCAGAGATACAATTATTCCCTAAGACAGTCCCTCCCAAACAGAAATTTATAAAAACAAATAGGTGAAGTTGTACTAGGTTTACTAAAGTGAAAATATTTATAGTTGTTACAGTCCTAAGAGTAGTAGATATTACAAAATTAAGTAGAAGAAAGAATTAAAGCTTAAACAAAAGAGTAATAATAAGATTGTTTACTATAAATGTAATTCTAGTTATTGTACCTGTGCCAATATACTCAAAATTGCTCAGATATCAACAGAACAGGCCATGAAAAGAGTAAAAGGAAGACATTAAAGAGGATATAAATACTAGCTTTCCTTTGCCAACACCTAAAACTTATCTATCTGCAATAAACTTAAATTAGGTGCATGGATATACTTATAACTTTTTCAGATACCAAAACTAGCACAGGACTAGACTGATTATCCTACAGATATTATTAGGGCCTGAATATCTGCAGTAGTGAAATGAATACTGTGAAACGGTGCCTAAAATAAGGAGACTGATTTTATTTTTTTTAACAAGAGCTAAATAAATTAAAGAATGAATGAACAGATCAGCAATTACATTCACCAATGAGAAGTTCAATACTCTCAAGATTTTGGAATTTCAGACTTTCTTGTTATTGAGCTATTCTGTCTTCATGCAGACAAAAGACATTATTAGACACATCCAGATTCAATCAGAAAAGTTAACAGAACTGCTTTCCTCTTGATCTGATGTGCTTTTTTCAAGACCATTTTAATCAGAGGAACATACAGGCAAGCTGTGTTGTTACCATCATTTTCTGGTTTGATGAGAGAGAGGAGTTAGGTCGTTAGGGTCATTAGCCCCTTAATGCAAGTTTCAGTTATACTGATGAGATACAATCCAGTAAAATGTTCATGGACTGACACACTGTTCAGATATAGAGCTATACTTGGACTGTCACTGTTAAATATTTCTGTTCTAAAGACACACAAAACAAATGGTTTATTAGCTTAATTTTATATGTAATGCATTTGGATAAGAAGTAACTTTTAAGAGGCATTAATAGAGTAAAAGAAATTATATACTAGCATATTTTTCCAGATACTTGTGGGAAATTAAAAAATAATCTAGCTATTAGTGCAAGAATTATTTCATAAAAGTGACTCTGAATAAAAGATACTTTGTTGCTTTGTGGTTTGCTGCATCACACGTGAGTGGAACCCACTGAAGGTAAAAAGGATTTGGTATTGACATAATAATTCAGTAGCACGCAAGGACTAGAATGGCTTGATAAAATTTGCTTGTCAGTATATATATAAAGCAATGAACCAAGATTATGTCAAAATGCCTGATACCAGAACTTGTACAGAGAAGATGAAAATTAAGCAATAACAGATCTTTTGTGAGTCAAACAGGAGAGCATTTCTTGCTCTATATTTTGTTATTAACAAAAACACTAACTCAAGCATTCCACCTGACATCTAGGAACAGAACATAATAACACTGGGCAGGTTCATATGAGGTGACAAAATGGAATTATATCCACTATAATAAAAAACATTGTATTCGTTTCTCTAGCATTTTTTCATGTTAATATGATGAAATTCTTTAAATATTATAAAAGTGAAAAATAAGATTATCCATGCTGAAAGAGTAAGCAAATATTTCTGTATCAAAGCTGTGATAGACAGCTTACATCAACAGCACATTGCTAGCAGAAGCAAGAGAATGGTAATATTCTTGGCATGTCCTACAATAAAGCTATGTGCACTGAAATGTAAGTGTTACGCAAAGAACAAAATTGGTTTTGCATTATGACCTCTTTTTCACAACTGATCTCAGTATTGATAGTGATTGGAGAAATTATGAGACCGGTAAGGTTTCAAATTAATTCTGCTATGTCAGGTATGCATTGTGAGCTTTCCACTACGATGTACAAAACATTCCGTGTCTTGAAATACATGGTACTCTTTCTGAGAAGTCACATATGAATGCCAGAAGCCCTTTAGTCTACCAGCATATGTTTCTGTTAGAGGTTTCTACCTACTTCATTCAGAGGAGAAACATAAAACTCCAGGATTTTCTGGTCTGAGCCGTGCCCGTTTGCTTTCTCATGTTTTCCATTTTCAGTTCATGTTGGGTGTTTATAGCTTCTCTTGTGACATTGCCATCAGTGGAGATTTGCCAGTACAGCAGTGGAAGAACGGCTGACAAGGAATGCAGGGGGGCCAGGGCATCAATCACACATTGTCCCATTTACCTGACAACTGTCACATCCATGTGCCCAGTGAGAAGGGATCCTTTACTTGTGGGCATACTTACATCCCTTACTTGGTGGGGATATAAAGGCAAGAAGATTACTGGGGTGCAGGCTTAAATGTACAAAATACTGCTCACAGAGCAACTTATTTTCTAAAGCCATTAACTATGCAACATTACAAACAAGGAGCTGTGGAAGACGAAGAACAGATTTTGGAAAAGTAACCAATATGTAAGCATTGTTTTTTGCCAGAGCATGTAGAACTAGAAGCACCTGACAGAGCAGACTGACTGCTGGCAGCTTCCGTGCAAACTTAAAACCACACTACTATGTATTCATTTATAGCCAGCTGCCTATACAAGAGACAAATGTACTTTACAATCAAATAAGCCTGAATTAGTAATTAAATTATGTGACCAATCAAATCTGAGGTAGGACAAATTACTTGTCCTACAGTAGACAAGTAGTAGTCTCAGACCACAAAACTGGCCAGACAAAAGGAAGCACTAATGGTGTAAAGGGAGTTAAAGCGATCTGAGAAAAAGGAAAAATTGAAGGCTCTTTTCTGCAATATCTTATTATTAAATTATGAACAGATGATCAGGTATTTCTCTGCAGTGATAAGCGCATAGAATTGTTACTACCAAGATGAAAATTAACTAGTCTGAACTCAGCACTGAATCTTTATGCAGATAAAATCTCATTAACATCTATGAGTCTTTCGTGGACAAAATAAAGGATAGAGCCTGATGTAAGTAACTGGAACCATCAGTAGACCACTTGTTCCTTGCTTGCATTAAAAAAACCCAACTAACAGGATAGAGTTGAAAGAGGATAAATTAGCTGGGGTTTTTTTGTTGGGTTTCGATTGGTTGGTTTTGGTTTTATTTTTTTTTTTTTTACATTCTGTGTTTTTTGGTTTTGTTTTTAAACTTATCAGTAACACAAATAAAGCAAGCAGTCATCTAACATTAAGAGAGAAATAAATTTAAACATTACGAAAAACTTTTGCAGTCTTTCAGATCTTTTATCAGTGAACAGGTGAGGACAATGACAGAAACTACATTAATTTTAGAGGAGAATAGGAATGTGTCCACAAATATCATCCCTAACAAAATACTCAAGCAATTAAGTTTTAATATAAACCTTACAATATTGCCTTGTAGATTATTTCCTAAGTCTTACACCTTAAGATGTTTACAAAATTACTAAATTACAAATTATGCCGAGGTACCTGCGCTCCCATGAAGGCCTAATGATTAACATAAGGAATTACAGCACCAGGTACATCAGTTGATGAGGAACTTACAAGTTACTGTTCGCTATGCAATGCCATCACATTCTGTGCATGATAAAATATGGGTTAACAGGATTTTTCCATCTTCCAGGATCATCCTCCACGTCTTCGTTGTTACAGAAATCAAATATATAAACCCAATCTTTATTGTTTATTGACAGAAGTATAAAATAACTGGTGCTCTCTGGAGGGCACAGGGCCATCTTAGATGAAGCTTCTCAGAGCCTTGTCCCATCACATCTCCATTATTCCCCAAAGGTAAGTCAGAGACTGGCCGGGCAACTACTTACCGTGAGCCATTAATCTTCACCTTGAAATGGGTAAGCAACGAGCACTGTAAATAGTTACCAGTTTCCTCACTTTTCTGCGCCACTGAGCACATGCGTGTGAGGCCGAGGGGGGGAACCGGACGGCTGCTGCCAGGCCCTTACTGCACATCTGAACCTCCCCCCTCCTCCCTCCTCCCTCCCCCATCCTCTTGGCGCATGGGGCGCTATCTCCAGCTTACCCCAATTTACCTCACTGCTAAATCACCACCGCTTCATGCCACAGGCGTGTCCACCTTCACTCCAGGACGGTTAACGGACACAGCAGGCCTCCTTCCCACTCTAACTCTTAATGCCCACGTATTGCTGCCAGCCAACCCGCAGCTCCCTTCAAGCCGTGATCTGATTACACACAATACCATCAGGACAGCCCTTGGAACCTCTCGCTCGCACCTCTCGCCACCCCTCCGCCGCAGCAGAGCCATTAACGACCGCTTGCTGCCGCGGGGACGGGGCGGGCACGCGGGGTGCGCGGCCCACGTGACGCTGGTTGCTATAGCCACGGGCGGGCGCGCTCAACTCCTCCCCGCGGCGGCGCTGGCGATGGCGGCGGAGGAGGACGGCGACGTGGAGTGGGTGGTCGACACCATCGCCGGGTTCCTGCGAGGGCCCGCCTGGTCCATCCCCATCTTGGAGTTCATGGAGAAGAAGTGCGAGGGTGAGCGGCGGGGCCGGGCCGGGGCGGGGCAGCTACCCGTCGACTCGGCGGTGGGGAGGAGTGAGCGCGTCCTCAGGCCCTCAGCCCCCTGAGGGCTGAGGGGACGGGACGGAGTTGTGGCCTCAGCGCGGGCACATTCCAGGGGGCGAGAGGCTTCTGGGCGTCGGGAGACTCCCGGGGCGGGGTACACGCCAGCCCCCGCCAGGTTTGCTGCCCTGTCCCCTCACACTGGTCAGGGCCCTCCCTGCGCTAGCCCTGGTGTTTTTGCGTTGGGGACATCGAGGCGGTGTTGGTGAGCTCTCAGGCACCGTTCGGAAACGATCCCCGCTGAAGGCTCGTCAGGCCTCTCATACACTTTCCACCGGTTTTAGGGAGTAGGTGAAAAGCTGGTGTCCCCTGAGCAAGTCAGTTTTCAGCATGTGCCGATTTGCACTCATTAGCTCGCACAGGGGATTATGGCACAAGCTTACAGTGTGACACCTAAACGAGCTGGCTCCGCGGTGCATAATGCCCTGACGTGGCTAGAAAGCAGTTATAGGCCTTTAATACTTTCAACAGCTAGATGCTTTTTCTCAGGGAACATGATAGCACAATTAAAATCACAGTCTGGTCAGCAGGACAGAAGAGTAGAAGGCCCAAAGTTTAGTTCCTGCAAGTTTGTGGATGCTGACAGTTAAGAGATGGGAAACCGTAAATTAGTACCTCCCCAAAAATAATATCGTTAAAAGTCAACGGTTATTAGTTATATTTTGTAGGCAGTCCTGTGTGTGAATTTAGCATGGAAGCAACTCTACCTAAACATCCTTTTCTTCCTCCAGAAAGAGCTGAGGGAAATGATGGAATAATTTTGAGAACATCCTGGGTAAACTGGAAGTATGGGCAGTGAGAGGTAGACTTAGGTGGACCTGTACCTCTGTATAAAGATGCTGGAGGAGACCTGTATAGGTGTATATAGCAAGGAAAGGAGAAAATAGACTTTCTGCAGTAGAGATTTGGCTAAATTGGTTCTGCTACTTAAAGAACAAATATTCTGCTGCCAAAGAACACCTGGATGCTTATGGTAACAAAAGAATTACAATTCGGGCAAGTAAAAAAAAAGGAAGCTTTCTATTGCGATTATTGGAAAAAAAAAATGTTTCAGAACATGATGGTCTGTGATCCTACCCAGCCTGCAGATATTCATACAAGAAGTGTTAAAGCGTATTGCCAGAGACTAATTTCTGTGGCTACTATGAATAAAATCTGTTCCTTTAGTTTCACTTGACAGAATGTAGAGTTCATTAACAATTTTAACTCTAAAATACCAAAGCTGTGAAACTAATGCTTCTGAATACATTTTATTTCTAGGGACTTACATCAAACTCAAAGTAGAATGGCTCTTAGTATTCAAATGTTCTACTACTGCTTCCTCCCCTCCATCCTGCTCTGGGCTCCAGAACAGCTTCTGTCATGGTTGGCCTCAGCAGTGCTTTCTTTTTATGTGCAGTAGTTCTTGAGGGTCCACTAGGGATTTTTATTTCGTATTTGGTGAAACAGACTCTGATTCAAATATCAGCTTCTAAACAAGTTGATTCTTAGTAACTCTGAATTGTTTCTACCCTTCTCAAGCTTTGCATAAGGCAAGATCATTGTGAGTACAAACACTTTTCCCTAGTACACTGGAAAATGAGATAGGTAAAGCTTTTCAGCGCTACAGCTAGAGTGCAACACAGAAGTCTAGTCTATAAGTTTGCTCATGGAAGGTCTGCCTAAACTTATGCATTTTGATTATCACTCAAGGGGTCTGGGTTTAGTAATTGGGGCAATCAATTATCCCTCTCTGGAGCAATGATCTCCCTTTAGAAGGTTGAGGGGAATTTACTGGCAGTAAGAAGATTTATGGAATCTCTAAATTTCCACATAGTGCAAGGCAGGCTTATATAATAGTCACTTCCTGCCCCTTGTAGTTTGTTTCTACAGATGAAACTGGAGGAAAAAAGTAGAGAATTCACTTGCAATAGGTATCCGAGGTATCATTTGTGCTACAGAGTGCTGTTAGACAACTCTCAGAAGCTAGAGAAAAAAGGAAAGGCTAAAGTGTTATTGCAATGCTACTGGTGCTAAGAATCACAGTTAAAGGAATTTGAAGATATTTGAATTATTGCAGATACCTATTGATATGCTGATTCCACTGTTTGGTTTTTTTTGTTTTTGTTTTTTTTCATATTTTGTCAGGACAGAATTATTTTTAAATATTTTGATTAACTGACAATAATTTGTGATTTCTTAAAAATAGAACTTGAATTTGGTAAGTGGTATGGAAGGAATTTATTTTGAAACTGCAGTTACTTGCACCAAGTCCTTGCACTTCAACTTACAAACATTCCTACTGGTTTTCTATCTGTTGATAACTGCTTTCTCTCTCTCTCCTGCGTTTTGGGGACTTCATTAATTTATCATGGCCTGATTAATTTCCTTCTTTGTGGCTGTGAAACTGCAATGAAATCCGTGGATATGTAAGGCAAAAGGGCTTTTCAGTTCTATTCACATGTTTCAAGGTATTAAATGGAACCTCATTTGAGCATAGATAAGCTTGATAATAGTTCTGAGTACCAGAAGATAAAGACAAGGTACAGAAGGAATAAACATACATTGTTGGCAGTGACTCTGGTCTCTCCCAGTACAGAGCCACCTCACCAGTCAGTGAGGATGGGGGGAGAAAGAGTTCCCTCAGGTTTACTTATCAGCTCTTGTCCGTGAGGTGAAATGAGTCCACGGCTCAGTTTATCAGGGAGAACTGAAACTTGACTTGAGCTCATCCCATGTGAGGGTCCTTGTGAAGATTTCAATTTAACAGGAAAATTGAGTTTGTCTTACAGGATATCTGGCTTCCCTGGATTGCCTAAATATGCTTGTTCTTCAGATCTTTGTTTCTGGTGGGTGATCAAAGATTGTGTGCCAGAATCTTAGAAGAAAATAATGACGGCATGCTTTAGGAGATCTGACTCAAGACAATCCAGGGTCTCCATTCAAAGTACTCCTTAATGCTACTTACAGGAAATGCTGACTACAGTTGGCTTTACTTGGTACATAATTTCATCCTCTTTTTGTCCAAAGCCTGAGAACAGAGCAGGTTTTCCACAGTGCTTTCCGTGTTGTCCTGCAGCTGTGGAATGAGGAGAACTTGGAAGAATCCTCGGGCAATGTAAGACTAGCTGTTGGTATGGATGCTGACTGAAGAGTGACATATCTGTGTCACCCTTCTGTAGGGTGCCCAGGGCAGGAAGGAACAGCATGAGGTAGAAGGGAACAAGAGAAACCAAGGCAGAGGTTGAGGTCTGCAAGAGATTCCCCAGAGGGGAGGAGATGCAGAAGACAACAGAGGCAGATAAGTGTCTTCACCCTCTTGGATGTGTTAATACGGTGGTCACTATAGGAGCTGAATTTTTTTTAGAGTAAGATTTATAGTACTTGTTCTATCATTTAAATTTATTTAGATACTGTATTTGGATATTTTTAAATTCTTTTTTTCTTTTTTTAAAATCCCTTCGCTAAAAAAAAATTCACTAGTGCAAAAATGGAACAAAAGCAAATGCTGTTTTTCTAGGTTATGTAGTTGAAAAAGCAAGTTTCCTTTGCTTATTTAGAGGACCTGGACTGTTTGATTAGATTTCTGTCATTGCACTGCTGTAAGCTATTAGAAAGTGATGCAAGTACTTTCTGTTTTAGGAAACACCTTATCCAGGTTCAGAGCGACCTTGCCGTGTCACAGCTAGGGAATGATGCTTTCTAGAAGTCCCTCTAAATTTGTGTGGAAGTTACATGAATTCTGTGTGCATCTGTATCATCTTACATCAGAGAGGCCATATATATACATCAAGAATAAATCACACTCATTCAGCAATTAAAGCAGAATTCCCATTCTTCAAATGACTTCACATTATGCACATGAGAAGCGTCTTGTCCAACAGATATGGGCTAATCTGGAAGGCGATTGAGGGAGCCTTAATTCTAAGCCTTTGCTTTAATTGCTAGGTTTTACATTACCTCTGTTCATTGTTGACATTATAAAAATACAGATTAAAACTCTCCAAACCCTAGCTTTCAAATTTTCTTATTTTCTGCTTCCATCTCTCTAGCAATGTAGAGGTGATTAGATTGATATTTTCAGTAAAGAGGTTTTAACATGAACTTACATAAATATGCTTAATATTACCTATACTATACAGGTGCTCAATTGTCTAAATTTAGATATAATTTAAAAAAATAACTTACCTGCACTAGATATCCTTCTTGAAGTTAACTGGTTTTATTCAGTCAGGGTTCTCATTTTCCTGTATCACCTTGGCTTCTTGTTAAATGAACAGCACTTTAAAAAATTTGTTGTAAGTAGTTAATGCATCCTCTGCATAAATATATGCCCAGAGGAATTTCCTGCTTTATGTATGTCATCTGTCATCTTAGAACAACCTTACGCAAGTTCATATTCATGTGCTTATATTAAATCTTACTTTTTAGTGTGTGTATCTGCTGAATCCTCAACTTGCTTAGCAATCTGCTTCTAGTATGAAGATACATTTCCCTGGTATTAAATTATGAAATTTAATTACAAAAACTACATGCTTAGCCTGAATGTGTGTACTAATCATGGCCTATATTTTCATACGATTAAATGTATCGCCTTATAATGGTTAATCTTTAAGGCATACGTTACTTTGTGTTGCCTGTTTCTTGTGCCAGTCCTCAAATACCAACTCCAAAATGTGTGTGGTGGTTTGTTTGGTTTTTTTTCCCCCACAGTTTTTGATGATGAAGAAGAAAGCAAGTTGTCTTACACAGAAATTTATCAGGAGTACCAAGCTTTGGTGAGCATTATTCATTATTTATGGCAATTTTTAAAGAAATATAGTTAAATATGTTAGTTGTATTTAGATGAACTTCTATTTGTGCTGTCTTTGTTGGTTAGGATTTTCTAATACTGCCTGTTGTGTTATTTAGAAATCTTTTGAGTCACAGTTGTCATATGCATTTTTATGGTTAAGAACCAGATACATAGAAAAGAAACTTTAATACACAGTGATTTCTCTTATGCTGTGTTACTTACATTTCATTAACATTACTCTGCTAGCTGGAATACTGTATTTATAATCTTGATAATGTTTGTATTTCCTGCCAGGTTAAAATTACAAGCAGCATGAACACGCATAGTGTAGTGTCTGAGAACATGTATAATGTGAACATGCGTTCACTTAAGAGTCTTGTATATCTTTTGATTTAACTGTCGAGCATCAGAGAAAAAAAAAACATGACATTTTAATACTTGATGTTAAAAAGTATCAATATAAATACAGACAAACATCCATTTTAGGTCTCACCTAGAAGGATTTCAATCATGCAGGCTGAAGCCTTTCATCCATAGGGAAAAAATTATGAGGAATACTAGTCAGGAGCCTGGATAAGAGATAGAGAAGTGAGATTCTTGGAAATTGGAGAAACTAAATTAAGTAGTAATCAAATTCAGCAATTAAAATGCTTATTTTGAACAGTGCATGGAAGTAAATAAAGCCTGACCTATCAGAAAAATTGGTCATAGTATTGCAATTATTTTCCTTCAAGTTAAAAAACGTACAATGTCAGCAGAAAAAAACCAGACAATTGTGAAAAAAAAGATCATAAGATTCTTGGGGAAAACCCTCTTAAATAGTAATACTTTATAATTTTTTACAGGTTGAAAAATTATTAGAAGATTATCTTAAAGAAGTTGGAATTAATGAGGAGAAATTTCAAGAAGCGTTTTCATCTCCTCTTGCAAAGACACACACTTCACAGGTAAATTTTCCTTTGCTTAGCTATATGTAGATTTAATTTTAGTTTTCTTGTTCAAAAGGCAGTTTTCTTAAGCATAATTTGTTTGTTTATATTGTGAACTTTTTTGACCAGAAAAAAGTGCATCTTAAAATTAATGATAAATATTTCTGTGGTGTCCTTTTGAGATTCCTTGAGATACCTTTTGAGATTCATCTTCTATGCTTTGTTTTCTAAAACAAACCTGTAAGCTTAGGGTGTTTCTGCCACCTTTATTTGCATTTTTTTCAGTGTTAACCTGTTTACAGTAGCAGGCAAGCTTGAACATTTAAACAATAGACTTGTCCCATAAAATAAAATATGTTTTCCTCTAATTTTATAATAAGAGAGTAAAAACAATAAGATAGTCACTGGTCTGGAGAAGACAAGGCATGGTTAGGAAGCCCTTTGCCTGCTCAAAGATATTTTTCAGAACTGTCTTGGTTATACTGGGAGGGAGGAGTGGGAGCTTCTGCTCCCAGTTTAAACTGCGCTTTGTTGACACATCTCCTAGGTGTCTTACAAGCTCTTACAGAGTGCACAGTCCTCCTCAAGCTTACAGATTTGTTCAGGAAGTCAAATGCATTGCAGTTGTTAACTTACAATGGGAAACCCTTCAAGTTTTGTGATAGTAGTATTGGAGGCATATTGATTCAAAGACATAAACCATTCAATTCTATTCCTGATTATTAGCTCAACTTGTATGGCTGGAAAAACAGATGGGAGAATTAAATATCATTATTAAAAATGTGCACCACAGAATTTTAAATCTTAGTACAATTTCAAGCATACTGATGTGGTTATGATTTCTCTAGGCTTTTAAATTTTGTGCATATCTTCCCTCCCACAGGCTATTTTGCAAACAGTGTTGGCAGCAGAAGATTTTAGACTATTTAAAACAATGATGGTTCAGAAAAATATTGAAATGCAATTGCAAGCCATTAGGATCATTAAAGAAAGAAATGGTAAGAAGTAGTAAATGTGGAGTTTGATCTTTTTAGCTTTCTTTTGTTGGCTATGTAATCCATTCATAAGTAAATGTAGAATAATGATTTGGTTCTAGGTCAAGTTAATGGAAAGCATTCAGTAGATTTTACTGAGACTGGGATGTCAGTACTTAGTCCTTGGCTTGTGCTCCCAGTGACATCTGCCTATATTCTTTTATAAATTTACAGATACTTCAGTTCTGGTTTTATGTCTAAACTTTTCTGTGAAACCACTTAGGTTTTTGTGCAATAATTTTGGTGATGATTTTGAGTGTTAAAACAATTTCAGCAGTTCATACACAATGACTGTATTGCTGGTTTGAATTGTGCTGCTTGCATAGCAGTGATGCTGTACTATCTGCTATTGTTACGTTGCAAGTTACACTGTAGGAGTTGCATATAGAAAATTCTATGTAGAAAGCAGAAGTTAAGAGACTTCATGATAAAACATAAATGCGTTTAAAGAAGATAAAATAATTTGCATCCAACTGTGCTGCTCTGTTGATATTGCCTAAAGGATTTTCATCTACCCACTCCTTTCTTCCATGTCTTTAGTTTTACCTTTTCTTTTCCTTTCTCCTCTCTGCCTGAAAAATGGTGCCAAATAGAGAAAAAAAATAATTTTCTTTAGATTGAAGCATACATTTTGCCATGGTTTTATAGGTGTGTTGCCTGAGTGTTTGACAGAGGGTACCGATGTATTCAGTGAAATTGAAGAAGAAGAAATGAAAATACTAAGGGAGGTTCTAAGGTAAAAATTAATCAGTCCTACTTAGTAGGGCCTAATTCTTTTAAAAGGCCTTTTCCAGGAAACTGCCTTCACTTGACAGATGACATTAATATTCATGTCAAAATCCTACCTAAGAGAAAATGAATGGTGCTAGACAGTGAGTGTGATGAGGACACTGACAGAGAATGGCTCCAACGTGATGAACGATCTTGGTGATGCCTGGAATAATGCGCAACTTTAAGAGCTCCATCATTTCTGTTCTTCCCTGCACCTCCATGCAAACCTGAAGTTAGATCTGGGTTAGATGTCTCTGGAACAGGAGGAGCACACTTGCTGTAATCAATTCAGGGAACACCCTCAACATTCAAACCTTGGAAAGGCAAATTCTGCTTTTGTAGTAACCTTTAATCCTCATTCCATTCTTAGTTGTGTTCAGTGACTGTTGCTATGATTTAAGAAGGTGTGTAAGGACTGATATAAGTTGTGTAGATTTTCCTCCACTCCCATTTCACACATGCATAAATATAGTCTTAAATAATAGCAGAGTAATCCATTCAGATTATATTAAATTATGCTATTTCCCCTCTAAATTCTGGAAATACTTCTTGTCCATAAACTGTCAAACGAAACATGAACAATAAACTGAGGATAGAGGGTTTTGTGGATCATAATTCTTTATTTATATTAAGAATGCATTGTGATTTAAGTCATGGAAGTATTTTGGAAATTAACAAATCTATATTACCTTGAAATTATTTTGATAGTCCTCAAATATTTAAGCATTGCTGATTTTACCTAAAAGTTATCGATACTAAAGAAGTCTTGAATATTCACTTGTATTTTTTATTACAGGAAGTCAAAGGAAGAATACGACATAGAGCAAGAAAGGAAGAGGACTGAAGAAGTGAGTATCTTACCTTTTCAGGTGAATTATGCTGATGAATCAGAAATACTTGTGATATTGCTGTCCAGGGTGTTGACTGTATGACTTTTTTAAGGCAGTGTGTACCATCTTAAGCAAACAAAATCTCTGTCAGGAAGGTCTTGCCAATGCTTCTTCTTTGAATGGTCTGCTCATTTGTTTATGCTATTCTTGGTGGTATAATTGACATGTGATACCATTAACTGTCAGCCATTTGGTTGATCTTGTATGATAAGTATATTCCTTCTTCAGTATCTGAATTCTAAAATCCCAGTAACGGATGTCAACCTTTCAGATCCGGAGAACATCTGAATTACTAATATTGTCAAGATCAAAGAGACTTCAAAGTGTAAGCTTCTTAGAGATTACAGCATTCATAATCCATCAGGAATTTTAAGGATCACTTCAAACTCAGTATAGTTATTCATTAAGTCTGCACATGAACATAATCACCAGGAACCAGAAATCCTCTCCAAGTTAGATCATCACTTAGTCTCCATCAGAGTAAACCCTGTAGAAAGGTAATTGAATGTAAACCGACTGGCTAAATTGCCAGTAGTTCAGCAACTGAGAAACAAAGTGAAATGGAAATAATCTCAGTGGAATCATGGGAGTAACCCCTCCTTCACTGGGAAAACAAAAATAGCTGGCTTTGTAGGCCATTTCAAAAGGGAGCAGAATTGCTCTTTTCTATCATAAGTAAATTGAGCATACTGAATCTAAAAAGAGAAAGTGCTGTTTCTGCAGCCTGAACTGACAAAGGAGACCAAATGTAGGTACTACAGAGGATGACAATCTCCATTTTTCTCCCAAGTTCAAACCCACGGTTAGGTGCAGGTGATATCTGTGCTACTGAGTACAAGTTGCAAGCAGTTGGGATGTTCTGCCAAATAAAACCTCCCCCACTGTCTGAGACCACAGAAAAGTGGTGACAGAACTCTTCTTTCCCATATTACAGTGATAGATTCCAGGAAACATATCATCTGTTCTATTTGATTCTTAAAAGTCAACTGGGAAACACAAGCTTTGGCTCATTTTAAGAATTCAAGTTGTATTTAGATGCAGGCTTATCCAAATCTTTATAGAACAGCCATGAGTATCAATATTCTTGACAAACAAGCCACACTGAGAGCACCCAGTCAAGTCTCTGTGGATAGAGAAGGTGTTGGTTATTGTTCACTAATATGTTTTTGTTAGAGAATGGTTTAATACAAAATATAAATATCTTGATGAATGCTGGGGGGTTCTAACATGAATTAGATGGCTGATGAACAGCACAGACATTTTCTGGGCAAATCCCAGCTAGCTTTACTACTTTCAGCTGTGGGTTGCATCGTCAAGACAAGTATAGACATGTAATGACAGTGTCAGAGATTATCCAGACCCATTGTTTCCATTCAGCTGTTTGTCTGTTTCTGTGGTAATTTCAGTGTATGGTCCTGGTTCTTTTACTGTATTACATTTTTCTGGGTGGACAGACATGAAGGTCTCAGGCAAAGTATGACAAAAAAACCTCTTTACATTACCTATTTGTAGCTGGGAAACCCCCCCCCTAATTTATCTAATCTAAATTCTCACTGTCAATTAGGGAACAGGTTTTGAACTAAAATAAAAAATGCTGATTTATGACTATATATAATAAGAACCTTCTATTAATAAAAGAAAGCAAGTATTTTGCTTAACTTTGACAATGCAGGATGTAGTGTAAACAACACAATTTTGACTGAAAGTGCTTTTGAGAGTTCTTTTTGGAGCTTTCTTTGTGTTGACAGTTTAATGCTTGAAATACAGTGCCAGGAAATGTAATGATTGTTTTTGTTTGTTATTTAAATTTAAGGCACGTGACAAACATAAATCACCAGATGTAACCCACAGCTTTCCAGGACAGTCAAGAGAAGCTGTAAAAGTTAAGGAGCCTACTGAGGCAGCTGGTTGTTCTGAAGAAACTCCAAAAGTTCCATTAGGTAATTTTATGGGAAAATGCAATGCTGAGTGTGCAAAGTAATACTGTTTTCCAGTCACTGAAGGGTCCATTCATACCAAGATTTTAAGAACTTGGTTGGGATAAGGCTGTGAGTTAAATGATCCTAGCCTTGACTTTAGCCTTGCTTTGCAGGGTATTTGCACAGGATAATGTGCCAAAATGCCTTCCAGGCTGCTTTGCTTTATTATTCCATGATGTTACAAGTCATCTCCAATTGGACTAGAAACATAGGAGTCAGCAGTTTTCATCTTTTAGTTTACTGTGCATATATAGTGCCATCACTGTGGGGAACCGTATGTTCCCTGCAATTTACTTACAAAATGGTTTTCTCTCCTTTTAAATGGCCTTTATGGATTTCATTTATAAGTGTACAACATTTCTTGATAGCAATCAAGTATTTCTAAAAGAACCAACCTTAAACCATTATGATTAATTCAAGCTGAACTGTCAGACCACCAAACCAAATCTTTTTGCCTTGGTTTGGGTTACTGTTACTCATTTTACTGTTTCCAATTTTAAGTTTTTATTTTTGAGTAGCAGTGTGACACATACCACCTTACAATACCAAGGAGAGCTCTTAAGTAGTCTTGAACTTAACCCAAGTTATGTAGTGAGAATTGTCTGAATTGTTTTGTAGGTGATTATTTATGGGAGAGCAAGCCATTGCTTTTACAGGAAGAAGAAAAAAGGAATCACTGGTTGTGACTGAGGTGCTCTTGGGGTGCTTGTGCTGCAGCTAAAGCACAAAGATGGTAACCTGATAAGCAAAGCAGGAAAATTCTTAGGTAATAAGCAACATGTGTATATGTGTGTACATTCAGACACATGTATAGGTATGCATGTATATGTACAGACACATAGCTATGTATGTGTATGCAAGTGGTCTTCAAAAACAGGTTGTACCTTAGTGATATTTGCTCTCTTAGTAGTGTGTGAAAAATTCTAAGTTTACAACCAAGAATACAGTTCCAGTTGTTGTAAAATAGTAGTCTGGGCTGTCTTTAATTATGCTTTTCCTGCGTACAAGTGCTTGTCTTTGCATACATCCACACTGGAAGTTTCCATATCACAGACACTTGAGCTGGATGGATGCTTTTAGCCTTGGTAAGTCCTTTTGGGGCATACTTGCTGCTTGCTTTTGCTTTTGATGGTTGTTAACAGATGATAGCAGGACCCTCTGTTATTTTAAACTGAGTTAGTGTCTTTCATATGAGGAAACTTAAAAAGAATAAATTATGTCACTGACCTTTTAAATATATTTCCCCCCCCCCCTTGATTTTATTGCTTCTGTCATGCTGAGGCTTTGTTAAGTCTATTGGAACTCTTCTTCTCTCCACTCTTGGAAGCACGCAGAATGCCTGCAAGTGTATTCACATTCTTCTTTTCTCTCAGCCTGCTTTAACTTCTCTTATTTTTGCATAGTTGTGCTACCCTGTAGTGGCATCACTAAGCTGTCTATCCTGAAAATATTCTGTCTTTAGGACTTTATCCTGTGCTTGAGAGACAGGAGATCTTTGAGATCTAGAGTCAAAGCTTCTTGGCACTGTGTGCAGCTCTTCCGTGCTGTCCAAGTGAGTGCCTGGCTGGTGCTGAGCATTGCCTTGCTCTTTAAATGCCGAAGAAAAATCTACAAAAAATATACAAAAAGTTCATCTCTTTGGAAATCTTCATTGTCCTTGTAGACCTGACATCTTGTGGTAGCATAGCTGTCCAAAGAGGGTGCTGAGAATGTTTTTCCCAGCTTATCCTCTGGTATCACTTTATAGAAAAGTGGTTTTGGTTAGTGATGGCAAAACTCCAAAAGAATCTTTTTCCAGACTCCTTTTGAATCAAGGACCAGGCTCCAGACCTGCTTCAAAAACATGGCCTCCCAGCTAAAGGTGCATCTTGGAAAATGGGATCACATCCTCTACCTTGACTTGCTTCATCTTAGTGCCAGATACAACTCTGGGAATGGAAACAGCAAGAACTTTTCACCAACAGTTTGTGCCCCTCCATGGTGGCAGAGGGGCAGCAACAGCTGCTGAAGGCAGAGGGATCTCGGTGGATCCCAGACCCTCATATCCTGTCAGACCCTTTGCTCGGATCATGGCTCTATGTTCTAATTGATTGCATTTGTTACCAAGGAACAGGACTGGTTGCCTCTCTCAACCCAAGCCTGTGGAGGAATCCTGTACCTAGAGAGTATCAGCTGATTTGGCAACACTGCCCTTGCGTGAACCACTTCTCATAGGAAAAGAAAGAGCTTTTTTCCTTCTGTTTTCATTCCCTCCAGCCTGGCATGCTATTTCAGATACACAGTGGTTTTGTTTGCTCCCCTTCACCTGGAGAACCAAGATTTCAGTTTGTGGACTCCCTGAAGTTTTTCACAGTATGATGAATTCAAATTTAATGGTAGTTGTCTTGATTTTCTTAATTTCATTAGAGCTTGCAGTCCTCCTGTACTTTGACTGCCCAACTTCTTACCCTATGGAGAAAGCAGAAAGAAGAATTTCATAGTAAAGGTCATGCTGGACACGTGCAAATGACCTTCTTGGCATTCCTGGAGAACTCTTTCCTTCCTGTATACCTGCAAGGCAGCTAAATCAAAAGTTGCACAATCTGCATGTATCGTGTGGGTAAGAAAGATGCAGCATCTGCTGAAGTGGCTGTAGTTGCTTGTATTTTGAGAAGATTCTGAAGTAGCAGTCTACATGGAAAAGTGTAGCAAGACGAACCTCTCTTAGGGAACGGCGCTTCAAGGTCCAACCAGGTGTTCCAGCAGAGACTCACGAGCAATGCTCTAAGCCTATAGCTCTCAGAGCCTGTGGCTTAGGCCTCACCTTTTATTGGCCCCCTGGTCCTGCTCATGAGCAGTGGGGGCCTGCCCTAATCAGGCACAGGTGGGCTTAACACAAGCTCATGCCCACTCCCTGGCAATTAGTGGCACCTGGTTGCCTCATTTCTCTACAGAAAAGAATGTTGCTTGGTCAACTGCAGTGTGAATGTACATATAGACAAGTTATCAAAGGAGAAAAAAGTTACCTACCAGTAACTGTAATTCTTTGAGTTTGCACTGTCTATTTATACATTCACTCTCCACTCAGGTTCGTGGGTTAAGTGACCACTGAGTGTGCTATGGTCACATCCACAGGTACTGCTAAGGCATAGGCATCTCCAGCTTAAGTGTTTGTGATATGGACAGCAACAGTGTAAATGTACATGCACACAACACATTTCAGAGGACTGCTTTCTGGTGAGTAGCATTGCTGAGGTATTACAGTGATGGGGTAGGTATTTGGCATGCAGTGTGTGGGGTTGTTTGTCCCCTCTGCTTTTTAATCAGGCAGCTATAGTGTAAAGATTTTTTTTTTCCTAGCAGTTTTAACTATGACTTCTCACAGTGCCTTTGAAAACTTGTGACCAGCACAAAAAGACATTCTTTGAAGCATCAAGACTTCAGTAGTCATGTTTCAGTGAAATGCAAATTCTTTAACTTGACCCTTGGTTTATATTTCTGTCCTGGTTTGTTTTCCAATAACATTTCCTCTCCTTTGCTTTTCTCCCTATCTTTTCACAATTTTATATCTTGTAATTTTCTGTACTAAAGAAAGTATCAAAATTTGAAAGCTAGATGGATATCACTTGGTGTAACCTAAAGAAACAGTTAAGTGGTGTTCACCCTTGCACTGGCTTCAGTGGAGCCAGCTTTACCATCTGTTCAGGAGAGACCAAAGAATGTACTTGCACCTTAATACTGGTGCAAGTTATTTCTCAGCATTACAGAAAAAATGCACAGTGTAGCACTGTGGAGTTACAATCAGCTACATTCAGTTATGTGGATCTACTTGGAGATTATGGATAGACTCAAACTGACTGAACACAGTAAAATTTGTATTTCACTACTTGTATTCTTGTTTATTTTCAAGCATATTTTAAACCAGTGAAAAACCTCTTAATTTTTAGTAAAAGTATAATAGGAGCAGCAACTGGCACAGGGTATTTTCCCAGTTCCTTTTGCCGAAGCTGAAAGCTGAACAAGACCCTTGTACCCTTGTACCTTGCACCTTGCTGTGCACCATATAGCTGTGCATTGCTGGCTTGGCTTGCCAAAACAGAACTTGAAAGTACAATCTCAGTAGAAGCTGACTGTTGGAACACAAAATTGTGTTGATGAGGATGCTTATGACCTATTCTTTGAGGACCTAAGGGACACTTTCAAGTCAACTGTGCTTGTCCTTATGAGGGACTTCAACTTGCTGGAAATCAACTGGGAGCAACATACAGCTAGGACAACCCAAGGCAGAAGATTTCTAAGCCACCTGGGTGACAGTTTTATAGAACAGTTCTTCACTCAGAACAATGTCCTCCTCATCAGTTGCTCATTAACAGAGAGGATCTTGTGAGTGGAGATCAGAGGTTGTCTAGGCTACAGTGACCACAAGGCAATTGAGTTCAAAATCTCTGCCGACAAGAGGAAAACTGTCAGCAAAACTTCAACACTGGACATGAGGATAACAGACTTCAAGCTGAGTCAAGTTCCCCAGGAAAATACTTTTGCAGGCGCTGGAGTTCATGAGTGCTGGTCACTCTTGAAACAACATCCCCTAAAGGCACAGGAGCAGGCAATTCCAAAATGTCAGAAGTCAAGCAAATGAGGCAAAAGACCAGCTTGGCTGAACAGGGATCTGCCCTTGCAAATAAGGAAAAAAAGGAAGGCATGTGCCCAGGAAGCTGGGTCATGTGGTATGGGAAGAATAGAGAGATGCTGCTAACTACTGGAGGGAGAAAATTTGAGTGGTCAAAGTTCAACTGGATCTGAAACTGGCCAAAACTGTGGGGGACAATAAAAAGAGTATTTTCAAATATATTAGCAGCAAAAGGCAGTGTAGAAAACACTATCAGTCCTTTACAGGATAAGGACAGTCACCTCACCAAGAGGGATAAGGGTAAATCACCAACCAGACAAGGGAGGTGATCGTCCCACTCTGCTCTGCACTGGGACAGCCTCACCTTGGGTACTGTGTGCAGTTTGGGGAACCACAATATTAAAAAGGCATCAAGCTGTTGGAGAGCATCCAAAGGAGAGCAAGGATGGTGGAGGGTCTGGAAGGGATGACTTACAAGGAGCTGCTGAGGTCACTTGGATTGTTCAGTTTGGAGAAAAGGAGGCTAAGGGGTGACCTCATAGCAGTACATGGCTTCCTCATGAGGGGAAGAGATGGGACTGGTACTGATTTCTTCACTCCTGTGACCAAAGACAGGACTTGGGGAAATGGTAGGAAGCTGGATCAGGGGAGGTTTAGGTTAGATGTGAGGAAAAGGTTTTTCACTCAGAAGAGGGCAGTTGAGCAATGGAACAAGCTCCCCAGGGAAGTGGTCACAGCACCAAGCCTACCTGAGTTCAGGTAACATTTGGATGATGATCTCAGGCACATGATGTGATTCTTGGAGTGCGCTACACAAGGACAGGAGTTGGACTTGGTGATCCTGATGGTCCCTTCTAACTCAGCATATTCTATGATTCAGTGAAATAATTACATTCCAAGCATTTGACAATTTAAAACTTCCTTGCCATAGAGGTATGTAAGATGTGAAGCATTCTTTAATTGCTCTCAGTGCAAATACAGTGTCTGTGTTCCTTAGAAGGAAGCTTTATTAATAAAAACATGAGAAATATGATTTTATGTTTTCCACTTCATCACAAGAGACATCAGGCTGGTGGCATAAACACCAGATGATTTTTTACTTGATATATTTCTGTTCTTTCTAATTGTTTTCTATGTAAAATTGCTGCTTAGAGGAATCTCGGAAACCTGTGAGGGAAGACTTAAAACCAGTGCGCCCGTTGCCA
Organism: Calypte anna; assembly: GCF_003957555.1. Taxonomy (NCBI): domain Eukaryota; kingdom Metazoa; phylum Chordata; class Aves; order Apodiformes; family Trochilidae; genus Calypte; species Calypte anna. Next base: position 48,593,515 of record NC_044246.1, on the reverse strand, counting down.
AAAGGAACAGACAGCTTACCTCAGCCCTCCTCCACCAAAGGGAAAGAAGACAGCAAGAAAAGGTCAGCTGGAAAATGTTCAGACAGTGCATCACAAAAAGCTGGAATGAAAGGACCTGTAAGTTTAAAACAAACAAACATAGAACTAGAATGCAGAAAGACAGGATTACATTTCAAATATATATTTAAGACAACACTACTTTTAAATAGATACTTCCTATTATTGTAATCAGGTGGATTTGGGGACTTGGGTTTGGTGGTTTTTTTTAAAATCAGTGTGCAAAGACTGTTCTATGTTACTCACCAGCTTAATGTTCATAAAGTTCAGATCATCAGTCTTGGTTTAGAATCAAACTCAGCTTTTGTTCTGTGATAATTTCTTTGTAGGCAGCTCTGGCCTTAAACTTTAACTTGAATTTTTTTCTCAGCAAGTAATTTTGGAGGCAAATACGAAGCAGATGCTTTCCTCTCATGTAACATGCGTACCAAAATTTATTTTCAAAATTAATTTAAAAACAAATTCCAGGATTTATCAGAACTTGAGAAACAGGAGCTCAAGCAACGAGAGGACTACCTAAAGAAAAAACGAGATACACTGATGGCTACAAAGAAAGAGTCAAGGAACAGTGTACCATTACCAACAAACACAGGCCAGAAAGAAGAGGAATCATCTCCAAAAGAGGTGAAAGATTCAAACATTTTAATCATCCCTGCCCACTTTTATAAAAATCAGAGGATTCAGTGAATATGTCAATGTTGCTGTTGAATGTTGTAGCAAGATAAAATAAAACCAGGCAGGGGAAGTCGAGAGGCAGTATTTTCACATTACTGTTTTTGCACAAGCTTATAGGCTAGAAGTTTTCGTGATTAATTTAATTTTATTTTACTTCAAGATCATTAAATCCTCATGATTTGAGTTTTATGAACACCTAAAATGCTGGTGTTCTCATCATCTGTGACCTATTGTTTGGGCTCCTCCAAATCTCTGGCATTTTTTCCCAGCTGAAATGGTAAAAAACGTTTTTCTTTTGCAGAGTCTTTACTTTAAAGGTAAAACATTTGCTCCCCTCTTTTGTTTTCTTCTCAGAGTTCTGTGCCTATTTCAGATGAATAAACCTTGATTTCCAGCAAGCAGCTGCTAAAATAGAAGAGAAGCCCTGTGAATATAGAGGTCCTTATCAGAAAAAAACCCACACTTAAACCTTATTTTTTTGTTTGGTTAATCATTGTTACAGTTAATATGACTTAATGCATTTACCACAAATAGGTCTGGTCTACAGTTAAGAAATGCTTGAAAAGTAAACATAAAATGAGAACTAGAAGACCTTAAACCCCCTCTAAACCAATTAAAACCAGCTATGTTTTAAAAAAAACAGAAAAAACCCCACCACAAAACCATAACCAAACAAAAACACAATAAAAAATCATGACTCTTCTTCGCAGAGCATGTACTGAAGACCAAGGACTTTCTCTTGTCTCAGGTATTTTCAGAGCTGCTGAACATTTTATTATGCTCGGAACGTGCCTAAAATGCTGCTAATGGGGGAACTTGCAGAACAAGTAAGCAGGACAGTTTCGAGCTGAGGTTATGCCTCTCAAAAAGATAGCTCCAGTGCACCAGAAAAAAGGCCAATGGATGTAAAGAGGCAGTTTTAAGACATGGAATTGTAATATTTTAACTGATTCTAAAGATTATGTGTGCTTGAAAGGCTGCTTGTTGGAGAAGCTGTGCGTCAGCACCTGGATCTGGTTCCCATGTTGCTTAATAGTTACTGAAGGTCAGGGCACCTCCAGGAAAACCAAGCAGTACATTGCAGTGTCCTCTTCTTTTTAGGAAATGACAGAAGAGAAGCAAAGATTACTACAGAAGAGGAAAATGCTTGCAGAAAAACTAAAAGAAGAAGTTATTAATAAGCGGTAATTTTCAGAAGCTCATTGCAAACTCCATGAATATAAGTATGTTTTTAGAATAAATAATATAATCAATAATTGAATGGATTTGTTTTCCAATATTAGAGAACTTTCAGACAAGGATTTCAGTAATTTATATACAAAAAAAATTAAAATTACATTGCAATACACTAAAGCCACTTATTAATCAAATGCTGGAAACTCATTAGCTGTCACAGGAACATACTGAACAGTGGGGCCATTTATCACCCATGCAGCAGACTGATTTTCTAACCACTGGCCTCAGCCACTTGGTGTTACAGAAAACCAAAGCAGACTGAGGTCTGTTAAAGTAATTCTTACATCAGCAGGTCACAGTGAGTTAAAACTTTTAACTTTTTTATTCTAAAAATTGTAGAACCTTGTTAGTATTATAAAAAAATACTATTTTTCAGCTGTGCAATGTAATAAAGTCTTATTTCACAAGGAAGTGCAACTATGACCATCTTATTTTTGAGGAACAGGTAACAACTTAAAGCTGAAGCATTTCCACATTAACTCGGGATTATCTTGTTTTACATACATTTTGGGTCTGTTTACCTTAGGTCCAATTTTGCTATAAATGCACCCTTAGGTAAATTAGTTGATCAGTTGCAAAGTAAAAGCTAGGGATGTCATCAGCAATTTTTTTTCCAAGTAGAAGTCTTTAAGAAATCTTGTTCACTGGTTTGGCTTTGGCAGAGTTAAAATGAAGCTTCCTTAGCTGAAACTTTGCATGGTGTCATTACATATCTAAGTGGAGCAGTTGCTCATGTTAGAAGAAACAACCCAACCATTTCATTTTTTGTGTAACTTTTTATTAAAATAGCATTTGTAACTGATACAGGTTGGCAGATGTTCTGAGCTTTCCCAAAAGGAGTGGAAGGAGCCCCACCAGGGAAATGCAGCTGCTCACAGGCAGCACCCACCAAGTTGAGAATAGCATCTATGGCAGTGACAGCAGCAGCCAAAAGTCAGTTAAAAAGAGCTGCATGTCACCTTCTACAGACTTTTTTTTTAATTTTAAATGGGACATCTATTGTCACTTAGTCTTTTACTAGTAACTATAAAAATTCATGACACCGTTTTTGCTGTAAAAAACCCCTCATGTTGGTCTGAATGTATCTTTAAAGCTCCTGACAGTGCTTCAGGGAAGAGCTGGGGTGGTGGGGAGCAAAGTAAGAGCTAACCCGCTGCAGTTGGAGACCCTCGGAGAGCGTGTTTTGGGGTGGCTGTTAAAGAGAAGCAGGACAACTGGTGCAGAGCCTCGGGTTAGTAAAGGCACGTACTCATAACTCACTCAAGTAGCACGAGTGCTGCTGGAGGAAGTTACTCATTGTTGCTGATGGGACAAAGGACTCAGCAGGAAGAACACCAGACGACCATCCCAGGGGAGAGCGAGCACACGATGACTCCGCCGCAGCTGTGCTTTACAAGCAAATACTTGCTCTGATCCTCTGCACTTGGGACAGGGAGGGTGTTTCCTCACACAGGTGACAAACATGGAGCCCACTTCTTGGCTGCTTGGAGCCCTCCACAGGCAATGCTGTTGTCCCCAGATCCACACACCATGAGCTGCCACCATCATCCACCAGCATGCTCGTGTCTAGCGCCCATGTCGGAGAGAACTCACGCGTTCCCTCTGGAATTTCATCTAGTGGTATAGTTATTTTTAAAACCATGCAGATAAGTAATCATAAAAAATACTCTAAAGTAGCCCCAGTAAAAATTCTGAGTCGATTTACCCTGTACAAGAAACCAAACAAAAGCAATAGTTATGGAATTACTGGGTCACATTTTAATTCCTGAATTTTACAGTTCAGCATTAATATCACCACATGTATACAAATGGTGTAAAACAAGTACAGTGGTATTTTTAATACAAAATAAACTTCTGTTTTATGGAAAAAACTATACTTCATATCTACACAGACAGCCCATCTTTTTCCAAACAATAGCTAAAATTAACTACAAAAAAAAATCTCCAAAACAGATAAACTGCTTCAGTTTAAACTATTCCAGGAGAAATGGACCCATAACACATATTACAAGAAGGATTTATGTGGTGAATTGCAGCTGGTTTTGTATTTTAACATTTCTGACACATTAATTGTTGGGAAATTTCCTCTCACCATGATCTCAGATCACGTATGGGCAAACTAACATGAAAATATTTACAGTTCACTCGCTGCTTTTGAAAATAAAACCGGGACTGTTTGCCTCCATCACCTTGCCACCAATTCACCTATTTTTATCGCAGTTTGCTCATCTACTCTGTGGAATGTGCTTTTATTTTTTTAAAAAAGCAGCTTTCGTGTCACACCCAGATTCAGGCGCTGCTTTTTCATTCTGCCTCAGAGACCAGTGTTCTGTTAGTAAATAACAATTCCATCTTGGTCCAAAGTGACTTTGGTGTTAAAACGCCACTGAATTCGTTACACAAAACCTGTTAGTGTTCCTTATTACCCCCTCAATTAGGCAATTTAAGCTCTCCATCTGGAGAAAGGCTCACTGCATCAAGGAGAGGCAGCTCATTCCTCAGCATGGAAAGCGGTTCTGAGGCGGCACCACCCACACTGGTGGCCAAGTCACCACTTTCACACAAGCAGCTCCTGGAAATATTTTCGAAGCAATCATTCCTTGGCATAGATTACCGGGTGTCTAATAGGAAAGAAAATGAGCAAACCCATCCATTTTGAATCCAGCTTCCATTTTCTCCTCTTGAAAAATACAAATTAAAACTTATTTTTAACAGTTTTAAACAACATGCACTATAACTGCAGTGTCCCTCCCTCCAAACATGAGAAATGCAATTTAATTGTTACGAAATGGTCCCGAAATCTGGATTGTTCTTATGCAAACAGCATTAGTTTTCCCTTAAATTTTTTTAAGAGGCGTTGCTAGAAGAACACAACTGACAGCACCATTACAGAATTAAGATTACTGTGTTCACAATTTAAGCTTTAATGTATTTTTTTTTCCTAGTTCTGTTAAGCACTGGGGAAACCCTGCAATATTTAAAAAAAATGTTTACCATACCTTTCCCTCCCCCAGCCCTCCCGACACCTGAGACTTTCCTTACTGAGAAGCCATCATCCAGGTATTGTGAATACTAGCCCAACTTTTTTTTTTTTTTTTTTTTTTTTTTTTTTTTTTTAAATTTTATTTTTTTGACAGCCTGAATGGCAGACTCCTTACTTTACTAGAAAGTTATTAAGTTCCTTGGAAGCTTTGTGTTTACAGAACTAACCCTTTCTAGCTGATACACTGAGTTTCTTTTGCTACTCCTTGAATTATCTTATATACTCATGGGAGAAAGCTTTCTGAATCAAACTCTTTAGCTCTTAAAACAGTTGCAGCATTTGAAACCCCATAATAAAAAGTTTTTATTCCAAAGTTTTGGTTTCCTTTATGAACCCAGACGAGGTCTTTTCCTTGGAGATGTCTCCTCCTCTTCATCATCATCTTCATCATCAGGATAATCCACTAGGCCAACTAGACTTCCCTGCCAATTTCAAAAAGAAAAAAGGAAAATTGCATGTTGAAAAACAGACCCAGGAATGTGCTGCTGTGGTACAGAGCCCCCAGCCAGCCCATCCGGGACACACCAGCCTGCATAAAGTTTCTCAGTAATGTCTTCTTGATGCAAAGACCTATTTGTCTTGAGAATGTTTTGAACTTCAAAGTTAAAAAAGTTCTGGAACTTGCTTGTTCCTCTGGGTTTAGGATCAGAATTATTTAAAAATCCCTTTTTAAACTTCCAGCTGGACAAAATCTACCATGTACACAGCACATCCGTTTGGCTGCAATACTATTTTTTGCTACACTTGACTGCTCCTGTAGCCTCTTGGGAAGCAGGGGACTAAAGATTAAAATAATAACACAGGCGCCACTTACTGCGTTTCTATTTCATCTGCTTAAAAACATTAATTTCCCAATGCAGGTGGGGGGTTACTAGCAAAACTCAGAAAAAAAGTCTTTTATGTGTACCACACACAGCAGCAGCAGCTCAACAGTTAGAGCTGAGGAGTAGGAGCAGTTAAATTAGGCAGAAGATGGGAGATTAAACCAACAGACCCCAGTCCCACCTAATACTTCTTAAACCTTTCCCCAGGAGTACTGAGTGGTTAATTAGGCAGAACTTTGGATGAATTTCTACATAAATAACACACCCTTACCAGAGGCTAATGCTAACCCTGCCCCAGTACAATCCATCAAGTCTCATGACACTGCTCCACTGTCCAAACTAGGCCAGCGGCTTCTGTACAGGTTCTCCCACCTTGGTGGCAGTCACTGCCGTGGTCAGGGTTGTGTTCTTTGAAGAGGAGCCATTGGAGCTTGCTGGTGATGTCTGAGCTGCCACAGATTTACTGTTTGCACCGTTCGCACTGTTGGCTGCGCCGGCTGAGTGGGAAAAAGTGAATTTGAATCCCCCAACTGAGGTCCTTTTTGGAAGATTCTCTTTGTCTTCACTCTCCTTAGCTGAGGGACAAATATTTTCATACTTAAATATTAGCTGGACACCAGGGAGTACAATGCACACAGAATCACAGGGCAAAAGCTGCCTTTTTTTTTTTAAAAAAAAAAAAAATCAATTTAAATCAACTGCTCACCTCCTGACCTCATCCACAGCAAAGAGTGGGACAGCTGCTGGGACACGGGGATGCTGTTCCCTCAGCGCACACAAGTACACGTCAAGTTTTGGTTTTGAATATCGTCTACATTACATGCACATTTGGAGCAATTTAACTCGTTATTTTAATCCTAAACTAGCTTAAAAACACCTGTTAGGAATTTGTTATTTGATGACACAGAAAACTCTTGCTCCTGCTTAGGATACAGAGCAGAAACAACTATTTCTTTCAATGACACTCCACGTATCTAGCACAGAGCACAGCCAGTGCTGACAAGCTGAAACTGAGTAAATACCTTTTTTAGTTTCCATAAATTTTTCATAGCTATCTGGAAAATCATCCTCCTGTTTTGACTTCTCAACCGGAGGTACAACAGCTTCACCTTCTTCCTCTTCATCTTCATTGAACCACATCTCTTCATCCTCCTCTAAGGCTCTGGCATCTCTGCGAAATCTATTGCTACGCAATATAGATGGGACACTGTAAGAGACACACAAGGGATTCACATTTTGCTGCTGCCTCAGACTCAGCCAGGGATCAGAAATGGCTTTTGAGGTGAATTTGGTGCATTGAGAAAACAGTTCAGCTCCATCCCCACTGCTACTGAAAATGAGCTCCTCCAAAAGTCCAGTGGACAGGGCAGACAGACCCCAGACTCTGAATGACAAAGGAAGATTCTGCTCTTCATAAGCTGAGAGTTTTTAAAATGTAACATTTAATATACTAAATACACAAACTGCTTTGTACCTGTTCAGTTTCTGGTTCTGTCGGTCTTTTTCTTGCTCATATTTTGTCTTCAGTCCCTTGAATGTCTGAACATACTCAATAGATTCAAGTGCATTATAAAAATTTTCAACTATATGTGCAATAAGGGACTTGATATCTTCCTGCATAAGAACAAAACAGTACTTCAGTCTCAAACATTAACATGCAGAAGTTCAGAAAGCTTTAGAGTTCAGTTTTAAAAGGCGATGACGTCAAAACATTACTGTAAAGAACAAAAGTGATTCTTCTTCAATAAAAAAAGCTGAAACCTTGAAAGCTAGAAATAATTATTAATTTTCTAATATAAATGGACAATATACTCAGTACTGTCCCAATTCTCTCTGTGAAAGTTGGATTGAACTGTGATGATACTTGTGGCCTTGGGTTAAGCCTTCTTGGAGTAATTTGTGCCCTGCTTTCCCCACACATTTTAGCTCTTTTTAGTGCTCAGTAACTACAGCACCCATGGGATGAGGCACCTTTGGGGCCACTGCCCTCTTTCTCAAGTCTCACCGTATCAGGCAAATCTCAACTTTGATACCATGCTGGCAAAAGCCACCTGGAGACATGAAGCTTTTTCTCCTTGCTGGAAAAGACAGAAGTTATGATACCCTATGACTAAAACCTGCCCTTCGTTTTTGCAGACCACAAAGATTCCCTGAGAAGACTCCCACATGTCAAGGCATTAACACTGAGTAACCCAGGAGCTGTTGCAAGTCCTTGTTTTCCGCCCCAGCAATACAAGAAACTGGGTGCTCCTGCCTGTCCTGTCTGTCTTGTCCAGACACAGATGTTGTTCCCATAAGCACTGCTGGTGGAAAAGCAGCCATCCTGAAGCTGACACTGTCTGAGAAAGCATGTATGTAGGATTTTAAAGGACAGTGATCATTCAAATTTAGTCAAATGAGTCTTGTTTAGACCAAGTAATACCCAGATTTATTCACATCTTGCGCTTAATTCCTCTTTTTGAAGTTTAGTCCAGAAACACTGTAAGCCACTTAAAATAAAGGAATCTACAGGATACCAACTTTTCCACAGACTTAGAAACAGGGCCCACACACTCTGTGAAGGGACAAGCATGAAGCAGCTTACTGGTTCCTTTCTATCTGGCTGTTTACCTACTGGACTTTTTAGTTTGTGATTTCAAGCAGTAGCAGTGTTTCATGTGACAGATTTGTACTTTGTATTTCTGCCCCAGATGCCGCAGTAGGAGCTGCTGAACTTACCACTCTGATGAATTCAAACAGCTCAATCACAGCAGAGTTAAGCAGATTGTACCTAGTTCCATTATCCAACAGAGCATTTATAACTGGTTCAAATAGGTTTCCCTTGGTGATATAACGGTTATAAAACTCATCTTTTAGGCCAATTATCCTCCTCATAAAGCGAAGAGCACCTGTATGAAGAAAGTAAGTCAGGAATTTCATAACTACATGCCAGGGCTCCAATCAGCTTCTGGGAAGAACTCAAAAAACCTGATGTTATTGAGAGCCCCCAACCAGAAGCATTAACAAGTACTTGCTGAGTTGAGAAGGAACATTTGCTGACAGGTGACCTTTCTTTCAGTTTTCACCTTCCCCGTGTATGTGAACGTGATGCAAATCCATTAACTTATTTTTAAATCCAGCAACAATAAGCTTCACAGCACAAGGGAAGTTAAATTACTAGTGCATTCCTGTGCTTTTTTCTGCACACCTCACACGCTCTAGCCCCTGTTCTTTCGCCACCATGGTTCATTCCCTCCCTAAAAGAAGCACTAGATTTCTGATGTTATTTAGAAATGAAAGTATTTCCATTTAATGGAAGCCAGACACAACCCGAGTATTGGTGTCCAAGACTTGAAAGGACCACTGTGGACTTTGAAAGATACACGTGTCCTCCTACCACAAAAAGCACTGGTCTACATGAACAGGTATCTGCTACCTTTTTTTTTTTCCCCAAAATTACTTAGTACTCATAGTAAGTAGGAAACTAACATACATTTTTAATTTAAATGTACACTTCTACTGCTTCGTACTTCACACAGTACATACAAAGCCTTGGAGAAGAAAATCACAGCAGCTCCATACTCACACAAAGCCAGAAATGTGTGTTTTGAATTCATCAAGACCAGGACTCTTCTTAGCAAATCTTTGTTCATAATGTAATTCTTGATGTGATACGTGTGGTGTTCCACACAAAAAGTAAGCAGCTCCAAAATTAAGGCAAGTAGTTGTGCCGTTTGGTAATTATCTACAAGAAAAAATAATGCCTTAAGTTATACTAAAAACAAACAAAAAAAGGACATGCAGCAAATCATCCGCAAGCTCAGCTGCTGTTACAGTTCCTGGCGTTTTTGTGTGACACACTGGAGTGCTTTAGAAAGAACAAAACACTCACAAATACAGCTTCCCTCTGATCCCCAGTCACAAAACCCACTGTGGATGGGCAGTGGGACTTCTCCCAAGACCAGCGAGTTACTGGTTATGGCAACCCATAATAGAGGCACAGTAACTTAAAAGTAAATCAGAATGTTCCTTCAGCTTCCCATTGACTCATATGAAGAGAAGCACCCACATCTATTTCAATAAAAACTACTAAAAAAATCAAATGCAGACATACCTTTTTCTAACCTTTTTTTTTTTTTTAATTAAAAAACCATACGCAGCATTTTAACTTTTGTCAACCCTGGTCAGGCAATTGGACTAGATGATCACTGTAGGTCCTTTCCAAATGAAATATTCTTGTCACACAAGACAAGTTTCACCACTCAAGGTTAATTAAAACTTACCAGGACAAACTGTACTACTCTTAGCAGACCCAACTACTGCATCTGGTAAATAAGAAAAGAAAAATCAGAAAAAAAGTTTCCAAAGCACTATAAATATTTAAAAGATGAGGATAAGCAATCAATTCTGCTAGCTGTTCAAAACTTTTCACCAAACATGCCTGTAAGCTATAGCTAGAAAAACACACAGCAAGAACACATGCCAGATAAGATGTCTATATTCAATTTACATAACCAAATTTCATATTCAAGTAGGTGAATATACATATCTATTACTTCACAATATTATTCCTACCTGGACTAAAGTGCCTATTCTAAATATTTAAAATAATTTCATTAGTACTAAAGCTATTGTACAGGTTTTATTTTTGTATAAAATGCATAAAGCATTTTTTTTCTTTACACTTAATATGAGAAGCTGGGTAAGAGCCCTCATAAAAAGGTCTGGCTCAAGAGGCTGCAACTGCTTTAAATGCGTGTTTGCAGAGCACTAGAGACAAACTAGTGAGAGTTATTTTCATGTGCCAAAGTGATGCTCCCAACTATTTACTGGTACTAAGAAAAATGAAAAAAGAAACAAGATAAAGGAGCTCCAAGCTGTATTTAATTGAATAGATTTCTTTCAGCATTTCTATACTGCAGCCAAATGAGAACTTGTCTTTGGAGTTAATGGACTGAGCACTCCTGATTCCTGCAGTCATGTAACCCCTGTTGAACATCCCAGCATTTCTGTTAACTTCAAGAAAGTACCTGTGCAATAAGGACACCCTATGCTTTACAAAAAAATACTGTGTAAAGTTATACTAATAAAACTAGCATACAATTAAAAATACACATTAAGCAGATATATATTTTGCAGCATAAAGATAGGTTATCATTCAAACCTGCTATAAGGGGCTACCAAAAATGCTGCCCACAGAACCCCCACCTCTAGGGGAACAACAGTTTCTGCCAGGCGTATTCCTGGTCCACACCACAGCCTTATTGCTGTTACCAGGATTGCCAGTCACTGGGAAACACTGCATGACTGAAAGGGACAAAAAAACCCCAAATATTACCTTTTTCACATTTGTCTTCTGATGTATTAGCCAGAAGTGGTGCAGTCAGAACATGCATACAATGGTTGTAGAAGAAATTGAGAAACTCACTTTTTTCCGTTTTCTAAAACAAATAAAACTTCATTACACTCTGTTTGTGACCCTCTTAAATCAGTTGAAACATAAAAGACAGCCTACAAATAATTCTTTCTGGTAGGTCCTGCAGCTTTACCTTTCCCTCAAAATAAGATTAATTTTTCTTTTGGGAAATCATCTGAAACACATCAAACCAACCTCACCATCACCACAAAACCCCCACCACAGATGCAGATGTGCACAATTGCTTACTTTAATAAACATGTGCCCAACACTATGTACACACAGCTTTTATTATCAAAAGTGAAGGAAATTTTATAGCTTTAATTTTAGCTTGCTTAAATTCTCTATCAGATCATATGCGACATTGTCAAAAAAGAATAAAAACATCCTTTTTTATCCTCTGACCAAAACAACAGCAATAAACACCAGGCTCTTAATTCTGCTGAGACAGTAAAGTGTCTTTACCCCTTTGGATTTCCTTACATTAGCTGTGGCCAACATATTCTCTGGATCTATCAGAGTGCGCAAGAGCCCCATTAACTGAACAGCTCCCCCCAGCTCAGGGTCAGTATCACAGATCATCTGCTCAATGACCACATTGATGAGGAGGATATCCTGCAAAAAACCACAACAAACAAACACAAAATAATTAGACATGGTTTCAACAGTGGAATGGCTTCAGCAGCAAAACCTAAGTGAAACTGGAAAATGGAAAAAGGTTGAGTTTAGGCACATAAGCCTCCTCACCTAAAATCACTCTTAGGCAGAGCTACCATTTTATTACTATGAACTCACAGAACACCAACATGCTCAGAAATTTTTTTATCTTAAATCTACTTTTTCCTGCATTTCTACTACTTAAACTTTTTGGCTACCTGTATTCCAAGTGCTGGAGAGGTCTGTGTTGCTCTAAACAGAGTATATTCAATGAACTTTCTAAACCACTTTTACTTACATCATCGCTCTGCTGAGCCTCTTGCATTACAAATTCTCGGACCATGGATGGACTAAATTCTACTAGATAAGAAAATATATCTGTAGCAGCAGATCTAACTTGCAGATCATCCATTCCCTGTTTAAAAAAAAAAAAGATTTATTAGAATACATGAAGTTCAGTAGTTCTGTATTTACTGACAAGCAAAGCTGCAAAGAACGCGTTAGGAGTTTTGAGAACGTTTTATTGAGAAAGTTTCTATGAGACACACACAGCAATACAGTTACAGAAAAAAAAAGCAACCACAAAATCTCTCTCCCCATTTCCTTCTTCAGAATGGATGCAAGGTTTTCTGTGAATTTGACAGCCCTAACTTACACAGGAAACGTGTATCATGCTACTTGCTACAGTATCCAAGACACAACTATTCCCTATCTGTTACACAGATTATTGACTTGGTACAACAGGACTGATTATACAACCCAATACATACAAAAACTTCTGTACTAGGTTACAGGCAACAAGATATAAAATTTTTTATTTAGGTATGCAATGTTCTCAGTTAATTCTACAGTTTCTATGCAAAAAATATTAACGTAACAGGAACTATCTGGACTGGTTTAACCCTAGAACAGAATAATGAGATTAGTGTTCATCTAATCACTCAGCATCTCTAGGACATCTGTGTGTCCGTAACAGTCAGAATGCCCTTTGGTAAATTCAAAGATTGTTACTCCAGAACATAAAACCCCCTCTTGAATTTTTAGTTTTTGAGAAACAACAGCACAGACACATGAATTGCAATGGTCAGGCACCAACAGCTGCTTCAACCAAAGGAGCAGGAAAAAAAAAATTCCCATTGCTGATTAAACTAGATTAATCTGCTTTATACCTCTGAAAGGACAGGATTATGTTATCTTTTGGACAGCAACAAGCTCACAGTTCAAGATTATCTAAAAATACTTCTTGGCACTGTTCCATCTACAACAACGGGGGGAAAAAAAATGAAGCTGCCACATGAAAAAGAACATCCTTCAGTTTTTCCACTGTGTCAAAAAGATGCATAAGCCACAAACTCCTCCATCACACAAAATAAAAATAACAGCAGCAATAAAATGAGGCTGCTCCTGAAAACCTGGCTCCTGAATGTTACAATAGATGTCAACTTTCAGCAGCCAAAAGATGTCCAATCAAACCTACACAAAAGAGTTCAGCAGATATGAAAAGCTGGTTAAATGGCTGTGGGTTTTAAAAGTTTTTAATAAAATCATCTTTATGTTTTCACTTACCATTACAATTTCAAGAGCTGGGAGAATTCCCAACTTTGCCAAAGTTTTGAAGAATGCATCTCTGTTCTGAGGCTGTAACGTCTGAGAAAATGCGCAGAATTCCTTGAAAAAGTTAACCTGTGGTACAGGGAAAAGTAACTCCAGGTGTATTGGATTCAGAAAACTCTCTGAAAGTAGGAAACTGTTACAATTTGTATCAGTTTGTGTACACCCTGGTATGTGCCTCCTTAGAAAATTATACTATTTCTAGTTCTGTCTCCTCCAACTTTCAGCAACATCAGCCAAGGAAAGCAAAAGGAAATTAACACAAGCAAACAAAACAAATTTAAGAGGCTGAAATTTACCTCAGAGATACAGAAAAAATACCTTGTAGCTATTTTAGCACATGTAGCACATGAAGGATTTATACAGGTGTCTAGCATGCCAATTGCATGAAAGAAGATGCCTCCCTTCCTGATTTTGCAATATTTTAACAAGGTAAGTTAAACTGATAAATATACTCCAAGGATAAACAATGTTAAAAATACACACACACATATATATACCAAGGGACTACTGGTAATCCTCAATCATAAGACTTTAAAGATCTTCTTGAATGAGTAAAGTACAGTGAACAAAAGCAGTGTTTATATGACAAATATAAGCGTTATGATACACTGAAGAGTATCTGGAAGAAAGCACACCTTCAGGTATAGTATGGCAGTTCAGTGCTGGTATTTGCAACAATAAAATAATTTTTAGAATTAATAAACTGGTGCTTATCTTGCAAGAAATGTTTTTTTTCTAGTGAGTACATAAACGAACAAGCTACACTGGAAAATATTCCAGGATACAGAAATACGTAAATAACTTCAGAATGTACAGAACAGTTTCAATATTTATACTTCATCTCTGTAGTTTAAAGCACTCGAAGAACTACCAAGGCCACTGACTTACCAATTCACATCGTTTGTCATCATCTGTAGCTTCATCTGTTAATTGTGCAAAAACTTCAGACAAAAATTTCTCGTCTTCCTGCGTAACACAGAAGAAGAATAATATGGCTTTATGCCTCTTAAAAAGTTAAGGCACAAATCTTCATTGGCTCCCAGACTGAAAAGTCAAACTGAATTTAATCTTAACTGTGATGCTTAATTACTTGCTCATTCATTACAGATAACCATGCATTAACCGTTTTTTTATATACCTCTTTTTTCTTTCTCCACAACTACGCTTTAACACAAAAAATCAAAACACAAGAGCACACATTTAGGAGGATCATTTCCAGTGTGTTGTTTCAGTGCTCATTCTGTGCAGGGGAAGCAGGCCCGGGAGGCCAGAATTGCAGGCTACACTAAGTATCACTGAGCATCATCACTAACTCCACTTTCTAACTGACCACTCTCTGAAGTCCTGGTTGTCTCTAAAAGACCAGTTCTACCCCTCTACCCTAATCCTCACACTCCCTGTATCATTTGCCACACACCCTTGTGCACCAAAATCACAGAAAACAACAGCCTTTTTTTCCACACTCCCTCCTGGCACAGCAACAACATTCTCCCCCTTCTGCATAAGCATTTCACTTACACCACTGCTTAAGGCTCAAGAGGGACAAGAAAACCAGAGTGAATATCATCATCTCTCAACTGTTTGGCCATTTCCTGCCCTCTCTGTACACAGACTTCTCTGTGCTCCTTCACGACGAAAATACAGCTGGCATACATCTCTCAAATCAAATGTCTCTGTTACCTTTTAAATACAACATAAATCTCGAAAGCAAATAGTACCATTATGCTACAGCATTACAAAATTATGCATCACTACTGTTCAACTTTCTAAGCTTTACTTAGGCACAGAACAAACATGAACAGGATAGCAACAGTCCAATAAATATCTATAAACATAACCTTGCCTAATGTAGAGGGTGCTTAACTCTCTACCTTTTTAAGTGCTGTTGCTAAAATCTGTGTGCTTTATCAGGCCAACATAATAACAAATTTTTAGGATTACAGGACTGGCAGCCAAAGGCTCGCAAAAATTTTTTCCAGAAAATTTTAGGACATGAGAAAAGAAGTGCTTTACAAACAGTACTTGGAATCAGCATCTGAGAGAGTACAACATACACCAACTTAGCAGTTTATTCTAAGCTTTGCTGGCTTTAACAGCTTAATTAAGCCTGTTAAAAAAAAACAAAACTGTACCACAAAACAGTGACAGACAGGCTAGAAAATCCCCACTACAGAACACTTGGCAACAGGATGATTTCCTGCTTGGCTAAGGCTGCCACAGCGTAGTCCTGATGTCCTAAAGCACAGGAGGGATCTGGGGTTGTTTCCCACGTGGCTGCCCCTCATGGACAGCAGCACTGGGATGTCCAGCTTTGTGGTACGTAGAAAGGAGCTTTACTGCTGTGGCAAACACAATCTGTTACTCTGAGGACTGCACTCTTGGAGGGAGCTTTGCTGGAGTATTTAGGGTAACAAGACTTCTAATATGTTCACCAAACCCAAAGGAGCTTTAGAGTCCTTGGGCCACAACAAAAAGCTGATTTATAGCAGGGGACTGTGCAAACAGACCTGAACCTGAGGTCTGTTCTACAATCCAGTTTCCTCACACGTGCTATCAATATGTGCTTCTATGTACATTTTCTTCTTCATTTGTAATTCTCAAGGCAGGTCAAGTGATGCAAGTATCAACAGGATTTGTAAATCATTGTGCATCTCCATTACAGACTTAAAACAGAGAGGCAAACCTATCCTCTCACTACTATGGCAAAGTCAGCAGTGACATAGCCACAAAGAGAGGATTTCAGAACTTCGTTCAACGAGTACTAAAGGTAACAAGAAACTATAGTTTTCTGCTAAGGCACGATTAAATATTCTGTATAGTAAAGTCTACATCAAAATTAACAAACTTTACAGCCTCAAAATCTTGTGGTAAGAGCACTTATGGCCTCAGGAGGATACTACTAAATTTATTTTTAGTTTTTAAAAAGTAATATATGCAAAAGAATAAAGAGGGAAATATTTACTTAGCACAAGTAATTAATTTTTGCAAATGGGATTTACATCTTAGTTTCCTTCTGCTGTTCAATTACATAGAAGCCCAAAACCTTGTTCATGCACATCTCTGCAATTCTTTAGTGTTTTGATTTGTTTTTTCCAGTCCCCTACTGCATTCTTTAATAATATTCCTCATGGCAATGTCATTTCTCCAGTGCCCCTCTCTTTCCACGTTAGCTACCCTTGTCTTCTCCTCAGTACTGCTTTCTATTTCAATGACTACTCATGCTCAAAACAGACAGATTTGTGACATTCTAGTCCACACAAGTACCACTTTCTAAGTACCACTTTCTAAGGACACGGATCAGAAAGAAAATAAACCATTTGCTTGCACAACAAAACATGAACAGAAAATACCCAAAAGGTCGTAAGTTCACCTGGAGCGCATTACTGAGTCCCCTTCCAGGGTCCGCCATGGTTGTCACACCAAACTACTTTTAAGTTGGCTTCTGACTACAAAGTATCCAGTAAGTTTTTCTGATACAGTAACATGCTGGTTATTTATTATTACTTTTGGGTATCAATATGAAGAAAAAACCCCAACAAATTACTTATATACTACAATGCAAACATTTAAAATTAGTGTCATAAAGTAGTAGTAGGGTAACAGGATTGGTTCTGAACAGTTTTGAATCACCGATTCAGAATGTTATAAAGATGTCACAAACATCCCTGACAGATAAACCGAAAAGTTGCTTGTCCCCTAAATATCTATACAGAACTAGCTTAAAATATGTATTTTGCTTGAGAATCAAGAACAACCTTTAACTCTTTACTCATTAAAAAGTTCACTCACCTGAAATTAACATTTTAAAAATACAAAATAAAAGGCATCAGAAATAGAAGAAGAAGAATTTACAACATTGTACAAAAGAAAACATGTATGATTAACCTATGTAAGAGCTGTAAAATCAATTTGGGAACTACAGCTAGAGGGAGGATACATAATCCATCCATACTGTATCAAAAAAAACTTACCTGTAACATACTGACAATCTCAACTTTGTTGAAGAAAATAAAGGAAGTGAGGGTAGAAAGAAAATTCTCTTCAAAAACAGATGGTGTTGGCAAGATGATGTCCTGAATATATTGTACCCTGTAAGTCTGGTGGATTTTTTGCCTGAGTTCAGAGTCTGTTATAGGAATAACCTCTTTAAATTTTGCAGTTTTGGTCAAGAACTCCCTGTGCCGTTTTGGCTGCGCCAAAGAAGGATCGTACTCAAGGCATCCAACAACATCCATAATACACTCATCAGAAAACATCACCTCAAACAGAGTTGCTTTGTTGAGGAACAAAATTCCCCTAATAATTTCATACAAATGATGTAAGCCTTCGGTGTTCTCTAAATTCTCACAGACTTGGAAAAGCTGCAACAGTTTTTTAATATAGCCTTCATTCTCCAAGGCTAGCGCTAGTTTTTCTCTACGGATGGGTGAGGAGAGAACAGAGGTAACTAGGTCAGCAATCTCTTCAAGTTTGTTGAGTTCACAAGTAGGAAGGTCGATCAAAGGGCTAGTTTCAGGCATTTCTTCTATGTGTTCCTCTTCTGACTCAATAAGGTCCTGTGTGACTTCCACTGAAGGATCCTTGCCTTGCACCTAAGACAGGGTGCACAATTACTGTCTCATCTCAAAACATATATAAAAACAATAAAACCACTAACTGAAGCAAAATATGCACTCAATACTTTTAGTTGCCTGGAAGATGCCCAGATGTGCAGAGGAGTAAATCTGCTGCCTTTCAATTCACTACCACTATGTAGTATACTTATCAAAAAATAAAATCATATTAAATCCTAACAGCATCTGTACAGTCAAGAAGTCTGACGACATGAAGATCTTCTCAGGAGTGTTCATCAGCTCACCCACAATTTAAAACCTGGGCTATTTATTAGATGTAAATACTTGCAGTTACTGGCATTGGTTCCTTTAAATACCACTTCAAAATAGGCTGAGAAGACATTACACCCCAAAGCGTGCTAAGACGAAGAATGCATCTAAATTGCCTAGTTTGGTCTAGGAAACAGCTAGGAATTCTGGCATCCGTGTTTATTTAGGTTTACTCAAAATCTGAGACTGCCACGATCAGCTGTGATGTGAAAGCCCAGGTTACATGTTGGCAGTACCTACTGGCACAACTACATTGACTTCCTGATTTTTCACAGTTGAAAGTATAAAATCTAAGCTGTTTGACGACAAAACAATGAAGGTTGAAACATTCATAAGATATAAACAGCCAGTAAGAGTTAGCTCTTGATGAAAAATTGATCACTGAGATTCAAGCTCACACAGCAGTGCGACCTCACTGTTTCTCACAGTGAAATATCCAGCTCCTTAGGCATATTCAGCTCCACAGCACTCCAGCAAGTCAGCTCCCTAAGGCCACCTCTGAGGAGGACCATTAAAACACGCTACTCTGCACTGCCCTTTTTAATATTAATAAAAACCCCAAAATAATAAAAAAGTCCTAAAATTTCTAGCACCCGAGTTTCAACTTACACTGATTTTTCAACAGCATGAAATTAAATTATGAAAGCAACAAATTGTGTTCTAAGTAGTGGCAACTTAAGGTAGTGCAGCACAAACACGGGGAATCACAGAAGACACTAAAACATCTGTAAGAAACAGAATATTTAAAGTTAACTGTACCTGGCAGATTTTTTCCCAAATTTCATCACAGCCAGCTTTTTCTTGAAAACTCAGTGCTAAATCATAGTTTTCTGCTTCCGACCAAACAATCAGGGTGTCCTGGTTAAGACAAAAACAAACAAAAAACCTGTTTCTGAAATAGCTCTATACTGCATATCAGTCTGTATTTCCTTAAGTCATGTGCCTAAGGAATAATTTTAAAAGTTACACTTGACACAAAAACATTAAACCACCTGTTCTGCCATGGGGGACATCACCTTTCTTTTTTGCTATTTTTTGAAAACTATCTTATACATTTAAATGTACTTTTCATATCTAAATCACTTTTAACAGCATTTTTCTGCAACATACTTCTGAGTCAACAGTCTTGAAAAGGGAATGCACACAATGCAGAAAACCTGCAATAACAATTTGTCTTCATATTTAATACAGTAAAAATAAAAAAGCAAAATTAGTATTTCCTCCTCAGGTGTTTAATACAGCCTCAGACACAAGAGAAATAATGCCTAATGTGAAACTATTCTTTTCTAAATTAAAAAGTCAGGCAGCCTGAATAATATGAAACTCTTAAATTCCTACGACCGTTGCAAACATCTTGCCAACAGGTACTGTCATTTGAGCAAGCTTTTTTTCCTCTGCTACTACTGCCTCTATCAATTCAATTTGTGCACTTGCACAGTGTATCAGGAAGATTTGCTGGTATTTCTACATAGATTAAAAAGGTTTTTTTTATGAGATTAGGACACTTGCTGCTGTGCATTAAGGAACGAAAACCTGTGCTTTGACATTCAAATATAGTTCAGTATCCTACAGTAAACTCACCATGTTTATGGAACATCACTCTACCAACTTTGCAGTACATTCAACCAAGTCTGTTGACTTCCTCAACTGTTACCACACCTCATTTTTTTTTTTAAACATCAGCAAGCCCTTGCTTCCTGACTGATAAGGTCAATTACTTCCCACATTTAAAAAGGTCAACACTCACTGCACAACTTGGCTTGTAAGTCTTTACCTTATGCATCACTTATTGTAAATAAAATCGTCAAAGTGGTATCTTTAGGCTTAGCAATCAAACCCAAATGCATAACTGGCTTACAGATACCTGATACACATTATGAAACTTCGGGGACAAGAGGAAACAGATGCTGCCATTACCCCTTCACACCTTTACTCCAGAAGTACCTCTGGGCTTCCTTCGTGCCTCATCTCCCACAACTAATCACAGGCCACACTAAAAAGCAGCATTCACACAAGCTTTAATTTGGTTTTGGGGTTTTTTTCGTTTCTCATTTTTCTGTATTCCTTCGGAGAAACAAAGTTTTCCCTTTCTAGAAAGGAATGAGCTCACACTACTGTGGTCTTGATGCTTCTCACGAGAGATGTTTGTTTAAACTAAAATGCCTCATAGTCTACCTGCACTATTGTCCTACAGTCAAAAATATTAAGTAGTCTCCCTACTTTCAGGCTCCAATTCAGGTGCACAAATGTTACAGCTCCATATAGCAGACATTTTTTTTGCTTACAGCTGTCCACCCTCATCTCCAGCTCACAGACAGCTGAGTCTCTGTTTACAGTGTGCCACTTCAGAGCAAGCAATGGAACTGGGACTCAAAAACCAGTAAATGTCACCTGTGGGAACTGAAAAGACTGATCAGCTCTGTGATCTGGTTGTTTTAGGGATTAATTAAAAAAATAAGATTTTAAAAGTACAATTTAATAGGTATTACAGAACTCAAAATTCAGAAAGTTTTTCTTGAGATGTTCTGTGAAGTTCCTGATACCCTGACAGTCAAAATCAATATTCATCTAGGTGAGCTGGGAATGAACAAAGAAGGACACATGCATAAAGAAGTCCTATTCATGGTGCAAAATGATTCAAGTAAGAGAGAGAGAGGAGTAACTTCAGTGACTGCATGCATCCACAGAGACTGCACTCAAAAGTTTTATGAAAAAGAATGGTAAGTTGTTTCAATCTGCACTGCTCACACGTAGCAGAATTCACATAAGTTTCTCCAGAAATGTTTCTGAAAGATAGTTTCATCAGAAAGTATTTGCTAATACTAATATAAAATCTAATTCAGTGTATGATTCCTGCACAACCTAAAACAATCCACAAAGACCTGAGACAGACATATTCCTCATATGCCAGTCCAGGGAACACATGCTCATAAAAAATAACCCAGCAAAAAGAGATATTTCAATTGAATCAGCTCCTACATCTAACCTGTCACACAGTAGCATGACTACTCATGCTGGCATGAAAGAGATCAAAGAAGTTCCTGTGGCAACTGCTCAAGACAGCTTTAGCAGCACCCCTGCAAATGTGTTAAATCCCAGTCTCAAGTAACTCTGCTCTTCACAGAATCACAGAATGTTAAGGGTTGGAAGGGACCTCAAAAGATCATCGAGTCCAACCCCCCTGGCCTGAGCAGGGTCACCTATAGCAGGTCACACAGGAACACATCCAGATGGGTTCTGAATGGCTCCAGAGAAGGAGACTTCACAACCTCCGTGGGCAGCCTGTGACAGTGCTCTGTCACCCTCACAGTAAAAAAGATTATCCTCATGTTTATGTGGAACCTCCATTGCCTCTTGTCCTATCACTGGGCATAACTGAGAAGAGCCTGGCACCATCCTCCTGGCTCTGTCCCCTTACATGTTTATAAACATTAATGAGATCATCCCTCATTCTCCTCCAAGCAAAAGAGACCCTGCTCCCTCAGCCTTTCCTCATATGGGCAATGTTCCACTCCCTTAATCAATTATCTTGGAGGCTCTGCACTGGACTCCTTTAAGCAGTTCCCTGTCCTTCTTGAACCAAGGGGCCCAGAACTGGACACAATATTGCAGATCTTGGCTCAAACAAATTACTCTATTGTTACAAGTGATGGCAGCTCTGTAGAAAAGATGTTAATTTGTGCACATTCTTCATTTCTGACTTGAAAATGGGTAGAGAGCACCTAAAGAAGAGTTAACATCTGAAGGCCATGTTCACAGCAAGGATTTCTGTGGCCATGAAACTGAAAATTACTGCTGGAGGAGGTAGAAGAACAAAGGACACACATGGACCCATCTGACTGTTCACCAAAGACACGCTCTTCTGCCAGTTTAGACATGGAACAGTAACCTCAAGCAGAAGGTGGAACAATAAATGGGTGCGGTAACAACCATAACAGCTCCTGCTAGAGCCTCCAGAAAGCATCTGATCTTGCCCTTCAGACAACAAGGGGTGTCTAGTGGAGCCATGTAAATCTCCAAGCCTATGACCTAAAATCCAGGGCAATCTGGAGCTCTTGAGGCTCTCATGCTCTTTGTATACAGGGAATCAGAAATTATTTTATGTTGTATGCTGAGTTGCCTGGTATCTATGTCCAATCCAAGTCCTATTTCTCCTGAGAAAGAGGTCATGATTATAAGCATGTCTCATACCCTGATAGAACAGAATTCTGCATGAAAGCTAGTAACCACAAACATTATTTGGGAAGGCAGATAACAAGACCTGCTCTGTTAATGGTTTTAGTACTCCTCAGCACAGTGTAATATTGGGTACCACAGACTGACTCACAGCAACTAAAAACTGGTTGGCTTTCTTTGCAGAATGCAAATAACAGCAGAAGGGATAACTGTCCTGTAAGCCCACTCAAGTAATTTCTATAAAGAGGTGTTTAGGCAGGGCATGTTTCCTTTCCACTGAGATGCATCATCTTGCAGCTTCCCCCAGACCCAAGATGATGAGCACCTTAATGAAAATCTGCACCTGAAATCTGGTAAGTGGAAGAGAGCTCTCCACACTGCCATTGACCTACAAGCATTTCCCCTGGGCAGATCACGGTACCCTCCAAGACTCACAGATACCTATTGAAAAATACTTCAGCATTCAAGTTGGGATTCTGAGGAAAAAATTGCCTCTCTTTCAAATCTGGTTAATAAAAAAAAAAATTGCCTAAATCGTTCCACCCTTTTCCATAATGCATCTGCTCCCAAGATACCAAGGCTTTAATACTACAACCTCCTAGAGATGAGACTGAAATCTCTCAAACTGAGAAGCATGAAATGATATATGAAGGTCTGCTCTCTGCTACTCCACTGAGAAAGAAGCACATAAAAAACCAAAAGCTACTCATGTCACTTGAAACTTTGCTACTAATTAAGTAAAGAAGGCTTTCAAATAATCGGTTTTATAAAGATTCAGAAAACAGGCTGCAAAAGGAAGCAATTTAAAACTTTTCAGCAACATAATCTGCATTCATATTTCATTATGTATGTTTCCTCTACTAAACAAGAAGCAGTTCAAGGCTCTTGACTTTCAGAATCTTGCAGAGCTTCACAAAGGTCATCCCCTTTCCTCAGCATGGCCCGCCCAAGGAAATCTACCACCCATCAGCCACCTGACTAAACCCACCAATATCTAATGAGTGAAAAATGGAAACCACAGCAAAAACCTTTCTCAAAAGCTGAGACTCTGACTCACTCCTAAGCTAAAGTGAGCCAGTTGGTGCTCAAGAGCTAAATGGAAGTCTTTTCCCTCAAATCCTCATGTAACTTGTCACCTAAGGGAGGGAAGAAAAAAAAAGAAAACAAACAAATCCTTAAAGATTTGTCTCTTCGTGATTTAGGAAGAATAAGTTACTGTTCTCTAGTGCTGAAACGTTTCTGGATACTATAATGATGAAGAGCAGTATAAAACACTGAACAAAAGGAACAGAGAATCTACTGGAGAACAAAGGAACAGACAGGAAAAAAATCCAGTAATAACTGAGAACAATGTAGGCAGAGACACTAAAAAATAATGCAGAAAAAGGAAAAAGCAATAAAAGTGATAAAAGCAAGAAAGATTTAGTAAGTTAATTGGTTTAGCAAATTAAACAAAGATGACCTATTACCATAGCTCCCAATTGTTTTACTTCTTTGTTTTGCAGGAGGCTTACCCTCAGGAAAGGCAGCCCTGCAAGGAAGTCTCACCATGGCTAGTCACTTCACTTAGGATAGCAAAAGTTTTCAAAGCTTAACAACAACAAAAAACCCAAACTCTGAATAGCAACAATAAAGTAAGTCCCACAAAGACAAATTCCTTCATGTTATTTCCAGAAAAAGAACTCAAGAAGCAAGTAATCTGCAACAGAGCAGGTCAACTTTTTTCCTTCACACAGCTGGGGACGGGAGACAGAAGCTACACTTATAAATTTATAACTGTTTTTCCTGCCATGACTTCAGTATTTATTCAAACTGCATACAGGTCTCTTTAAAACCTCAAGTGCAGTAAGATTTTCTTAGGAGACCCAGGTTTTAATTTCTAGAACATGAAGGATTATAGCACCTAACAGACTTCTAAGCAGTTTTTCACCTCTATGAAATAAAACGTCATTGACAATTCCATGTCGTGGTGCTTTGCATTTTTTTTTTCTGAAAAATGCCATCAGTTTGAGCATAAAACAATTCCTTGACAACAGTAATCAGAAAAATAAAGCCTAGCAGTAATACTTGCCTGCTGTTTTTGATACGCAGTATTTGGATTTATCTTCGATTCTAACAGTAGTGAACCTGAAAAAAGTATGAAGAGATATTTACTGAGTTTAACAAATTAAACATCTCCACACATTTTACAACTGCCCATGTGCCAGCCAACATATGGCTCAACTTAAGCCTGTATCTTCCAGAAAGTCTAAGAGAACCACCTTCTTTAAACATAATTCCCTAAAATAAACCAGGTAAGACAATAGAAATACCCATAATAATTTTTTTTTTCATCTACTTTAGCCCAAAAATTATCTATAGCAGCACTGTTTTCTTCTCCTGAAACCTGGTGACAACTAGGGGGTTTAAAGGCTGTTTATTAAAACTATACAGATTTGCACCAAGCAGCATGCTGCCCAGCATAAAATGTTTTTGACTACAGAAGCCACGTGGGGCATTTGCTTTTATTTCCTTCAGCTGCCCTTCAGAAGTGAATCATCTAGATAGTATAAACCCAGGGACGTTATCTTATGTATGCAAGTAGTGTATGTATCCTGGCAACAGCTACAGAGTAATTTATACCAGTCTTAGGAGGTTTATTTAGCACATTAGCACCTGTCGGCTGACAAAGTGACGAGCTTGTACCCTCCCCCTCCAAACGAGACCCTTAAGGTGACTTTAAAGTGCAATAAAACACGAGGAAAGCCACACAATTCCAATACAATCAGAGCACTTCTGAGGGGTGGGGAACCATCGAACAATATTTTATAGAAGCAAGAAGGGAAGGAACGGAGCGCTTCTAAAAGGAACAAAATTACTCTGAAAGCGAACAAGATGTCGTCACATGTAACAACTTCATCTGTATTCTGGAAAGAGAGCCGCAGCCGGCTAAGGTAGCTGGAAGGGGGAAAGTCTAAGTAAGGAGGGTTACAGCTTGTAAGGGAAGAGAAACCCTGAGGGGAGCTACGGGAAAGAAAAGGGGAAAATAAAATAATTATAAAAAATCCTGTGGGGTCTTCCCGAATGAACGTGGAGAAAAGAGGGGGTGGGGAGCAGCAGCAGCCGAGCCCAGCGGCGGCGGGTGTCAGGGCCGGGGAGTGGGACAGCGAGGAGCGCCGTGCCCGGGCGGGGAGCGAGGGGAGCAGGAGGAGACCCGGGCGGGGGTGGCGGCGGGCGGCCTAGGCCTCCGCGCAGCGGCCCCGGCCACGCTCTCACCGTCCGACTCGGCGCGCACCAGCAGGGACATCCCCTTCAGCCGCTCCACGTAGGTGGAGGAGACGTGCCCGGTGCCCCTGTCGTCCCATTGCCGATCCTCGTTGAGGGTGTAGACCTTCACCCGCCGACGGGTGTCCGACATGGTGCAGCCCCGGTCTCGGGCCTCCGCGCCGGCCCCCGGGCCCAGGCCCCGGGCCCACTCCGCCTCCGGGGAGAGGGGCGATGGCGAGAGGAATCGGGGCCGCTCAGGGGCACGGGGAGGCCTTTAACGCGCCGCTTTTCATGGCTTCCCCGACGGCGAGAGAGCGACGCCGCGCCCCGGCTCCAGGCCCTCGCTGGCGCCGCTCCGCCGCCTCAGCAGCTACCGCAGCGCCGCCGCCATCTTGTAACCCGACTCTCGCCGCCTTTCTCCTTCCTCCCAGCCCGGCCACGGGCTCCCCTCGCAGGGGCTACGGCGGCCTGGAGCTGCTGCCGAGCCGCCGAGGGGACGGCGGCGGCGGCGGCGGGCGGGGCGAGCTGAGGCGGAGGCCGGGCCGGGGAGGGCAAGGCCCGCCCGCACCCCCTCTCTTCCCCGCGGGTGGTTTCCGGCGAAGACGGGAAAGGCGGGAGCCGGATGGCGTGTGGCTTTAGTCACATGCGTGTATTCGCATTACTCATTGCACACAGCTTCGGGTCGGCATGTGAACGATTTCACCTCTTAAAAAAAAATAAATATATATATTTAAAATCCACCCTAAAAGCTGGCACCAGTACAGACAAAGCATCTACCTTCCCATGTGTGGAAACAGCCACGGCCATGACACAGAATCACGGTCGAAATCCACATCCACACCAGGGTAAATTTTAGGACTGGCACATGTAACACAGCTGGCAGCATACACAGGGCCTAGCGTTAAAATATTGCATGGCAAGGTTTCCCTCCCGTCACAAAAACAGCAGCAAGGTTATTCTGTGGCATTTCCCTCCAGCCACCATCCCTTTACCACAGCAAAACCTTTACCATACTGTGCATTTTGTTGCTCATTGCTTTGCCCATATTCTCTGCAGAAGGCTGAAAGGCTAAAGCTGAAGCTTCTCAATGAGAGAAACATGCTTAATTACTCCTTACAAACACTATACGATTTAAGACCAACCACTTGCCTGCCAGTCTGTAAATCCTTTCATACTAAAAACACATTTCCTCTGTACTACTACCAATAAAAATTACATTTCCGTGTTTGCATAGAAATATGGGAAAAGGGCACAAAAGCATGCATGAACTCAAGCTGTGTCCAACAACAGGGTCTTTGAGAAGGGAGGAAGCCCGAAAGTATCAAAAAAAAAAGAAAAAAAAAATCTTCCAGGCTAGGAAGAGGGAGGGAGATGGGAGGGCAAGTGCTCCCCAGGCCAGGGTGTGTCTCATTCCCAGACAAAGCAAGACTTTTCTAGCTGTTGCCTAATGGCAAAAGCAGTTACACCGGTATAGCTCTTACTTAAAAGACTGGCATTGCTCAGGTGTAGGTTCAATCTTGTTCCAGATGAAGGGAAAGAAAAAGTTTACTATCAAATATGCTACTGTAAGTAACCACGTGCAATTTTTCCATATGTTAGAAAAACATATTTAGATTTAGAAAATTTACATCTGTGTAGTATTTAAGTCTCAGCTTTTGCTTTGACAGCCATTGTAACAGGCCTTCCAAGATTTACCACAATTAAGCACACTGAGTATGGGATAGCCACTGATCATCCATTGGTGCAGTTTTCAGCCAGCTGCACTGGTGTAGCTCAACAGCTGAGAAGTCTTTTACATTTCTAAAGAGGCAGCCTCATCGGTCTTGGGTCTGAGGACCTGTCAGTCTGTTTATTTAACACCTGCAAAACTACCCACCTCTAAGAAAGGTTAAGAGAAGTACCCTTAATGGGGTTCTGCAGAACTCTGGTTCAACTCCCAGCAAGCCCTTATTTTAATTTTTAGCAGGGGCCATTGAAGACACAATCCTAAGTTTCCTTTGCAGAAGATAGCAACTGTTAAATACACCTCTGAGAACTGTCATGTATACTTTTCTGTATCTGTATACAGTACAGAAACTTATTTTAGGATCTGTGCATGATATCACTATGGATAAATAAGGCAGTAACTGTACAAAAGGCCATGTTACATTAGTGGTTTCATCAACCCTGGTTTCAGAGTCTCAGTTCACAGCTGGGTTCCACACAAGCAATACCTGCCACATCTCTGCAGACTTTTTTGGATTACATGGCCTGGTCCCCTCTGGGTTTTATACATCAGGCATATATCTTCCTCCGTGAAATCTCAGGAAAAAGAAAATACACATACACAAAAACCAAAACAAAACACAATGGCTGTCTGCCACTCACAAACTCTTTCCCCTGTCTGCAAGACTTTTTGCACGTGCTCTTCAAACCAAGTGTATAAAATCAAGAACAGCCTCTCCTACTTCAATTCAGTACTTCTCCAGAGACGCAAAATATTAAGAACCCAAAGCAGAATATTTGAGAGCAAATTCTTATCTATCGCAGTGAGCACACAAGCAGTAGGATACACATAAGCCAGAAGCAGCATCAAAAACCATTTATTTGCTTAAGCTGTAAAATAAATCAGTGACCTCCACAGGCAGGAAATAAATGGGGAAAAACGCCTCCCCCTCCTTCCCCCCTGAACTGCACTCCCTCCAACTCTGGACTCTTTTTTTGTACAGAACAGCACCCAGGACTCTGCAGCCTGCAGTGTTAGAAACAGCAGCATGATCTTGGCAAATTCTGGGGGGCTTTGCCTGAAGACAACATGCACGGTTTGTCCCAATGGCTTTTACCTATCTAATTTAAAACCAGGGTAAACGCAAGACCAGGAAAGCATTACATATGAATCCCTGCATTCTGAGACTCAGAGAAAGGCAAAGAAGAGCTTTTTCATCATGGTGTTGCACCTGCCAGGAGCTCATCTCTCCCCAATACCACAGAGTGACAGGCTATGGTTGTTAGGTAGCTCCCTCTTCTTCATCAAAACAAAAAATTTTGTTAGGCTAGGCTGCAGACAGAGAAAGTCATCAAGTGTCACAGCAAAGAGAAGCAGGGTGCTTTTTTTTTGTTTTCTTGAGACAGACAACTCATTTCTAAATCACTTAAAATTTCTTGGAGTGAAATTAAGAGACTGTAACATTCTGTCATGTAATCCCAGAAGTAAAATTAGGCCACCTCTTTTTATTATGGTACTTAAAATATTTATTGCCAGTGTTTAAAGATACCCCAGCTCCTAATACTTTACACCTATGTGAAAATTTCAGCTTTGTCAAATAAACACCTTTCTTGCTCTCTTGACCTCGTGTACTGCCACAACTGCCCAGCTTCACTTTCCAAAACAATACCTTTCAATGGCTCAATTTAAATGGGTCACTACAGAAGCTATTTAGGGCAGTACAGGCCAAAATCCCTATTCCAAACATGAAAAAACAGCAACTGCAATAAGGCTAAGATTGCTCTCTCAAGCACTATTAACCTACCTGCTCTCTGACCATAGTTGGTATCATCTGAGAGTCAAGTATCTCCTGCCACGGTCCAGCCTTCTGCTACTGAAGGCTCCCTCCTGTGAACCTGGAATGTCTGAAGCCAGCCTGCCTTCCCTCCAGGAAGGCCCAGACTAGCACACACACTTACTCAGTTCTTGGCATGGAGCTTCTCTCCTCAGGTAAGAGCAGCTGGTTTGTGCTCCTCCCAGACAGTTCCCAAGTGTATTTTTTTTCCCGCCCCTTCCCATAGGGCCTAAAACTTGTTACGAGTACAGAGTCAGGCTGACTGTACAGGTTCTGTCACAGGAACATGCACGTCTGCTTCCTACTTCTCCCAGCACTCAGATAGCTGATTTTCTGAGACCACCTCCTACCACACAACTCATTAATAACTCTGTTACTGCAGGACAGAAAAATAAATTTTACAGGAGAGAATGGGATTCTTCCAACTCTTAAATCATCGATTTTCATACATTCAAATGCAAGCATCCTTATCAGTAATGTGCTAGCTAAAAAAAAAACCAACCAAAAAACAAACAAACAAAAAAAACCACCCCAGAACCAACCAAAACAAAAAAAACAAATGGAATTATTATTTTATCTAATATTTTAGTAACTACAGCACCCTTCTCTTCTTCAAAAAAGAGCCTTACAAAAATTATTCTCCACCAAAAGAAACTAAACTTTGGAAAACCACATAGATTGGAGTGTTCTGTTTCTGAGAACAGTTATGAGAAATGGTAATGTTTGACCCTCTGTTCAGGAACTTCATATTTCCCTATATTATTTCATTAACTCTGCAGAATATGTAACCAACCAGGTATCAGTCAGTTAAGACATAGTAAGCAAGGACATTAGAATTCTTACTCGGTAACAGCAGAACGCAGTCCTCAAAAAGGTGTAACAGTGTTGGGAACTCAAGAGGGGTTTTTAGACCCTGAGAAGGGCGGAACACAGGGGTCAATATTCCCTCCCACTTCCTGCCCATACTCTATGGAGCTCAGGCAGACCAGAGGCCCGGCTCTTTCCCCCCTTCACCCCTTCTCCTCGCTTCGCTGCTGTTCCCCTGCGCTCCTTTACCATCCGCTCGCCTCCTGCTTTTCAGAATCCACATCCATCGGGTGCTGGGAAGAGCCCTGGACCCCCCTCCTGAGTCAGCCCTGTTGCAGGGGGCCCTCATGGACCTATCGCTGCCTCCATCGAGATCGGGGTGGATATATATTTGTATACGCTTGTATTTTTGTGCCTTCTGTCCTGCGTTACTCCCTTTCCCCTGTTCGAGTAAATCTGTTTCCCTTTTAATTTCCAACACCTCTCGTCCTTATTCCTTTTCTATCGTCCCTCTGTAGAGTGGAGAGGGGGGGTAATGGATAATAATTGTCCTCTGGTTTTTGGACCGCCCAAACTGCGAAGCAGTGAAAACAGAGAAAGGTTGCTAGCGAAAACTTCTTCTATCTTCAATGATGACAGACAGCTACAAAGAAGTAGGCCAGTCATTTCATCTTCTTTAATATCTTGACTTAGAATAAAAAACCAAGGCAGAACAATTTTTACTATACATTCACATTTCTCCTCTCCCCAGCATTTTTTTCCTTTTATTTCAGGAGGTCCAGGGGCCACATGCCATCAGGTGTGAAGCTGATTTTCTTAGTAGGTCTGCATACAAATGAGTGAATATCAAGAAATTATACCTCTTTGATTTTCTCTGTATCTCACAGTAGAAAAACAAGTAGTTCTTGTGGGCGTCTGGGAAATGTTTTGAAGTGGAAAAGACCAGTGAGTCCATTGATGGAACATAATTGATAGAGGAATTCTGACACAGTTAGTAAGGAGGTTAGGGAGATGATTCATCACATCAGTTGTTTATTCTAAAACAATCTTTTTGATGTTTTCAGATGTTAGCATTCACTTTTAGTGAACCCAGTAACAAACGATGATGTTTCAGCCAGCTTGTTTTGTCCCCCTTCTGCTCAGATATTTTAGCAAGTCTGAACCCTATAACTGTTACTGATGTACTTAGCTGAAACAATCATGTTAAAGGTGATACTTCCAAGTCTTGAGCAATGTTTTGCTCAATATTTAAATCTCATACACTGAAAAGCCAGTATAAACTTTTCCCACCTGTGTCTCTCAACTACTCAACCACTGCCATATCTTATCAGCCAAGTGTATGGAAGAATTCCTTCTCCCAGGAAATAACTGTTAAAATACTGTCATCTTTGCATTTTTATTTGAGATGATAGCCAGAAGAATGAAGCACTGAAATTTTACCTGCTCTTCAGTCTATGCAATTCCATGTTTTTAGATTCTCACCGTTGCTATGCGAGGTAAGAACACTGTTTCTGTTTTTCTTTTAAATGAGTTTTTAATCAATTTGAAGACTTTGAAACTCCACATCACCTTTAAGCATAAATAAAGTCTACTTAAAAAATATGATTGACTACCATTGACCTGCAGATTCTTGTGAAGGCATCCACAGAATCTAACGAGGGTCGATTCTATTTCCATGAACTATCACGCCTTTTTTCCTGTAAAAGAGAGAAAATACTCTGTAACCATAATTAGACAGAGGCATGGCATTCAGAAACACTTTTATAATTTTCTTCAGTGAATTTTAATTTCTTCCAGTGTTGTGAATCATTCCTAGAAGACGGCTGCAGACTGCCTTATAATAGGTTGGTGCACTACAATTTCATTTGCCAGTGTCATTGTGTAATTGCTCTTGATTTTATAGACACCTTCCAGTTCAAGTAACTATCTAAAGGAAAAAATGCATACACAAGAGATTTGGGAAAAGTTTGTCTTATTGGCAGAGGTCTACTGAGAGTGAAATACATGCTGTGAAGCCTATTCTGGGGAAAAATTTTGGACATTGCATCAATTGACAGGAGACTGACAGATATCTCTACTAACTGAATCAAAATTGTCAGAGAAGTAGTTTATTTCCTTTTGTCTCCTACCCTGCTTTTTTTCCTCTTCAAAAAACATGGTAGCAGGGTAAAGAAGAGGGAATGCCTACACAGATGCTGTAGATTAACAAATAAGTTTGGTTTAGAGAAAGTAGCCTGTCTGGAAGCCTGAAACTGTCAAGGCATTTGAACCAGTAGGACAACATCAAGTTATTTACAATTGCAGCTGTTGAAAAAGGCACTTGCTAACTCACAACATGGTGCAACATAACTGGCAAGCAGTATTTGCACACCACTGTACATATCATTATGTACATACTGTACATAATTGTATGCTAGAAAACCAGAGTGATAAGATTTTGCACACAAATTGTAAAAAACCAACCAACAAAAAAAACCCCCAAGAAGTACAACACTGAGTTGCCTTAAGTCACTCCTATGGGCTTACCTGTCACTGTGATGAAGTAGATGACTGTGGAACAGTACCCCCCAGAACAATACTGTTTTTGTCAGTTAGGGTTTTAAGCACAGTTGTGGCTGGTGACTGTAGAATTTTCCGTGAAAGCCGCATTCTGCCATCAGTTGGATCACGTCCAAAATATTTAACCTGTTAAGAAAGCAAACCACTTCAAGACTCACCAACTTAAAGTACCGTAAAGTACATTTTCCTTAAAAGGTGGTGTACTTTTTTTTTTCCCCAGTGTGATGCAAGAAAAGCCATGAACAATAGTCACTGTTTAGTCTGTATTGCTATCAAATTAATGAGGCGCCTATATAGTGAGTATGACGCTAAACCAAAATGAATTTTAAATGATCAGGCCTTTAGCCATCACAGAAAGGTAATCTGCTATAACCAAATATTTTTTCATAGACACAAAATTAAAAAAAATCAAATTCTAAAGTATGAACAGCCATTAGTCAGCATTTTAAACTTAAAAAAAAATTACCTGAATTTCTTGCCCAACTTCCAGTCCCAGAGCACTAGGATGTTTAATCTGGAAAATAGGGTTTTTCAGAAACTTCAGTGTGATTAATTTTGCAAGATTAGTTATAAAAGTTCCTTGTTTCAGGGATTCTTCATGCTACACTTCAGTCATGGTTGCTAAACACTACCTTATGAGCAACAGGTTTCTAAATGTTACATAGAAAAGGGTATTGCAGATCGAAAGAACCTGATGTGTGTAAAAGCATAAATGGTAGAAATGTAGCAGACATAGTTAAGAGACTGCAGATTTGTAAGTACGAGCTTGAACAAAATGGTGCTGCTAATCCAACACAGTTTTTAACATGAAAATTGACTCCATAACAACACTGCATTACAGCTAAGGCAGATGTTCACTGAACATTGATTAAAAATAAATGTGTCTAGGTTATAGTTAAGTGTGTATTACCTTTCTTTGATCAAGTTGTGAATTATGAAGTAGCACTGGTGTCATGTTTTGATACAGTTTTACCATCACTCCAGAATCTCTGCAACAAGAACCAGCGTGATTATTTCAAAATACACTGGCAGAAGTCTCTATGTATTCTGCTTATTGAACCCAAAGCAAGCATTAAACTTTTCTGCAACAAAATTTTACTCCTCCCTTTTAAAAAAATCTTCTATCAACCACAACATGTGCACTCAGTTTTCCTGGATAGAAATTACAAGTGAAATATGCTGTCCTGAAGTAAATAAGTCCCATCAAAAAAGCATATCTAATTTTTGCAAGACAAATATTGTATTGATAAGTGAATAGCAAATTTCAATCATCTCTCTCAGGTACAAAGAGAAAAAAAAAGCCTTAGATTTATAATTTTCAGAGATATTCTAATAATTAAACTAAAATTACTAATTAGTAAGGAACAGAATATACAACAGAGAAAATACTAGGAATGATGCAAGTACCAATGTTATCAACATAAGTTTGCCATCTTATTTTACATCATATTTAGGTATCAGGAATATAGCTATGTAAATACACTAATTTCTATTTCAACTCTAGAGAAGTTTTTGTACCTTATTTCAGTTATCGTCGCTGTATAAACTGCGCCAAATTCCAAATTAACTTCCTGCTGTAGGTGGGGAAAAGAGAAGAGTAAGACACAAATTCACAAAATTCAGACTGAAAAAGCTGAAAAAAAGTCTGTCCTTACATCATCTTTGCAGATTTCACCGATAAATTCTCTTGCTTCATGCATAGCACTAGGTGTGGGAGCAAACACAGAATAAGTCTCTTCATCCAGCTGACTTACAGTGACACCTTAGGAAGAGAATTTAATATTATTATATTATAGATGAAGACTAATAATTAGTAAAGATTTGTGTAAAGCAAACTGATTTTGCACAGGCTCATTAAGATCTCAGTCCTAAAAATCTCCAGTGTTCTTCAGATTAGGCACTGGACAGCTTTACATGCAACTGAAGGGAAACCACGTTGCAGGTATGCTTCTTAAATGCATGGACTAACCTGTATTCCATATAGGAACAGAAAATTATTATTATTAATATTTTAGGACAGGAAAAAAATCTTGAAATACTTGTTTTTATGAATGGATCTCAGCTTATATGAATGAGTTGCAGAGATTTTTAAAAAACTAACTTTTATTAATAGCTGATGGAAATCAAAAGTGTTTCAGAACATAAAACTGCATGATAAAATCCTTTGTGGCCCTAGACTGGCCAACAAACTGCATAGGCTTGCATGATTTTTTTCCCTCTTTTTCTCTACCTCAGTCACTGCTAATCAGACTAGCCAGAGCATTAAGATAGTTTCAGGTCCAAAGCAGCTGGAGCAAAGCATCTACTTGATACTCTGCAGACATCAGTCTTTTAATTTTTAGCTTTCTAAAACCAGGGAACAAGTAAATAAGTTTTACTATACTAAGCAATAAAGGAAGCAACTTGTATTTACAAAGAAGTGCTCATAAAAGAAGTCTGATGCATTTAATAATATCACAGCAGAAATTCACCTCTGCTACCACATCTGAGTATTGGTTGACTGTTATTGTTATTGAAGTCACTATATGTGACTTCATCACATTAGAGATGCCAGTATGTCTAGTTTCATTGGTTTGAGTCATTTGAACACAGGTTTTTAGTCGTGTAGCCTCTCAGAAATACTTTAGACTTCATATACTCACTTCTGAAGGCAACCCCAACATCAAGATATAGATCTTATTCTAAGTGACCTGTCAGTCTGCTTTAATCTCAACCAAAGCATCAGTTGGCCTATTTAGGAAATGGTGGTGAAAAAGGCATCAGCTTTGAATTTGGCACTTAATGCCAGGCAGGGCAAACCACCATGTAGACCAATTAATTTATTCCAGGAAATATAACCAGGTCAGGAAACTTTTGTCCCACTACTCAATACCAGTTTAAGCCTCTGTGTATGATGTTGAGTTGGATTTCTAACACACGCCAGCACGCTAACAGTGTACACAAGCTCTTCACAGAATCCTGCAAATACAGTTGATGAGCACTGTGGGAAAGAGCTCCATGTACCCTCTTAACCACAGCAAAGTGGTATAGAGTTTATAGGAAGAGAAACTGCATAGATTCGATCAACACTTCTGCATATTCATGATCAGACTTGCTTGACTGCACATCTTCCATTCAACACTTATCTGAAACACTGCTCCCCAATGAACCTTTAATTGCCCCTTCTATAAACCCTGAAAGGCACTGCTAAGTGTGTACCAAACTTCTGGGAATTCCTCCTGCAAGACCAACTCTTTTACAAAGAGAAACTACAGATCTAAACGTAGCTGCAGTGAGTTTCAACTAGCTCTTTAAAACACTTCTCTTGTCAAGATACAGTGCAGACTCTGTACTGAGCTTGCTAACAGCTAAGCATATGAGTCTAAAAACAAAGGCAAATCTGTTCTGCAGTCTGCAGCATAAAACACTAATTTACAAGTATTCTTTTCTCTTAATACCTCTTCTTAATCTACTTACTAGGTTGCTTCTGCTGAAGCACAAATGCCAGTTCTATTGAGGTGGTCAACAAAACAGTAATTTTAGATGCCTGTAGTTTATGAAATGGCATGGAGACACCATGAAGATTCAGAAACAGCTGTGCTACCAAGATCCACTAGTTGGAACTCCCCACTAGTAATATTCACATAGAGAAGAGAAGCAAACAACTGATTAGGATAATTATCACAGGAAGCAAAAATGTCTTACCTGTCTGTGCTTGAAGTTTTTTCAAATTATAGGCCCCAGGCCCAACAAATCTTAATCTTTTTGATAATGGAACGTGGATAGTTTCTAAAAGAAAATTTTAAAACCACTCTGAAATGCTAAATAATATTCTTGAAAGTCATCACAAAGAAGTCACATTCATTTATGTTTTAATCTTGCATAGCTACTCGTATTATTTGCTGAGCATAAATATAATTCCATTAAAGAACTGAAGTGAATGAAAATGTAGAATACAAGTACTTTGATGAGTATAAATTACCATAAGCCATAACAATACTGACATCTATATCCATTCTGATTTTGCAAGTTTCACATAACTTCTGTTTAATTCTGGGCTGGGTTTTTTTGTGTGTACTGTACTGCCCTACATAATAATACAAAAAAAATTAATCTCAATTTCAAAGAAAAAATAACCCTATGGGGCAGGGGCAGAAACATACAACAAACATTAATTTAAAAAAAGCTGTTTTAAACAGCAGCTTATTGTTAAAAAGGTGACTGTAAGAGACAAATTCATATCAACAATACAGCTAACATTACCTACAACTGGTCCACTCTCTTTTCTGTTAGGTCTGGGTTTTGCCAGAGTTTGGTTCATAATTTGTAAAATCTCCCGTTTTGCAGCTGTTGGGGGTTAAAAGGGAAAGGAGAAGGAGGGAAAAAATTAAAGACTTTTGCAGAAGATTAAATTAAATTTATACATTTTTTATTTTAAGGCACATAAACATCCATTCATAAAATGCGTCTCATGCCTTATTGCATTATTTACAAAAGTAACTTTAACATGCAACATTCTGTTCTGTGCATAGGAAATGTACACATTCAGCACATTTATTGATTTTATGCAGCCTAGAACATTACATATAGTTCTAATGCTTCACGGTATTATTCAAATAAATCAGAGGGCCAATAATAGCAACAGGGTGTGGTTCTGATTAGTTATGATACATTAGCCTGGAACTTGAGCTGTTCTGCTTGAAGTGATTACTTCCTCTCATATTTTAATGAGGGTCTTCTTAA
The DNA here is from genome assembly GCF_003957555.1 of Calypte anna. Lineage (NCBI taxonomy): Eukaryota > Metazoa > Chordata > Aves > Apodiformes > Trochilidae > Calypte > Calypte anna. Next base: position 48,556,082 of record NC_044246.1, on the reverse strand, counting down.
TAAAACCTTGCTATTCAAATCAAACTGGAAATTCTCTTACAGCTAGTTAAATCCTTGTTAAAGCTAGCTTCAGCTAGCTTTATATAATTCATAAGAATATTTTAGCTGTACTTCAGAATACAAACAGCAGTAAAGTTCCATAGTTAATATAGCCGAGTTTATGGTAAATGAGAAATAGTTTGCTGTTCTTTTTGTACATTATTATACAGGATTTAAAAGAAGCCATGTAATAGGATCTTTGTGTGTTGGTCCCAATCCATTTTGGTGTCACGGTAACACTTGACATGGGTAACTAGCAGCAGATGCCTCCCTTCCCTCTTCCAACGTTCACCAACCAAAAGCAATCCAGAGTTTCAGCAAACAAAGCTGCAATTCAGCCCTTCCTACATGTGGTAGTCACAGGGTGTTGAGATGCTAGATCTCAACCATGGACTACCTGAACACAGACATTTACTGAAGTTTTAAGAAGTCACTGCTCAAGAGACACTTAAAAATTGGTGTGAAGATGAAGTTAGCTTGGAGCTAACCACTGTTTTGTACCCAAACCAGACCAGTTTATTGAAGTTAGCAGTTTTTTTTTTTAATTATGAGAATGAAAAATAATATTACTTAGTTTTGTAAAAAATAGAATTTAATACAATTTATCATTTAGTATGGTAAAATAAATGCTAATACAAATATGGACCTACTTGTAGCTTGCTGAATAGCTTCCATGACAATTTTCATTGGTATTCCTGGCAGTTTTAGATCAACCTAATAGGAAAACAGTTAAGTGACATCAATATGTAAGAAAAGCTTTTTTGAATAAGTGTTTCATTTTAGGAAGTTTTAATGATAGGATACCTGCAAGGCAGTTATTCCTTTATTAGTACCCGCCATCTTGAAGTCCATATCACCATAGTAATCTTCAATGCCCTAACAGCATAAAGAGAAAGAAGGCAAATTGGAGTAACTTTATCTCAGTGTCAAATCTCATTATACTGAAAGTACATTCTGTATTTCAAGAAGCCACAGAGTAGTTCTGCAGACTTGGAATTACTTTTGAGACTCACATATTTTCCTTCATCCTTATTTTGCTGTTCATGATTAGTACTGTTCCTATGTCTCCTTATAAATAAAGGGTTTTCATGGACTAGTTGCTGGACAACAGATTCACGGTTGGTTTTTTTACTATCAGTGGCTGCCACAGGAAGAAGGAACAGCAGCATAATGTATATTTTTTTCCTTCAGTAACTTTGTTAATATGTTCATTATTCATCCATTACAGTGTTTTCCAGTAATATGGTACTGAAGAATTATTAATGTCTTACTTCAAAGACAAAAGACAAAAATAATTGGAAAGAGAGAGCTTAAATAAATAAATGTGTAATTAAAAAAAACAAAACAAAACATGACTGGACACTTCAGATTTTTTGTAACAAGGGAGGAGTTTGGGAGAAAAATCAGAGAAGATAAAACTATTCAGTATTTCCACTGCAGTATGCTTGCATATAAAATGGTTAGGACATTACAAAAGAGGGACATAGAGGGTATTTTACAGAATTAAGCAGCAATAAAAGCAACAATGCTAGAAAGACTCACCAGGATGTCCGTCAGCAAACGATAATCCTCAATATCTCCTTTTTCCGGACTGCATTTGGTAACAAGTCCTATTGCTACGCCTGCCACTGCACTTGATACAGGAACTCCTAATAGTGGTGAATAAAAATTCATTTTTATAATCTCTGGTCATTTCCAAATCCTGTAACACATTATCATATGTGCTTCATAAGTGCCATATTGTGTACCTGCATCCATTAGTGCCAAACTTCCACCACATGCAGAAGCCATGGAAGAGGACCCTACAAGGGTTAGAATACAGGGGAAAAGAAAATATTAAGTGTTGGTCAGAAGTACCTGAAAGAAAACTTGCTAGTGGTATTCTTCAGCTTGACAATGAAGTTGGTGACAGCTAGAAAACACTGTGCAGCAGTACACATACTACAATAAATTAATGCAATCTGGGTTTTTCTGTAGTGGAGCTACTTTTAACATGAAATGGGTAACATAGTTTGAATCTTTCATGAAACCAATACCAAAAAAGCTCTACAAACATCATTATTAAATACTCTAGACAAGAGATCTATGGCTTTCACAGGAAGCTGCAAATGGACTCCTTCTCTTCCTCCACTAACCCCTTCTCCCACCCAACTAATCTCGCTACAGTGCCAGGAACTAGGAAGTGGACTTCAGGCAGATTCTTGCCACCAGGGAATCTGCAAAAGGTGAAATGGAGAGCTCTCTCCCAGACTGGGGAGATGGGAAAAAATACACAGACAGCCAGGAGAAGTCCTCTCTCAAGGCTATAAGGGTACTGGCTCTGATTAAACACTGAAGAATAGGTACCAATAGATGCTGATTTATTTTCCTCACTCTGTAGCATGAAAACACTATTTTATTAAGCTCAGAATTTCTCTCTCATATTGATACTGTGCTGTTATCCAAACTGGAAGAAAGTTCCTTTGTTCGTGACCGTATTAGTTCTTTTCATTTTAAAGTATTTCAGGTAATAGAGCTATCACGAAGAAGAAAGTTTAAAAATTAAATGTATTACCTAAAATGCCTACAACTCAAGCTTGTGAAACATGAGCTTTTTAAAAAAACCAATATAGTCTGTATAACAAGGTTAAAAATAAGAAAATTTTAATACCATTTGACTCTAAGACTTCAGAAGTAACTCGTATTGTAAATGGGAAATCCTGGGGAATAACTGGTTTCAAAGCTCTTTCTGCCAGGGCACCTGTTTAAAAAAAAAAAAAACCAAACAAACCCATCAAGTACTCCATAAATTAAAAAAAAAACCACAACAGATAAATTACTAAAATTTAAAAGCACAGAACTTCTGCAGTCTGAACTTACCATGTCCAAGTTCTCTTCTGTTCATACCAGTAATTTTGCCAATCTCATTAGTTGCATAAGGTGGAAACTACAGAGTAAAAAAATGTGCATATACAAAATTAGCTAGTGGATTGTTTTTTTTAAAAAAACACTCTTAGGAAAAAACTCACTGAAGTTTGCGTGCATCGCAAGTTAAAAACAAATTAAAAAACAAATTAAAAAAGAATAAAAAAGGTAAGTCACTTAGTTTGCAAACCAGGACTAGTTTAGGTAGTATTTAATAAATGTTTTACTTCCACAGAACAGAAGAGAATAAAGCAGTTGCAAGGTAGTTGAACAACACCACAACAAGCTTAATTCCAATTAAACCCGTCAAACAACATATCAGAAATCTTGTTTCTGTCATACAGATAATGGAACAAGATATGCCTGTTGCCTGTATGAAATACTTTGGGCAAGTTCCAAAGGCTGAGAGAGATCCAAAATGTAAGAGCACTTACTCACTATTGGTGCAGTATGTCAGCTGAACTAATAGAGTTCACAAAAATAAAAGAGCAGGTTAATCCTGCTTTCAGTACTGAATGATTCTTTAGGAATTAACCTAACTTTTAAGTTATTAAAAAGGCTGTATAAAATGGCAATTTAGAAATTATCTATTATTTCTTAGGAAACCAGCACTTTTGTCCATACACATGGACATAATGGTATAAATTCACATATAAATTAGAATTATTTTAGCAAATCTAGAGGTAATTTTTATCCTTGGAAGTGATCAATTTAATCTTTTAAAGCAAGACAGAAGGCCCTTCTGTGGATCATGCAGAAAGCTGTGACACAGTAAAACTCTCACCTCATAATGCAGCATGAAGTTTTTATCTTTTATTCCACTATTAATTAAAAACAAGAACCATGTCAAAAAAAGAGCAACCAAACACATCTTTCATACAATAGGCAATATGCAAGATTTTATTTAGTTATGCTTACAGACCCAGTAAAAACAATGAATCAGTAGATTCTCTGATAACTCACATTCCCCCTACTGCTTTTTAATTTGTTTACTACATATCAAACCTAGTCTACATAGAAAAAAACCCCAGGGGTTCATTGTTAAGAGTTTCCCTGGCTGTTTAGAATAGAATAGGCCCTCTCAAGCTCTGTATGCTGGCATTGGTGTGTTTGAAGGAAAAAAGCCCCAAACAAATAAAAAACCCCAAACAAAACAAAAACAAACAAGGAAAACAAACAAAAAACAACCAAAAAACCCCCAAAACAAAACAAAAAACCCCACCAACTTCAAGAGCATCAGGATCTTACTGTACACGTTGCAGTTAAGGTTTCAGAAGAAAAACTGAAAATCTTTGTAATCACAAGACAGCCCTTATTTAAATAAAACTTGTGCTCAAAAAGTACATCAAGACTTGTCTCTTAGCAGTAAACACAAAAAAAACCAATCTGTTAAGAAAGTTGTCTTAAGTCAAGACGTGTATGCCATCTCTTACAAAGACAATTTCTCATTCATGAAGCAACCTAATGAATGCAAATTAAACCCATCAGTAAACACAAATTAATTTCCAGGAATATCAAAACTAGAGAATATGGACAAACATCTCTAGGGCAAAAAATTTACCTAAAGTGAAGCTTGCACATTAAAATACAAAATCTGGTGGGAAGAAATTATTGAACTGGGACGAGGTTTCCCTTCTCCAATAAATTAGCCCTCAGCAATGAAAAATTTGTGGCACACAGATTTGCTTGCTACATTGTAAGTTAAAACTCCCCATCTCCATTAAAACAGGGCATAAATGTTTTCACCATCCGAACATAGAGACAAAATGAGAATATTCAGATAGGCTGATGCAGTTAGGAGAAAAAAAAAAACCCACAACCCAACCACAATTATTATTTTTTTTTTTTGTCAGTAAACCTGACAAACACAACAGCACTTCACAGGCTATGAGCATCAAACCTATCAAGCAAAACTTCAAAACTTGTGAGAAACAGAGCAACTGAAGAGAATACTTGTAACAAGTTTCATCAATTGCTTTAAAGAGACAGTTTTACAGATTCAGGAATAATTCACTGTTTTCTTTCTCTTGAAACCAGACTGGCTGTCAATTGTAGTACTTTCAGATTTCCAATGTGTCTATGGCATTAACAAAATACAACTGCCCAGGACTTTTTGAAACAAACCACTTTAAAGTCTAATTTTGCACATTTTTCAGTCCTAGTGAATGTACATATGTTGAGGTCCAAGGACTTTCCATCAGATGTGCTTAAATGGTCACCCTTTTTTGCACCTCTAACAAAACCATGTAAGATATACATACCTCACTGCTGTTGAGATAACATCTGATTTTACACTTGATTCTATTGAGTCAAATGTAACTGTACAGAGAACCTAAAATAAAAAGATAGAGGGTAAACCAACTGCTCTTAAACACTTCCATCTTTCACAACTTTAACCATTTATGAAGAATCAAAAGGAATAACTTTAGCACGAAATACCATGCCATCACCTAACACTTCTGCAAACCTTTTTTCCTCATCATTGCATAAATTTGTATCTGTAAAGCTTATACAATCTTACAAGAGATCAAATTTAAAAATACTGATTTAATATTTCCTAAACTGGCAGGAACCTAGAAGTTTAAGTAGCCTGACTGCTCCTTTCAAGAGTCAGAGCCAGATGCATCCATAGTGCTGTGCAAAAGAGCAGACCTGATCATTGGAAGAATTTGCAGCATATGTTACTTTTAGTGGAATAAGGGCAGACAACACTGAGGAATAAATCAGTTTGCAACTAACCATGTACCCTGTAATAATTCAGATCAATGGCTGACAGTCTGCTAGGAAAATGAACTATAAAATACAGAAGACTAAATCTTGAGTACAATTTTAATTCAATCCACCTGACATTTGACACTTTTAACAAGGAAGAAGAAGAAAAAAATCTCACTGATGTAATCGTGTGTACAATTTCCCTTTTTAGTCTGTCTGGGTTATATATTTGTGGACAAATGAAGTTCCTTTAAATAGTTTCTTATGACATGCAGAATTTTGCACTGCCCCTACATAGGAACATCCCATTAACTGAGTCACCCATTTTTCTAAAAACACAGCTGTATTTTACATGAAAAGCTCTTGCTTCAATTAATACCTTTAACCTAAAAATCTGCAAAGAGGGATGAAAAAGATACGAGATTTATCTTATTACCAACCATTTTACTTTTAGCCATGCTGAATTGGAAAGCTTTCTTCTTAAGCCACCTCCCACCAAGATAAAACCCAACCAATCAAAAATGGCCCAATTCTGCCAACCTGAACCAAACAGGTAGAATCTTTACAGCTCCTAGCTTTGGTAACTAGATGGTTCGTAAGGACCTCTGAAGACAAAACAATGCTTACCAGACTCTTCTTCTGTGCACATATGTTCAGAATGTTACCTTAACATCTGTACTGTTCATCTAGCAAATAGCTAAGCTTTGTCTCCCATCTTAATGTACTCAGATATAGTTACATCTAAACTATTTTCTACTGAATGTAAAGAAAGTGGAAAATTTTGCACTTAAGTGAAAAGTACAAATCTCTCAGCTTTGGTAAATTATTTTATAACTTCCGATATTTAGAGATACTACCTGTGTTTGACCTCTCTGAAATAAGGCTGATCCATGAAGCATTTTAAACATGTTCACTTCACATGTAATATCTCTGAGGGAGGTCAAGTCTCTCCCATCACACCTAAAGTTACAAGGAGAAATTGAGACCAATGAAAATACAGTCTTGGATAAAAAGTTGACAGAAATATTATTCAGTAGGAGGTTGATATACTCACCTTCTATATTCATTCAGAACAAGATTTCTAAAAATATCCTTTGCAACCACATTGAAAGATTCCATGATGTCATAAGGCTCAGCCTCTGGAAATTTTTCTGTGTATAAAAAAGAAATAGCATCTAAAGTCAGAAAATGTATTTTATAACACTTTTACTAAATAGCTTGGTCAAAGAGCACACTGGAACTCTAAGTAGCACTAGCACTATGTAAGCATCTCTAATTATTAAAAGAAGCAAAAAAATAATACCTTTCAGCTGTTCTTCTGTTTCAAGCCTTATTTTGTTAATTGCTTCATCTCGAGAAATCTAGAACACAGGGTTTGCAACCAGTTAACTCTACAGGGCAGTATAACAAAGGAGGCTTGGGTTGTTTTAAAATTTTGTAAAACTCTAGGAGTAAGTGACAGGATCATCACACAAATTCAAAGATCAATAATGTCCTGCAAACAAGTATCATTCTGGTAGGTAAGAATTTACAGAACAACTGATTATTAGCACAGCACATACATGCAGAGAAGACAACTTTTACTTTTTGTTTAACATAAATTAAGTCTTACTACTGTTTCATGATGTTAATTAAAAAATAATTGTATCATGTTTGATTACTTACTTTATCATGGCTAGAATCTGTGAACACAGCATAGATCTTGTTAAAAGCAAGTCTTTTGGAAGAAAAGAAAGAATTTTTGAAAACACAGCTTGAAACCTACATATATAATTAATATCTTTTGAAGAGTAAATGTTTTCATTAGTAGTGTAAAAGCAACAGACTGACAAGGACAAACACAGCTAGCTCCAGGTCTCCTTCCTGCCTGTGTTCCTGCCACTTCTCCAAAATTCATTACTGCTTGCACAACAAGACTCACATAGGTCAACACATCCTGACTCCTCTTGTCACAAGTCAGAGGAATGGCATATTAACGTTTACAAACACTTCCAATAAGTACTTTTACTAAGTATAAAACAAAAGCTGAAGTCCCCATTCCTAAGTTGCTATGGAAGACACAGCAAGTAATTCTAAACGTTCAAAATATGCCATTTTGCTAATACCTCCCCCAAAATTACCCAATCAGAGCTCATAAAATAAACGTGTAAAAAGCCTCTTGAGTCACTTTACAGGATTTACATCAAAATTATTTGTTTTGAACTTACTTCTTTGCACATTCCACAATCTCTTCAGGAGCCAGAAACAACTTCTGAACAGTTCTCTTGACAGCACCTTGTTCTTTCACTAGCTGTTGAATTCCTTGAATTATTTGTTGGGTATGCTTCACCCCTATTTTTATTGCATGACAGAAGTCTTGCTGCAATATATTTTCAGCAGTTGCTTCCAACATAACTATCAATGGAAAGTTAAAAATCAAGTAAATTACTTTTTTATTGTTCAATAGCAATCTAACTCAATTGAGAAAATACAGATTATCACTAAACTGAATAAATATAACAGAATTTAGTTTATCTAACAAACCCCCCCCCTAATTTTTATTACCCCTTCTATTGTTTAAAAATACAAATTTCAAAATATCTGCAAAAAGGCTGCTACTTGATTTTCAAATGCTCAACACATATTAATAATTAACCTACTCACCGACTTGATTCTGTGGAGCTGCAGCAACAACTAAATTTAGAGCACTAGAAGACATCTGTTTGCGAGTTGGGTTGATAATAGTTTCTCCATTGACCAGTCCTACCCTTACTGCACCTACAAAGAAGCTCCAGAAATTTATTATTATTATAATAAGGATGGTCTTTAACACATTATTTTACTTCTAAAAGTATGCATCTGAAATCAGTAACTGAAGAAATGGATTCAGATTAAAACATTAGCACGTTAGCTACGTAGTAAGAACAAATCTGTAAGACAAAATTATCTACTCAAATTTCTTTTGGGTAATATTACTTAATATTACTTTTAGGGCATTTTTAATGCCAAATAGTGTTACACACAGGGCTGTAAGACCACTGGCTTTTTAAAAGTAATTGGAGGATGTTTTCCAGAAAAAAGGCAGGTGAAGGGAAAATACAGCTAGACAGATGTTCTTAGCTAAATTATTCCTCTTCCCATAAAATATTCATAATGAAATAAAGCTCTCTTGGAGTTCCTGAAGAAAAAGTATTCTCATCCAACTGCTTTCTAAACCATGCTTCTCGACACTAAGTTTCTCTAAAGAAAAGAAGTCTCTATACTATACTACTTCTGAAATAAATTCTTCCATTTAGTCCAGGAAAACATGCTTTGAAGTGAAATAATCCATTGTACACTTATTTTCAATACCTGACAAAAACCAGTGGACTTTAGATTCAAGTTCTTGCTAAGTGTGAACTGTGGTCTAAGTCTTTCATTCTGTTGAAGTAATCCATAATTTCAGAATATTTACTTACCAATG